>NC_037092.1:360000-715000 GCF_002994745.2 Rosa chinensis | reverse complement strand
CAAACGCAAAAAGAAAAAAGAAAAGAAAAGAAGGGAGTTCCAAGTTCCAACTACGGACAAATGAATATCTTTCTGAATTCATTTTTTTGAAATAGATAACAGCAATAGATTATCAATGGCAGAACACGACACTTACACCATTTTTTTAGGCTTAATCTCATAACTTCAACGGCCAGTCAAACAACAAAAGAATTCAGACAAAACGACAAAATGATAAGTATCTGTTAGCTTCTGACCAAATTAGCTGTTGATAGAATGTTATCAACTTCTACTTAAAAATAAATAAATAAATCTTGCTAAGCTAGTAACGATGGATATCTGGCCTAAGTTCACAAATCTAGCATTTTCGACTGTAATTAACACCTAAATCTTAACTCTTCAACCCTATCTCTAGTATTGGCCTTCATAACTTCAGAGTTATTTTTTTTGGTCTATCGTAACTTTGAAGTTCAGGCAATATTTATCACAGTTAAATGTTATTGGGTCAATGACCAATTTGGTTTTCATCGACTACATATAGTTATAAACTCTATTTATTTATTTGATTTATTATAGTTAAAATATTTTCTTTCAGTAATTTGGGCGATCATTGCAAAAGTTATAAAAAAAAAGAGATTGAAAGTTTCTTATTTTTGGCAGGAAAAAAGAAGAAGAAAAGAAACGAGATAGATTAAACCATCTACAATTTTGAGAAGTTTGGGTTTAGTACTGACTATGTTTTTTTTTTGGGTTTTTTACTTCAACAGTGTCTGAACTCTTCGAGGACTTTTGAAATGATACCTGAACTTTCAAAGTGATCAAAATGATACCTGGACTCTAATTTTCTTGTCAACGGAATACCTACCTTCAATTTCCGTCACAGAGCCGTTATCTGGAGGCACGTGAGGCCCACGTGATCAAAAAAATGAGGGCAAAACAGACTTTTTCTCCCAATTCCCCTTAAAAGTCAATCAAAAACTCAATTCCCTCCTTAGAAGACATGAGGTTCGAACTCCCAACCTCTTTCACAACAACTCCACTCCCCACCACTGGAGCACAAACTGTCCTCGGTATGATATTTCCAAACTTTATATTTATACTCTTTTTAGGCGATACCAAATAATTAAACAAAATATATTAACCTTTGGAAGACATGAGATTCGAACCCCCAACCTCTCTCACAACAACACAACTCCCCACCACTGGAGCACAAACTGTCCTCGATATACAACCTCCAAAATTTATATTTATACTCATTTAAGGAGATACTGAATAATTAAACAAAATATAAAATCTTGGAAGACATGAGATTCTAACCCCCAACCTCTTTCACAAGAGTTCAACTCCCCACCACTGGAGCACGAGCTGCCAATGTTATAATCTCTACAAACTTTTTATTTATACTGTTCTTAGGTGATAGATTAAACACAAAACAGAATCTCCTCTCTCTCTCTCTCTCTCTGTCCTGGTCTTCGACCTTTCTTCTTCTTCTGCGTTTAGTTCCTGCAATTCTGCTTCATCTTTTTTTCTTTTTTCTTCCTCCGATCCCCAATCTCCATCAAATCAACATAAGATTAATCCCCATCAAATTAACACATATCAACATCAGATTAATCTTCTTTTTCTTCTGCGTTTAGTTCCTGCACATTAATCGGCGTCGGCGTAGGAAGTGGAGGCTGTGGGGGAGGAGGCGTGGAAGAGGTCAGAGGAGGCGAGGGAGTCGCGGCGGCTGGAGGAGGTGGGGGGAACGGGAGAGAAGAGAATGGGATGGGCGGCGTCGGAGGAGTGACGTGGCGGGGGGATCATGACGGGGGAGAGAGAGTTGCCGGAGGGGGAAATGTTGGAGACGGGAGGGGAGGAGGCGATGGGCTCTGGGGCGGCAAAGAACCCGACTTGGAGGACCTTCGGGTCGCTGACGAAGAAGCTGAAAGAAAGCAGAGGGAAGAAGAAGCTGAAAAAGAAAAACAAGAAAGAAAGAAAGCAAAATAATAATAAAATACTTTTGAGGGTAAATTAGTCTTTTAATCCTTATTTGTGCCTCACGTGCCTGACACGTGGTCATAGTTAACGGTTCCGTGATAAAAATTGACGGTAGGTATTCCGTTGATAAGAAAATTAGAGTTCAGGTATCACTTTGATCACTTTGAAAGTTCAGGTATCATTTCAAAAGTCCTCGAAGAGTTCAGACACTGTTGAAGTAAAAAACCCTTTTTTCTTTTTCTTTTTTGCCTCACAATCAGGCCAAAAAGCGGAGCCTAACTATTACAAAAAAGGGATCGAGCAACGGACCAAAAATGGGCAAAAAGCCCAAGAAGGTTCATATATTCTTTGCTTTTCGGTTGGTAAGACGTGAGTGGTTCAAATGGTTCAAGTATATTATAAGTGTCCGTGGTTCAGTCGGTAAAGTAACAGGTTCATTTTTCTCGAGCCACGGTTCGACTCCCTTAAAGGGAATGTATAATGACAATTCATGCCTGTTTTATTATTTCCTTTTTTTCACCCTTTTTCTCTTCCTTTTTTTTTTCCCTTTTGTTACAACATTTTTATTAGTATATTTTCAAATTTTATTGCTTGTTTCTTTTGGCTCTTTCCCCATTGTCTCCACCCTTCTTCTCTTTAGTTACAATTATTTTTATTAATATTTTATTTAATTTAGCCTCAAAATTCTTGGAAGCATTATTGATAGGAAAAAAAAATATTATGAGCAACCCATAAAAAAAAAAAAGTTTCTTATGAGCAACTAATAAATTAGCCTACCCCAAATGTACATCTTGGATCAGCCACGGCGCCACTGTTGGTAACAGATATAGTTCGAGACTTCGATACCATCAACTCCAACGGTATATTTTTCTTCTAATCCAGTAATAACATCCATAATCAAGCAGCTCAAAAGTACTAATTTAGTGGCAATGCGTGGACTACTAACAAACAGTAAGCAAGACATATTTTACAACATCTTCACTGTACAAAAACTTTATGAATTTCACAACCGCTATGCATTTTGTTTTCTAACTGTTTGGACCCAAAATGAGCATTTTGGCCTGACAAGGCACGTCTTGGAGAAATTGAGCCAATGTCAGTGGCTCAAGCTATATATTGTCGACAAGTTCGAAATATATATTTAGAGGCTAAATAAAGCCTACTATGGAAGCATGGAAACATGAAAAGTCAACTTTAGCACATTTTACTACTTCGGCTAGGAGAAACCGAGCTAAACAAGGAAGGAGGGGCGGCAGACTAACCAAATGAAATTTAAATGAGCTAAAACTGTCCAGATCAAATCTAGACATCCCAAGGATCATTTATTATGAAGAGTGCCAGAGATTTTTTTGAGTGGAAGGCCTTCAAACAATCAGTCCAATCTTTTGTAGAAGCAAAACTGGAAAACTGGACCTGTAAGAGGTCCAGCAGCGTTTCCGGCCCAACCACTATATGAAAAGCTCTGAAATTTGACCAGGGTGATCTACACTCATAGTGGAACATTTCTTATGAAGAGGTCACGGTCAAAATCGGAATGCTTGATGGAGATAAAATTGAAGGAATAAAGGAGCCGAAAGTGCTTTCTTATCTCCAAAATTCATCATTCCTTATCTCCAATTATGCCTCCTTATCTCCTTATCTCCGAAATTCATCATTCTTTATCTTCAATTATGCTTCCTTATCTCCAAAATTCATCATTTCTGATCTCCAATTAATGCTCCACTATCATTTGTTTAATGCTAAACACTTTGGCATGGTAGCCTATAAATAGAGGTTACAATGAAACACAATTGACAACAACAATCTCTAAGATTATCCAAGCCTCTCTAGAGCAACCCCTCTCTAAGAGCAGCTCCTCTCCTTCTCTTTCTCTTACCGGTGATCACACTCCTAGTCCTAGTCTTCTCAGAAGCCGACTTTCAGTGCCACCAAACCCTCTGTCAACGTACTTCGGTCCTAGTCTCCTCGAGAGCCGATTGTAGTACCGTGACCACAACGGTTACGAAACCAGCCAAGCAAGGGTAACGCCCTCGCAAACCAACCAAGCTAAAGTCACGCTTTAGCAAGTACTTCTCTCTACTTCCCGGTGATTTCGCTCTGCTTAACCTACAACGTTAAGTATCGACTTGGTGACACAAGATAAAGTCCTCTAGCACGAGGCACAAAGAATCCTGTGACGAGGTTGGTGCTCTCCTCGTCTACAGTCGCTCAAAAGAAGTCAGGTCAAGGGACACCCCCAACGACCGCACCCGAACGGTGCTGGCACGCCCGCGCAGAAAAGAGACTGTTGACCAGCTGCAGCAAAATTGGAGCCAAACACTAACAATGCCAGCAATCTTTGAAAATAAATCAAATAATGCTGGATTGTATACAAATTATTGGTTTTGCTACTGCAATAACGAACTGCGTATGTTCACTAACTATTGTTTTTGTTTTTTTTGGTCTAAAAAACTATTGTTTTTGTTTTCCATATTGTCTTCTCTAATAATTTAGCAGAAACAGATGAAGATATCCACTAGGGCTGGGCGTCCGGACTCGAAAGACCGAGGGCCCGACCCGAACCGAGTAAAAAAGCCCGAATCGGTTCGGTTTTAAAATATAAATTTTCGGTTCGGTCCAAAGCCCGACCCGAATTGAAATTTTCGGTTTCGGTCTCGGGTTCGATATTTTCAGGGCCCGAAAGCCCGAACCGACCCGAATACTGTAGCATTTGCCACATGTCAGTCCATGATTGGGTGTTAAATATCAAGTTAAATATTAAAAAAAAAAACTAAATGTAAAGCCGTAAACTCGTAAAGGGGGTTCACTCCTTTAGTCCAACCCTAGAGAATAGAGATTAGAGAGTAGAGACTCGTCTACTCGACCTCAGGTCCTCAGCCTCCCTCTCAGCCGATACCATCGATGCCAATCATGCCATCGATACTCGATAGTTCGATACCAAAGTTCTGATTCTCAATCTCAATTCTCAAATTCTCAGCCCCAAATCTCCATTCAGTCTCAGCCGGTTAGCCCCATATCTCAGCCTCAACCTCTTTCTCCACTCTCCAGTCTCCAGTCTCCAGTCTCGATCCCCAGTCTCAAGCTCTCTCCAGTCTCCTCTCTCTCCAGTCTCGATCTCCAGTCGTCGCCTTCGATCTCCAGTCATCGCCGTCGATCTCTCGATCTCGATCTCCAGTCGTCGCCGTCGATCTCTCGATCTCGATCTCCAGTCTCAAGTCTCAACCTCTCTCTCCAGTCTCAACCACTCTCTCCTGTCTCGGTCTCGATCTCGATCTCCAGTCTCAACCTCTCTCTCCAGTCTCGATCAAGTTGCTTCTGATTATCCGCTTGTTACTGAAGACGGTGAGTCAACTTGGGCTTTGACTTTGTTGGCCCATGATTTGTGGAGGTTTTGCTCTGTTTTTAATTGGTTTTTCCTGTGATTTGATTAGATCTGCTGCACACATTTTTGTACCTGCCGCGGGATCTTAATTTTATTGATCATACTAGCAACATTGGATGGAAAGAGTATGTACAACTTTCCTTTTTATCTTTAGTCTCCATATTTGTATTGTTTTTGTTTCCATTTGTGATTGAGAACTTTTTACTGATTGGTTTTGTAATGCTGTGTGATTATAGGTACCAAAGAGCCAAGCCCTTAATTGTGGATCCTGGGTTGTATATGACAAAGAAGGCTGATGTGTTTTGGGTTACGCAGCGCCAGAGTGTGCCAACAGCTTTCAAGCTTTTTACAGGTATGAACTTGTTGATATCCGTATAAATTTGTTATGAAAATTGTCTTCATTGGATGGTTGATGATAGAGAAGGACTAGATTTAAGGACATCAGAGCAAAGTTAGAATCTTTGATTCCTCTAATGCAATGCATTAATGCAATGCAAATCATTGTCCTTTTCTGGTTGGAGTTTTTGGTGAATAAACTTGTTTAGTATATAGAATTAAGAATTGGTTTTAATTGGAACAGCTTTGACATTACTGATTATTGCTGGCTATGTTCATTGTAGTGCAGATGCAGGACTTTGGAATATGAAGTTTATAGCTTATACTCCTTTCAAATCTTGGTCATAGTCATAGCATTTCATGGCTTCTCCTCAGAATTCATCCCACAGTTCCGATTCCAATTCATCCCAAAGTTCTGATTCCAATTCCAATTCAAAAGCCATTGCTCTTCCAACACCAACTGATGCTTCAAGGGTTCAGACGATTCCCAAAACATTCAAAAGCTCGAAGAGGAAGGCTGGTGTGAAGAGAAAACATGGTCAATCTGCAGCCGCTGGACTGAGCAATGTTGGAGATGATGAAAAAGAAGCAAAAGAAGAAAAACCTGCTGGAAGATCTTGGGTGTGGTTGCACTTCAAGAAGATTGAGAAGCCTCAGTTCGAGATTAAGGATGGTAAGAAAGTTCAAACTTGTGTTAAACAAAGAGCTAAGTGCAATTACTGTGGAACTGATCTTGCATCTGATACTTATGGAAATGGAACTAGTTCACTTAGGAGACATATACTAGAAGTGTGCAAAAAATATCCGGGTAGGGTTGATTTAGAAAGTGGGCAGCAGGTATTAAGTACCGGTGGCACTAAGGAGTTGGTGATGGTGAAATGGAGTCAGGAAGTTTGCAGGGAAGCAGCCTGCAAGATGATAGTAATGGATGAGCTGCCTTTCAGTTTCATCGAAAGGCCGGGGTTTAGATACTTTTGTAGTGTGGCTGTACCTAGGTGGGATGTGCCTTCTAGGAGGGTTATTGTGAAACTGTTTCTGTCCATATATAAAGCAGCCAGATTAGAGCTGAAGAAAGAGTTAAGGAATCATTGCCTTTGCTTGACCACCGATACATGGACTTCAGTGCAAAATATCAACTACATGGTGGTGACTGCCCATTTTATTGATGCTGGTTGGACATTGCACAAAAGAATACTGAATTTTAGGGTGATTCCTGATCATCAGGGCAATAGCATAGGGAAGTTGTTGGAGGCATGTTTGCTTGATTGGGAAGTTGAGAGAGTGTTGACAATTTCCGTTGACAATGCAAGTGCAAATAAGGTTGCAATTGAGTACGTTAGGAAGAAGATGTTAGGCTGGGAGAAACAGCCTGTTCTTGGAGGCAAGTACCTGCATGTTAGGTGCCTTGCACATATTCTGAACCTCATTGTCAGATCAGGCCTAAAAATGATGGAGAAATCAATTGCTTCAATTAGGAATGCGATACGCTATGTTCGGAGCAGTGGACAAAGACTTGATGTTTTTAAAAAGTGTGCAGAGAATGAGAAGGTTGAGTCGAAGAAAGTATGCATCCTTGATGTGCCAACAAGGTGGAACTCTACCTTTCTAATGCTAGAGACTGCTTTACAGCTGCGAAAAGCCTTTGATAGAATGGCTGATGAGGAGGACAGCAAGTACACGCGGTACTTTGAGGAGGAAGAAGACATCGACAATGAAGTGGATGAGCTGCAAGTTGTTGGAGGGTCTGATTCAAGGAAGAAACAGAAGACAAAAAGGGTGGGGCCACCGGTTAAAGAGGACTGGGAAAAGGCAGCAGTTTTTGTGAGGTTTTTAAAGGTCTTCTATGATGTGACAATGAGGATTAGTGCCTCAAATCACCCAACATCATGGAAAGCTTTTCATGATATAGTGGCCATCAAATCAGAGATCGATGAATTGTTCAATAAACCATATGATTTCACTGGTTCAGAGACTGAAATGATCTTGTTCGATATGGCTGTGAAGATGAGAGGGAAGTTTGATAAGTATTTTGGAAGCTTGGAAGACTGCAATCAGCTTTTATTCATTGCCTTGGTGTTAAACCCAAGGTTCAAGATCAGAAACTTTGAAAGTATCTGCAATAAGTGGCTGAAAATGAAGTCCGATGACATTAAGAGGAAGTCTGCCGAGGTTAAAGAGCTTCTAGTGGCCCTTTGTGATCTGTACAGCTCCTCAATGATGTCTTCAAAGGCTGGAAATGGAAAAGCTAGGAGTGGAGAGAGCTCAATTAGCCAAGGCAGCAAATCCAGCTCCAAAGGACGGTTGAGCCTACTGGAAAAATAGCGGACATGGAACAAGATTGGGAGAAAGAATTGGAAGACTCCGACGAAGCTGTTGTTGCACATGAAGTGGATAGATACTTATTGGACCCGATTGAGAAGCCTGCAATTCCTCATAAGTGGGATATATTGGAGTGGTGGAAGTTGAATGGTGCCAAGTATCCTAATCTTGCTGCCCTTGCCAAGGATGTTTTGGCAATACAAGTGAGCACAGTGGCAAGTGAGTCTTGCTTTAGCACAGGCAGAAGGGTCATTGATCCCTTTAGGAGTTCTCTAACTCCCAAAACGGTGGAAGCATTGATATGCTACCAAAATTGGATCAAATCCGAAAGCATCCACAACATTCAATATGTTCCTAGTATCGAGGACATTGAATTTTATGAAAGTGTGGAGGATGGTATGATTTTTATTTTTGGAATGGCTGCCTTGTTAATTTATTTCAAGTTTATAATGCAATGTAGTAATGTGTACCAAAATCGGGACAGTTTTTGTTTAAACTTTGTACTTTTGTTGTTTTGCAGAACATGCAAGGGAGGAAGGTGCTAGTACAATTGATCAGCCTGAAATGCCATCTACGTCTAAATCATCTAAAGCTTCAAAGAATTCAAGGGTAGGTAATGCCGGCAAAAGTAAAGCAGCAAAATAAGGTACTGCCCCTGTTATTTTTTAAAACTGTGCATTTCTGCATTTGGTTGAGCCTACTGCCTTTAGTTAGTTAATGTTATGCAATCTGTAATTCTGTTGGTTAGTGATGATATTGGATTGTTCTTCTTTTTGGGGTAATGATTAGGTTGTTCTTTTATGATGGGAACAAAATTTGTTGAGCCTACTGCATTTTCTGTAATTCTGTTGGTTGAGCCTACTGCATTTCTGTAATTCTGTTGGTTAGTGATGATATTGGATTGTTCTTCTTTTTGGGGTAATGATTAGATTGTTCTTTTCTGATGGGAACAAAATTTGTATGATTGCCGGCAGTGGAATGTAAGTAATAAGATTAGAAAAACTAAAATTACAAACCAGTGAAAACAGGGCAAGTACAACTGAGCTACTGGACACTAGAAACTTATAGTAAAAATCTCAGTTACTTTTTCTGTTTCTCTCTTCAATTTTGTGTACTTTTTATGGTGTAGCAGTATCTAATTATCTATCTACAATGGCTTAAATACTGCTTGGTTTTTGGTGACTTGGTTGCTTCTAGCTCTTTTTGGCAAGTGTACTAATTCTTTCCTGGTATTGCTATTGTGGTTGCTGAGAAAGCAGGTTTAGGTTATGTGTTTTTCAGAGGAATAGAAAACGAAAAATCTTAATCATGAAGGGAACTCACGGAAATATCATTTTAGTGCAGGCTCTAGATGCTGCTTTTCAGCATTATGAAGCAGACTTACAGAAAAGAGCTGCAAAGAGTGGAGAGTTGCCAAATGGGAATGGGTAGAAGTTTGCCCTGATGAGCAGCAATTTGTGCAAACGGGAGGATTGTGTTCATGTTTCTGTTGCAGTTGTAGTACCATTCAAACTTTGAATTTCAAATGATTGAACACATAGTTGAAATGATTTAATAATTTGGATTGTTTTCTGTTGGACAATGGACAATGTATTTGTGAGTTTGTGTTGTAAACTATATAAATTTGTAATAATGCATGACTGCTGTAATGTTAATGAGATAATTGAATATGTATTCTAGTCTTCCAGGTACCAAAATGAGTGCCAAATGACAAGGTGCAGAATTGTATTTGGAAAACAGGGAAAACAGGCAAAAAATCTTGAACTGGAAATTGGGCCCGAAAAAGCCTGAAAAGCCCGAAAGCCCGAAAGCCCGAACCGGTTCGGTTTCTGTCGGTTTTTATTTCGAAAAAAGACCGAACCGGCCCGAACCGATATTCTCGGTCTCGGTCTCAGTCTCACTGATTTTCGGGCCCGGCCCGACCTGAGCCCAGGCCTAATATCCACCCACCTCAAGAAATCTCTCTCCAAAACCCTCACCCCGTACTACCCACTAGCCGGCCGAGACAAATTCAACCTCTTTGTGGATTCCAACGACCATGGAATCCCCTTCTACCAAGCTCGAGTCAAATCCCACTTCCTCTCTCATGCCATCACCAGTCCCTCCCTCTCCGAATTGACCAACTTGTAGCCTATCAAGCCCGACGAGGTCACAGATATACCTCTCGGAGTTCAACTCAATCTGTTTCACTGTGGAGGAATTGCTATTGGGTTGTGCATTTCGCATCGAGTTGCCGATGCCTTGCCTTATTTCACGTTTGTTAGGAACTGGGCATCAACTACTGCTTGTGGAAATGCCTTTGTAGAAGCGGACTTTTCGGCAGCCTCGATCTTGGAACACCAGCCCTCCATCTTGGCTCGACGAAACCGCATTCGTCCGCACCGCGGCCAATACCCATCACAGCCAAAAGGAAAACCCGCCTGAGATCATCCCTCTGACTAGCTAGGACGCCTTCACCGACCAGTTTTCTCGGCATCCCACAATCCAGAGGCCGAATCCGATCAAATCCACCCCCCGACTTCAGTCGAGAGACAGCCCGCGACGTCCAGTACTGCTCCTATCTAGTTCCATCGTCGATCAACATGATTGATAATCCCCACCTTCCAACAACCCAGGTATGGCGGCCGTCCAAAGACACCGCCACCGCACCCCAACTCATTACTTCGATCGACCGACCCTATCTAGACTATCTGCTCAGAGTCACCATCAGGATTCGCCCACATCTTTGGGCTCACCTGCACTTTTATCCATAAAAATGGAGAAGATGCAGGAGCAGTTGCGAGATAATACCAATTGATAATTTATTTTGATTATAAATTAAATAGCTTATCAAATCATATATTAGTATCAGTTCCCTAATTGTTTATTTATTATTATTTTATTACCTAATTGAATTAGGTGTAACTTGCCGAGAAGCCTTAGGAAATAATAACCTATAAATAGCCCCTCAAACACTGATCGAAGTCATAGCTGAATTTTCTTGTTCTGGCTTCTTGTATCGCATATAATTTCTCTTGCTCTTGTGTTCGTTTTCTGGGATCCACCAACAAGAATCGAACTCATAGCTCAATTTTCTTGTTCTTGGCTTCTTGTATCGCATATGGTCGTGTTCATTTTCTGGGATCACCAACAAGAATTGAATTCAAAATTGAGCTTTCTTGTTCTTGGCTTCTTGTATCGCATATAATTTCTCTTGCTCTTGTGTTCGTTTTCTGGGATCACCAACAAGAACAAGATCGAGATAATGGCAGATCAGGGTCCTCTTAATGTTGTTCCTTTAGCGGTCATTCTTCCGGACCCAAATTTAGACGTTGTTCCTTTAGCAGTCATTCTTCCGGGTCAAAACATCCTTCCTCCAAATAATGTTCTTCCTCCGGATTTCGATCATATCACCAACGTATGTTGCATCGGTGCCACCCAATCCAGCGTTATGCACATGGCAGTAATAGCAGAGCGATACCCAAGACTTAACGTCGTTGTGGCAGATTTCAATCAACAACTAATCGAAGACTGGAATGAGGGGAACATAGATTTTGAAGAGGAAGGTATGTTCGAGTTGTTAGAAAATCTTGCCGTTGCTAATCTACAGTTTGTCGATGATGTGAACGAAGCAATCGTAGATGCCCAGATGATTTTTATTGGAGTTGAAATACCTATCAAGGTAATTGGCTGTCGTGAAGGATTTGACCTAAGGCTATGGGTAAAAGCCATAAGGAGGATTGTGAAAGTGGCACCAACGTCAAAGATTATCGTAGAAAGATCGACCATGCCAATTGATTCTTTCGATATGACAACCACATTATTAGCCCGAAGACCTCCGCCTCCTTATGGCCAACCTGCTGTGCAATTTGCCGTTATGTCCAATCCGGACTTTTACTCTCCGGGCTCTAGACTTCAAGACCTGAGGAACCCAGATAGAGTTGTTATTGGGTTAAAATCAAATGTAGGGGACGTTCTTCCATTGCAACAGTTGTACATGGTTTTTAATTCAAAACCCAGAAGCAATCCGCGTAGTCCCAGTGCCTAATGCTGTTAACGTTGAGATAGCAAAACTTGCCACCAATGCAATGCTCGCTATGAAACCTACCTACATCAACGCTCTATCAAGCTTGTGCGACAAAACAAATGGTGCCGATATAGGCATCGTTGGACAACTACTTGGAGAAGATTATAGACTGGACAACAACTACATGACTGCCACATTAGGAATTGGAGGCCAAGAACTGATGAAAGATACTTTGTACATGAAGTATGCTTTTAGTGAAGCTGGATTGTACCACGAGGCAATGCTGACTAAGAAGGTTGCTCATTTAGACGTGAAGAGGAGAAAGGAGTTTGTTCAGCTAATTTTACGGAAAATGCTCTCACTTAGGAACAGAAGGATTACCATATTCGGAGTCACGTATAAGAGCCGGGTTCTCGATCTCACAAGATCACCCGCGATTAGCGTATGCAAAGCCCTACTGAGAGAGGGTGCTTTCCTCCACATATATGAGCCGTCAGTAGATGAGCCAAGAATCCGGCAACTTCTTGGTAATCCTGAAGCAGTGGACATTTTCGATGATGATCCTATAGAGGGATGTACTGGCACACATGCAGTTGCATTTTTGGTGCCAATGCACCAGCTACAATTTAATTTTCAAGGAATATTCAATGTGATGACAGAACAACCAGGAGGTCGATATTTGTTTATGGGTTGGCACATGAATGTCAATTTCGACATTCTGAGACAGATGGGCTTCCTAGTTTATATTAGTGGAAAACCTTAGGTCGTACGTATTAGTTCAGTTGTCTCTATTTTACTTGTAGCACAAATTCAGATTTTAATGCTAAGTTCAAACTAATTTTCATCATGTCAAGTAATTTACGTTAAGTTTGGTACATTGTTTTATCAGTACAATTCGACAGTTTTTATACCTCGACTTCTAACCCAGTAACCCTAGCTCTTTTGCATCTAGTGGATTCAAATCATGAGAATTTGATAACAAATTACCAGATAATTGGCCTATAGCCACCACCAAATTTTCATGACTGTCGGCTCCATTTGGGACTGAATGCTGTGGGTATTGGCCTTGGCCACAACAACAGAAATCAAACCCACGCAAGCGAGCGATGCAATCAACCCCGCACGATGCTGCGGATATGTTATATGTTTAACTACAACAAATACAAACGTCTGAACCATGAAGTATCTTTTACAGATTCAAAAATCTGTTATGTTAACCAGATACATACATACTGCAAAAAAAAAAAAGGATGGGCTTGGCGCAAGTGTTCTATGTAATGTGAACCATCTATTCCACATTAAGTCCTCTGATTTGTCTTCAGTTGATTTCTTCATAGTCTGCTACATTTTTCTCATTTGTGGGGCTGTCACTGGAAGTCAGAAACAATCATATTAACATGCAAGTGGGGTGAAGGATTGAATGCTTTTGCAACATGATTTAATAGGACTACAGGCCACAGGATAGGAAGTAAGGTAGAGGAGAGGCGACTGTTGAAAAGAAAATCATGATGCGTCAATATTTGAAATAAAAGATAGTCATTTTACCTTGAAATTGAGGCGTGGTGATGCTCTAGCAGCATTACCTGAAACAATTAATCACTTTAAATCCAAGATCAAAATCAATGTTGAATGTCAATTGTTTAGTAAGTTAGTACCAACTATAAATGCCATTGTTAGACAATGAAAGCTAGTTGCTAAGTTTCGGTTCAGGCCAGATATTGAATGAAAATATCACCAAGGTTTAGCACTTGAAAGAATAAGAAAGCCTGTTTTCAAAAATAAGGAAGCCTGTTTTCAAAATAACACCCCTTATGAACACCAGCAAATAGAAACGATAAGCCAAGTTGGAGTAGCAGCAATTAGGTGTACCATGCCAATTGCATGACTTTTTTTTTTTTGAATGGTTGCATGACTTTTATCAACAATAAACTAAAATCGGATACTGAGATAATGTGATCAGTGTTTCACTTGCAAGCTGGGGAGTAGGGAAGTCAAATATAAGGCCAAAGATAATCAAATACAATACTGGGAAAAGATGTGAGGGGGGGACCTGATCTACAATCAGTACCTGATTACTTAAGAAAACAGAGAGCAAATTTGTTTTTGAAATTCATCAACCTGATGAATCTAACTCATTTTTGGGGAGAAGCAGGACAAAATCTTATCCGAAAACCAAAAATCCCGCAAAAACACGTAACTGATTAGTTCACTAATCGAGAGCAAACGATATCCATATGAGAAATATGGTTCTTATGCATGAATCTGATAGTAAATACATGGTTTTTGATTGCATCTGAAAAACCAGCAGCAGATAAAAACATGTATCTGCTTCATAACAATAGTGATCTTGGGGGGAAAAAAAAGGGAGCAAGATTTTTAAGGCAATAATCCCAGCACACAATCACTTTCAATTCATTGGTTTGTTAATGCAATAAAAAAAATCTGTGGTGAAAGAACTAACAAAAGCTTGGGCAAAAACAGCAGCTTCCACCTAAGCAGAAGAGAAAAGAAAAATAAAAAGAAAATTGAAGCTACCAAATACATCATATTAATAATTAGAGAAAGAGGAGCAAGATATATATATATATATATATATATATATTTTTTTTTAATTTTCTTTTTTCCTCTATTTCACCCAAAACCACCCAAACCTCCAAGCTCAAACTTACTCAGAGTTGACCTTTAAGATGTAACTGAATAAGATCAATATCCACTTTGAATCAGATAAAAAGATCATAAAGTGTATTAAAAGATAAAGAATTATTTTGCTCTTGCAACGCCTTATCCTGTCATGGAAAACAAATCCAATCCATCATAAATTTGAAATTATATATATGCACATTTTTATTACATGTATACAGAAATTAAATGTCTTTTCTCACTTTCTTCTGAAGCACTGAATGGATTCGTACATGAGTTGATTCTGTATGTGATCAAACAAAAATCATATTCCAATTAATTTTGCTCTTAAACTGACAAAACGGAACCTTATACACTATATATTAGATATGTTGGTTCAATCTAGCTACACTGAACAAAACTTTCTGGTGTATTCGTTGATTTTGTACCTTTCTAGACCTCATGTGCTTCAGAGCAAAATCAAGTTGCTGCTCCAAATTCTGAAGATCTTTCTAGACCTCATGTGCTTCAGAGCAAAATCAAGTTGCTGCTCCATAAAATGACTGCAAATACGAACAGGTAAAATGTAATGTTATTTATCACAACCTAACAAAAACACAAATACTTTCTTATTTAACAAAATTGGTAGGTATCATTGATGTAAAACCTCCACCCTAGCCTTGAGCTTTGCATGTTCCAGAGTCGGGATTCCCTATGCAACTTTAAAATAACAGATTACGTAATTCAGTAATATAAAAAAACATTAGGAAGATAACATTCCCTTTGAGGGGATAATCAAAAGAGTGTGCATGGCAATGATATTTGGTGTTATTATACAAAATCTCTACCAATGTCCTTTCACTTGGCAACAAATGAACATTGGAATAGAACATGCAACTGTAATTCTCAGTGAAAATTTTGCTGACTGTCTCAGAACATGCCCATTTTAAAGTTTTTCTTCAACTGCAGTAGCACCAAGAAGAATCAACTTCCTCTCTATCTTCTCAGCCACTTCCTCGGCAGCCTCCTCCCGATATGAACTAGCCAAGTTCTTGGCCTCGGTATATTCTTTGTTAAATTCAAAATACTCCTTATTTATCAAGTTCAATTTCAATTTGACATACATATACTTATTGCTACTACCACCTTAACGCTAACTGCTTAACCATTACTTTCATCCATCATCAGCTGCTGCTTCATTCAAAAGTTATCAGCTTTAAGCAAATCCCCATCACCAAATTGAACAAAGAACTTAGTATTGAACAAAGCCCCAAATTATAAATCCAAGAGTAAATACAAACAATGCTCACACCCTAAAGTTATAGTCTTTAGAAGCATTTACCATTATACAATCAAACCCAAAACCCTTCACTTAATAGCATCCAGACAGAATGAAGGACTCAGCCTCGATCAAGTGATATCCTCCCTCCTCCTCTTCGGTAGCAACTAGTAGATTAGGCAAATGCAATTCCTCGATGAACTCCTCCAATTTCAATTGGGCTATTCTGGGCACGGCCAAAACAAACACTTCTTCAGGTCAACCATGATTTTCCACAGTAATTGTTTACCATACAAAATGCAATTAAATCAATAAACAAACAGATCATATCAAAATTCAGATTATCACTGAAAACCCAAATCTGGAAAAACCCTAAATCGACAAAGATTCATGAAACAGTGTTTTCTTTTTAGAGTTTATAAAAAGTACATAAAATTCAAAATGAAAAAACCCAATCATATCAATTTTTGAATAAAAGAATAGTAAATAAGAAGATATAAAGATTCACTTGCACGATGTAGACAGTAGTGCAGATGCAAAGAGGTGATAAGAGGAAGCACTACTAATGCAAACCACCAAAGAAGTATAAGGATGCAGTTACCTAGTTTGAATTACAGATGTCATTGTGATTAAAAAAAAAAAAAAAAATCAAGGCATGTCAAAAGACCTTAAGAATTGCATCACAAAAAAATTAAAATCTGCTAATTTAGTTAAACTTGAACTGCTATGCTTCGACTTCTCTGTACTAAACTTACAAGTTATTATACTTTTAACCATGCTCTATAGAAAAGCCAGCCATTTGTACAAATAGCTTTCACATATCTTTCTCCCTAAATTAGTACCTAAATAGTAAATACTTTACAACATCCAATAAACATAAGACCTTGTGCTTTTACTCATTTCAATTAATCACATGCACAAGTTACCACCTACACATGTAAAACCAAAACTGAAAACAGGACCATACAAAACAAATAGAAAGAGACTTGAGAAATCCCAACTACACATGTAAAACTAAAGCTGAAAACAGGACCAAACAAAGCAAATAGAAAGGAAGTTGAGAAACCAAAATCCTATCAATGACTGATCTTGTTGCTAGATAAGGAAAAAAGCAATTAAGGTGAAAAAGAAAGTGAAGAAACAAGCATAGATAGTTGTATATTAACAGTTTGCTAACCATGGATATGCAATCAGGCTTGAAATAAAACTACACAATACTTTTGCCAATCTGAAGAAGCTAGCAGACCAGACTTCTTGCTCGAATTGCTTTTTCACTAAGGTTACTCTAACATCAAAACATATGCAAACAATACCTAGTTAACCAAGTCTTATTCAAGAATCACATGGAGTAAGTGTAACATGTTAAATCAACATCACTCTTCCCATTAAATAAAATATTGGGTTTACTTCTGAAGGTACAAGGATAACAAATATTCTAAAGAAACATCAGCTCTATTGTAGTAAGGGTATATATGATTCACACTATTCTAAAATCCATACCTGAATCTAAAACAGTTAAAGAATCTGATAGCACGCTGTTTCCCAAATCTGCAGAATGAAATAGCAGTACTTAGAGAATTTGATGTTAACATGGTTGTGCAGACTATAAACTCAATACAAAAAAGAAAATAATGAACACAAACAAAACCAGTGACTGATCTAGTAAAACTTCAGGGTTTATACCTGAATAAGAATAAGAGATCGAGATGGTGCTAAACAACAGACAATGGAGCAGCAGCAGAAAACTGACGCCTAGACTTTTTTGCATAGAATCTGCAAAAGCCAAACAAAACAACAACATAATCCTGAAATTATTCGCATAACTACCAAAACTGACTTAAATGCAAAATTCCTATAAGCAAAAGAAGAAAATAAATAAATAAATAAAATCAAAGTTTTGAATGTCAGATTAAACAAACATGAAAATTAAATAAAGAAGATGGAAGCAAAGTTTTTTCCCTCTGTCTAAAGATGCTATATAACCGACAAAAAGTTGCAATCAATGCAACACACTTCCCAATATTAACTGTAAAGCTACCAAAAATAACTTAAAGACAGTTGCTGTAAGCAAAAGCAAAAGCAAAAAAAAAAAAAATCAAAAGCTTGGGAGTTAGATTTAGGAAATACACTTCTTGGTTTAGATAGCCTATCAACCAATGAGATTCTAAAAATCATAATTATATACAGATCAGAGTTCGAGATGTTGTGGATGAAGACCTTGAGGACTCAAATCACTTTGGTTTGCAAACAGTTTTCTTTGCTGCCTAAATTCTGAACCAAATGTTTAATACTTCCCTAGCATTTCCAGGTAATGATTGACTTGAGCTGGTTAGGTTTCTTCCCTCTAGGTTTGGACTAAGAAGGCGAGTTTCAAAAGTAGAAAACAAAAACAACATTATTACAAGAAAGGTACTGAAACAACAATTGGCCAAGTTGTTCCATTCCAATTAAGGTTTAGATGACAAAAAAGCTAAATGCTTCTTTTCGTTTATGAAACCGCATATTTGGTGTGTTTAAACTATATAGTTCAAGATGTAGCACTAAGCAACCTATATTGAGAAAGGACCCAGGCTAGCCTATTATGCACAACAGTATTCGATTTACAATTGTTTAGGACAGAGAGCATAAATTAAGACTATAGCAGTCTAAGAAGTAGTCAATTTACAAAAAATAAATTAATGGTATAATCAATTGCAAAAAATAAATTAATGGTATAATCAATTGCTACTCGGCCTGCAAGTGTGTTGGCATTACCACAAAACTATTCTTAACATTCAGAATGAAGTAAATCAAATTGAATTTGTCAAAGCACAAAGTTGTATACACTGCAATGCAATTCAGTAAGTACTAACAGAAAAAGAATGCAAATGAAAAATTCAGGACTTCATAAATAAAACCAAACACAAACACCCATTTCAGTAACAGATATCAAGTATTGACCAAGTTGTTCCATTCCAATTAAGGTTTTCATAGCATGGAGGAAGGGAAGAGAGAGGTACCTCTAAGGTTTGAGCTGAGGCGAGTGAGGAGAATAGATAGGAGTCGCATGACACTGACTGATTCCATCTCTCAAAGGGTGATGTGATGACCCTTTTTGTTTCAGTTAGGCAGCACCTGCAAGGCTAAAAATTCCCAAGGTTGGATAGTAACTTGGGCCATTATACTGAGGGCTGGGCAAGCCCGGCCCATTTTAGCCTAGGGTAATTTAAAATTAAATAGAAAGAGGGGAGGGACTTGGAGACAGAAAGCAATTCCAAATTCAATTTTTCAAAAGCCGCGTCTGAATCGAAGATTGAGGATGGTGAAGATGGAGCACGATGCCTTGTCGCATAAGAGATCGAGAAGGTTATTGAATTCTGAATCATCGGAGCAACCAAACACATTCTGGACAGAGTGCCCCTTTTGTTGCGCAAAGTTCCAGTACCACATGGAGTTTCTGAATCGGTTGCTCCGCTGTCAAAGATGCCGGAACGCATTTGAAGCTCATGATGGTCTCAGGAATCAATTTCCAAATCATCAAGAGCCAACGCAATTCTGGACACAGTGCCCCTTTTGTTGCGCAATGTCTCAATACCGCCGAGACACTCTGGATCGCTTGGTCAATTGTCAGATATGCCGTCAACCATTTGGAGCTCATGAAATGAAGAAAAGCGATCAATCTCTCAGGAATCAATTTAACGATACCCTGAAATCCGCCCCGAGTCCCGCTAAAGCAGGTAACTTCATCGATCTCTCTGCTGAAACCCTGAACTATTACGATAGTGATGAAGAGGTTAGGGTTCTTAGGTTCAAACCCTCCAATATCCCTTTCGGGAAAAGCAAGCGAATAGAAACCTCAAACGAAGGTTCTTGTTGTTCTACTTCCAAAGCCCCATCTTTTGTTTGTGAAATTTGTGTGGAGACCAAGCCGGCACACGAATCGTTTAGTATCAAAAATTGCAACCATGTTTATTGTACTGATTGCGTGGTCAAATACGTGGACTCGAAGCTCCAAGAAAATATAGCAAGCATTGGGTGCCTTGTACCCGATTGCAAAGGGTCACTTGATCCCGAATATTGCCATTCGATTCTAAAACCCGATGTGTTTGAAAAATGGGGGACAAGGTTGTGCGAAGATGTGATTATTGGGTCTCAGAAATTTTACTGCCCCTTTGAGGACTGCTCCGCAATGTTGATCGACGATGGGCCAGAGGTAGTGAGGGAATCGGAGTGCCCTAATTGTAAAAGATTGTTCTGTGCGCAGTGTAAGGTTCCTTGGCACGCCAGGATTACTTGTGCCGAGTTTAAGAGGCGGAATAAGGGTGATACTGAAAAGGATGATCTTGTTATGGAGAAACTTGCTTACAAGAAGCACTGGAGAAAGTGCCCAACGTGTGGGATCTATGTAGAAAGATCAGGAGGCTGCACAACAATACGATGCAGGTCTGTTTATCTTTCTGCTCTCTTCATTTGATTGTTTATGCCATATATATATATATATATTGGTGTTTGCTGAATGCCTAATCCTATACTGTTTGAGTAGCTTTGGTAAGTATAAGTGTACAACAACAGGGTGAAACTTATTCTAAATTATAATTTTGGGTTAATTACTTGCAGGTGCGGGACTTATTTCAACTTCCATTGTGGACGACTGGGTTGTCCTTTTTGTGGAAAACACAGAAAGAAAAGTTATAGAACTATGGGCTATTTCGTATTCTTGAAGGAGTACAGAAGGATTCAGCGGGACCGGGGGGAACCCTATAATCAAGCTACTGCTAAACTTGCTATTGAGAAATGGAGATCCATGTCTCGTTCTGAAAAAAAGCCATATGAGAACCCAGAGATGAAACCGATTAGAATCTTCCGGGTGCGATCGAAGATGTCGAGTGAAGAAGGCTAATGGATGAGTAGAATGAAGCAACATAAGTTACTTAGTTGATGCCTATCTACATTCATTTCTTTCTTAATTAAGTTCTTTCTAATGGACAATAAGGTTTCATTTTATGTTTAATGTTTCTCAGTTAGCTTTATTATAAAGAAAAAAAATTACATTAGATTTTCCAGTTTACTCACCCTATTTTGTGTCCACCAGTAGAGCTTTTGGTACCTTAATTGTTTTGGGATTGGGACCTTTGCAGTCTCTAAGGCCATGACATATTATATTATGTTCTTTGTTTATCTACTATATTTTCTTTAGTTATGATTATCACATTGAATCCTTGGTATTGTCATGCTCATAGGTAAATAATTAAGCTGCAAAATCTCTGAATGAGATTCTCTTTTGTCTAATATGTGAAATTGTAAAAGTGTTTTTTTTTTTTTTTTATCTTATAGTTGTAGTGTGGAGCTCTGAAAGGGTTTTGTCTTAATTGTTGATGATTAGTTAGTTTGAAGTTTCAAGCTGTCCCTGAGCAATTGATGAGTCCTGAACTCCTGATTTCTTTTTTGTTATTGATGCACACACAGATGATGCAAGTTTCCGATTTTTTATTTGCAGAAACTCTTTGTTTTTCTTTTTAACATTGCACTTTGGCTGAGTTCTATTCTGCATCAAACTCAAACACGGGAGAATAATTGATTGGCTAGCTATGATCATATTTGATGTCTCTCAGTTGTGAGAATAATTGATTGGCTAGCTATAAACAAGTATATCTATCAGTTTGGAAACTGGAATTGATTTTAGGAAATTATGTTAGGTTTAGTTTGGTTTAGCAAAAAATTGAAATTGAGAGCAGCAGGTATTAGAAATGAAATCTTACCAAGTTCTATGTGCTTTCTCTGTGCTTGATTATGAGGAACAGAGAGTGGAAGAAGAGTTTGACCTTGTTGCTTGCTTGGTTATCTATTTTTGCAGATCAACTGTAGGAAATCAAATCATCAAGGTAGGTTCTTTTGATTTTTGAATCCTATGTATTTAAGTCCGTATTTATATATGTTGCTTTGTAAGAAGCCTAGGAGTTGAAATGCAATGATGTTCAAATTTATTCTGGATGAGGTTTCTGGAAAGATCATTGTAGTGAGTTGAGTGTCTCTCAGGTTCTCAGTAGAAAGGAAGAAGCTGTGAGTTGAGTGTTCCATTTCCAAAGAATGTGTGGTAACACTGATTGTGACTTTAAACAGCAACAGAACTGAAGAATATGAATTTAAATAATTTGATTCTAAATCTAAATGCTTGCTTGAGCATTGCACATTTAATGAAACGTCAAGTCAACATGAATATATATATATGTGTGTGTGTGTGTGTGTGTGTAACATTTTCAAGTTTACTATCATTTCCTTGCTCAGGTTTCTTGGCTATATACTGCTCAATCTTTTTTTCTTTTTCTTTTTTCTCTCGGCTCTCTACCAGAGGGGCACTGGGCGGTTACAAAATTTCATACTCAAGATGTCTTTCTTCGTTTTCACAGTGTATAGATGTGATTCAATGTTTCAACTTCTCAACAAATATAACTCCTCTGATTTGTCTTCAGTTGATTTCTTCATAGTCTGCTACATCTTTCTCATTTGAGGGGCTGTCACTGGAAGTCAGAAATAATCATATTAACATGGAAGTGAAGTGAAGGATTGAATGCTTTTGCAAATTGCTCATTTGATATCTCAGATTGACAAGATTTAATAGGACTACAGGCCACAGCGTAGGAAGTGAGGAATAGAGGAGGGGACTGTTGAAAAGGAAATCATGATGCGTCAATATTTGAAATAAAAGATAGTCACTTTACCTTGAAATTGAGGCGTGGTTATGCTCCGGCATCATAACCTGAAACTTTAAATCCAATATCCCAATCAATGTTGAATGTCAATTGTTTAGTAAGTTAGTACAAATTATAAATGCCATTGTTAGACAATGAAAGCTAGTTGCTAAGTTTCGGTTCAGGCCAGATATTGAATGAAAATATCACCAAGGTTTTGCAGTTGAAAGAATAAGAAAGCCTGTTTTCAAAATAAGGAAGCCTATTTTCAAAATAACACCCCTCTTACGAACACCAGCAAATAGAAACAATAAGCCAAGTTGGAGCCGCAGCAATTAGGTGTACCATGCCAATTGCATGACTTTTATCAACAATAAACTAAAATCGGATACTGTGATAATCTGATGTCAGTGTTTCACTCGCAAGCTGGGGAGCAGGGAAGACAAATATAAGGCCAAAATTGATTATCAACAATAAACAATACTGGGAAGGGATGTGAGGGGGGAGCTGATATACAATCAGTACCTGATTACTAAGAAAACAGAGAGCAAATTTGTTTTTGAAATTCATCAACCTGAAGAATCTAACTCATTTTAGGGGAGAAGCAGGACAAAATCTTATCCAAAAACCAAAAACCCAGCAAAGACGCGTAACTGATTAGTTCACTAATTGAGAGCAAACAATATCCATATGAGAAATATGGTTCTTAATGCATGAATCTGATTCTAAATACATGGTTTTTGATTGCATCTAAAAAACCAGCAGCAGATAAAAACATGTATCTGCTTCATAACAATAATGATCTTGGGAAAAAAACAAAGGAGCAAGATTTTTAAAGCAAAAATCTGAGTACACAATCACTTTCAATTCATTGATTTGTTAATGCAATAAAAAAAATCTGTAGTGAAAGAACTAACAAAAGCATTGGCAAAAACAACAGCTTCCACCAAAGCAAAACAGAAAAAAAAAAAAAAAAAAATTGAAGCTACCAAATACATCATGATTAATAATTAGAGAGAGAGGAGCAAGATTTTTTTTTTCTCTCTATTTCACCTAAAACCAGCACAAACCTCCAAGCTTAAACTTACTCACTTAAAGTTGAACTTTAAGATGTAACTGAATTAGATCAATATCCACTTTGAATCAGATAAAAAGATCATAAATTGTTTTGCAACGCCTTATCCTGTCATGGAAAACAAATCCAATCCACCATAAATTCGAAATTATATATATGCACATTTTTATTACATGTATACAGAAATTAAATGTCTTTTCTTACCTTCTTCTGAAGCACTGAATGGATTCGTACATAAGTTGATTCTGTATATATGTGATCAAACATAAAAATCATATTCCAATTAATTTTGCTCTTAACTGACAAAACAGAACCTTATATAATATATATTAGATATGTATAATATATGCATGATTCAATCTAGCTACACCAAACAAAACTTTCTGGTGTATTCATTGATTTTGTACATTTCTAGACCTCATGTGCTTCAGAGCAGAATCAAGTTGCTGCTTCAAATTCTGAAGATCTTTCATACTTAAGGATTGGAGGTCTTTCCCCATAAAATGACTGCAAATAAGAACAGGTTAAATGTAATGTTATTTATCACAACCTAACAAAAACACAAATACTTTCTTATTTAACAAAATTGGTGGGTACCATTGATTTCTCTGTAAAACACAAATACTTTCTTATTTAACAAAATTGGTAGGTGCCATTGATTTCTCTGTAAAACCTCCACCCTAGCTTTGAGCTTTGCATGTTCCAGAGTCGGGATTCCCTATGCAACATGAAAATGACAGATTAAGTAATTCAGTAATATAAAAAACATTAGGAAGATAACATTCCCTTTGAGGGGAAAATCAAAAGAGTGTGCATGGTAATGATATTTGGTCTTATTATACAAAATCTCTACCAATGTCCTTTCACTTGGCATCAAATGAACATTGGAATAGAATATGTGCAGTAATAACATGCAATTGTAATTCTCAGTAATAATTTTGCTGACTGTCTTAGAAAATACCCATTTTAAAGTTTTTCTTCAACTGCAGTAGCACCAAGAAGAATCAAGTTCCTCTCTATCTTCTCAGCCACTACAGCTTCCTCCCGATATGAACTAACCAAGTTCTTGGCCTCAGTATATTCTTTGTTAAATTCAAAATACTCCTCTTTATCAAGTTCAATTTCAATTTGACATACATATACTTGTCACTACTACCACCTTAAAAAAAAAAAAAAGCAGGCATGTCAAAAGACCTTAAGAATTGCATCACAAAATTTTAAAATCTGCAAATTTAGTTAAACTTGAACTGCTATGCTTCGACTTCTCTGTACTAAACTTCAAGTTATTATACTTTTAACCATGCTCTATAGAAAAGCCAGTCATTTGTACAAATAACTTTCACATATCTTTCTCCCTAAATCAGTATCTAAATAGTAAATACTTTACAACATCCAATAAACATAAGACCTTGTGCTTTTACTAATTTCAATTAACCACACATGTAAAACCGAAACTGAAAACAGGACCAAACAAAACAAATAGAAAGAGACTTGAGAAATCCCAACTACACATGTAAAACTAAAGCTGAAAACAGGACCAAACAAAGCAAATAGAAAGGAAGTTGAGAAACCAAAATCCTACCAATGACTGATCTTGTTGCTAGATAACGAAAAAAGCAATTAAGGTGAAAAAGAAAGTGAAGAAACAAAGCATAGATAGTTGTATATTAACAGTTTGCTAACCATGGACACGCAATCAGGCCAGAAACAAAACTACACAATACTTTTGCTACTCTGAAGAAGCTAGCAGACCAGAATTCTTGCTCGCATTGCTTTTTTTACTAAGGCTACTCAAACATCAAAACATATGCAAACAATACCACAATTTTAAGAAACAAAAAACTCAATGAAAGCCACAATTTTACACAACTGAAAGATACCCAAATCTTACACACCGAGAAAAGAGACCCAATTTTCATTTCCTAGAACTGAAAAGACAATCAAACAAGTTTGCTGAAAGCTCCCTCCCAAAGTCGATCAAAATCTTGGCACACAACCTCTTCCGAAACAAATCCAAATCCGGGCTCACCGTTTCAGTTAGGCAGCATGTGCAGGGCTAAAAATTCCCAAGGTTGGATAGTAACTTGGGCCATTATTCTGAGGGCTGGGCCAGCCCGGCCCATTTTAGCCTAGGGTAATTTTGAATTAAATAGAAAGGGGGGAGGAGACCCGCGTCTGAATTGATTCAAAAAAAAAAGACAAATAAAAAATGCTAGCGTCTGAAGATTGAGATGGTGAACATGGAGCACGATGCCTTGTCGCATAAGAGATCAAGCAAGTTATTGAATTCTGAATCATTTAACATTAGCGGTGTTGAGGAGCAACCAAATACATTATGGACACAGTGCCCTT
The DNA here is from genome assembly GCF_002994745.2 of Rosa chinensis. Lineage (NCBI taxonomy): Eukaryota > Viridiplantae > Streptophyta > Magnoliopsida > Rosales > Rosaceae > Rosa > Rosa chinensis. The sequence goes on along the minus strand of NC_037092.1, from coordinate 689,005 downwards.
TTTGTTGCGCAATGTCTGAATACCGCAGAGACATTCTGGATCGCTTGGTCAATTGTCAGATATGCGTCAAGCATTTGGAGCTCATGAAATGAAGAAAGACGATCAACCTCTCAGGAATCAATTTAGCGATACCCTGAAATCCGCCCCGAGTCCCGCTAAACCAGGTAACTTCATTGATCTCTCTGCTGAAACCCTAAACTATTACGATAGTGATGAAGAGGTTAGGGTTCTTAGGTTCAAACCCTCCAATATCTCTTTTGGGAAAATCAAGCGAATAAAAACCTCAAACGAGGGTTCTTGTTCTACTTCCAAGGCCCCATCTTTTGTTTGTGAAATTTGTGTGGAGACCAAGCCGGCACACGAATCGTTTGGTATCAAAAATTGCAGCCATGTAACCCATGTTTTTTGTACTGATTGTGTGGTCAAATATGTGGACTCGAAGCTCCAAGAAAATATAGCAAGCATTGGGTGCCTTGTACCCGATTGCAAAGGGTCACTGGATCCCGAGTATTGCCATTCGATTCTGAAACCCGAGGTGTTTGAAAAATGGGGGACAAGGTTGTGCGAGGATGTGATTATTGGATCTCAGAAATTTTACTGCCCCTTTAAGGACTGCTCAGCAATGTTGATCGACGATGGGACAGAGGTAGTGAGAGAATCAGAGTGCCCTAACTGTAAAAGATTGTTCTGTGCGCAGTGTAAGGTTCCTTTGGCACGCGGGGATTACTTGTGCCGAGTTTAAGAGGTGGAATAAGGATGATACTGAAAAGGATGATCTTGTTATGGAGAAACTTGCTTACAAGAAGCACTGGAGAAAGTGCCCAACGTGTGGGATCTATGTAGAAAGATCAGGAGGCTGCACAACAATACGATGCAGGTCTGTTTATCTTTCTGCTCTCTTCATTTGATTATTTATGCCATATATATATTTTGGTGTTTGCTGAATGCCTACTTAATCCTATATTGTTTGAGTAGCTTTGGTAAGTATAAGTGTACAACAACACGGTGAAACTTATTCTGAATTTTAATTTTGGGTTAATTACTTGCAGGTGCGGGACTTATTTTGACTTCCATTGTGGACGACTCGGTTGTCCTTTTTGTGGAAAACACAGAAACACTATGGGCTACTGCGTATTCATGAAGGAATACAGAAGGATACAGCGGGACCGGCCGGGGGAACCCTATAGTCAAGCTACTGCTAAACTTGCTACTGAGAAATGGAGATCCATGTCTCGTTCTGAAAAAAAGCCCTATGAGAACCCAGAGATGAAACCGACTAGAATCATCCGGGTGCCGACGAAGATGTCAAGTAAAGAAGGCTAATGGATGAGTAGAATGAAGCAACATAAGTTACTTAGTTGATGCCTAGCTACATTCATTTCTTTCTTAATTAAGTTCTTTCTAATGGACAATAAGGTTTCTTTTTTATGTCTAATGTTTCTCAGTTAGCTTTATTATAAAGAAAAAAAAAATATATTGGATTTTCCAGTTAACTCACCCTATTTTGTGTCCACCAGTAGAGCTTTTGGTACCTTAATTGTTTTGGGATTGGGACCTTTGCAGTCTCTAAGGCCATGACATATTATATTATGTTCTTTGTTTATCTACTTTTTAGTTATGATCATCACATTGAATTCTTGGTATTGTCATGCTCATAGGTAAATAATTAAGCTGCAAAATCTCTGAATGAGATTCTCTTTTGTCTATTATGTGAAATTGTGGAAGTGTTTTTTTATCCTATAGTTGTAGTGTGGAGCTCTGAAAGGGGCTTGTCTTAATTGTTGATGATTAATTAGTTTGAAGTTTCAAGCTGTCCCTGAGCAATTGATGGGTCCTGATTTTTTTTTTTTTGTTATTGAAACTATACCTTGTTTCTGCTGGTTTAGAACCTCATTAAAGTTGGATGATGAAGATGGACCAAAATTTTCTCCTCTATACTGGATAAAGTAGTTGTAATATTTGAATGTCAAAGCTAGTTTTGAACTTTCTTTTCTGGGATGGAGTCTCTTACGTGATAGTAATTGTTTGAACTCATTGGATTGCCAATGAAGAAGCATACCCTGTTTTTGCCGAGATGGTAACATGAGGGTTGCCTATACTGCAGGGAATTGGATTGCAGAAGTAAGTCTTTATTTCAACAAGATTCTATCATGGAGTTTATCTCAATGACTCTGTCATGGTTTGTTTCCGTGGTTTTTAAGTTAGTTTTCATTGTACATGTACTTGTGATGAATGGTGGCCACTTTTGGAATTTGATCGAACACAGTCAATTAGCTCTGCAATTCACATTCACTTCCAAGGTCTGTTGATGAGTTTGATTATCTAGGTGAGCTGGAAAACTAATGAGTCTAATTCCTTTTTTCAATTGTATACTCCTTACCAATTGCTTCTAATCCTGTTAATGATCATCAATTTCTTCACTTCCTCATTGTTAATTAGCTTGCTAGTTTATACTATATGTACATTGAATTGAGTTTATCTTTTATAGGGTAAGACACAACTTTGAGCTGATGGGAGAGGAAAGGCAGGAGGTCCGAATAACGTATATCAAGAAAATTTCATGGCTGTCAGTGTAAATGATAGTACTCGGCTGGAAAAGGGCTTGATTAGGGACCTCATATCTACTATACCCGTAACTCCAGGTTAATAGATATTTATTAATTATTTTCCTTCTTTTACATGCCTATATATATTTGGAGGATCTGGTCCTAAGGTAACGCAGTTACTAGTTTTATGCATATCTAAAGTACAGGTATAACAACCTAACATTTTGTTTCTCTTGTCGGGATGATCATTCAACATTGAAATGAGAAATCAGAGTACAAGCTACGCAAACAACTATCTCCTCTGCACATATCGCTCATTACTGTGATTTCAATCATAGTTTTTGTGTTGCTTTTATTGCTTTTTGCCTGGATGATGGGATGGCTGGGGAATACAGATCAATTACAAGGTAACATATTGTATACTGGCTAGCAACATTTGACAAGTATTCGCTCTTTCAAGAATTCTTACTGAACTTTAGCTTACATCTCTGATAATTTGTTTGTAGAACAGAAATAGATGTAAGTCTAGAAAAGCCTGCCACACTCAAACAATACAAATATGCTACTCGGAATTTTAGCAAGAGGAACTAGATTGGTCAAGGGCGTTTTGGGACCGTGTACAAGGTAACCAATTTTCTCTGTCCTTGTATTTATTGTGGAGTTGCACCTACAAACTTGTGATTTTTAACTTGCAAATTCAGTTCTTTAGGAGAAATGGACTTAATAATGTATATCATTTGTTTGGTTGCAATTTTGTGCAGGCTGAACTGCCAGGGAAAATTGTAGCTGTGAAGAAACTCTCCTCTCATTCAGAGGAAAGGATCATTCAGTTGAAAAATGAGTTTTATGACTTAAAATCAATGAGTCAAGAGAACCTTGTTCAGTTACTGGACGTTTACAACGTAAAAGGCCTGTATTTGCTCATCTATGAATGTATGCAAAACGACTCCCTTGCACATGCCTTATTTGGTAAATTTTAATTTTATCAGGCCCCTTTCTTTTTGTTATATGTTTTTCTGTTCTAATGTTATAATTATTCAGGAGAAAATATTTTGATGTGGTGACTGTATGGTTGCGGACTCAAAGTCCAAATTGAAACTTGATTGAGAAGCTAGGTTTAACATTTGTTTGGGAATAGCTAGGGGATTGGTGTTTCTGCATGAGCATTCCAAGCTGAAGATGGTTCACAGTGACATTAAATCCGCTAATATTCTTCTCGATGGAAAGCTCAAGGCTAAAATATCAGACTTTGGATTGGCAAGCCTTTACACCGAAGATGATCAATTCAAGTTCATCAAAGTAGAAGTGACAGAGTGAGTGGAACTATAGAACTGTACCTACTCCCTGCCACTTTATATATACGTACTGCAATCTTCGACTTAGTAATGATTAGTTAGCTCTTGTTTTCCGCAGGGGATATGTGGCACCTGAGTATGTTCGAGGAGTTGTGACATCTAAAGCTGATGTTTACAGTTTTGGGGTGGTTATACTTGAAACTGTTAGTCGAAGGAAAAATGAAGGACACAAGCGAGATAGCCAGGAAACTAAATTTCATTTAGACACGGTAAGCAAAATTGTCATCGCCATGCTTTTCTGCCTTCTTTTTGTTTTTCCAAACTATGCTGCAATGTCATTTAACACAACTTCTATGTTGTGTGTGGAAATGCAGGCTTGTGATTTACTGCAAAAAAGAAAGCTGGTGAACTTGGTTGATAAAACCTTGTCTAACAAATATGATCAAAACAAGCCATCATAATCTTGAATTTAGCAGTAAAGTGCATCAATATATCGCCAACTCTGAGGCCTACTACGTCTGAAGTTGTGAGTGTTCTCGTTGGCGACAAAAAAATTGAGGAGATTTGTTCCCCTGCTCTGATTGAGGACATCAACGACCCCCACGTGAAGGAGATCGAGGAGTTCGCGGTGTCTGAGTACAACAAGAAATCCGGGAAGAAGCTGGAGTTACAGAGCGTGGTGAAGGGTAAGACTCAGGTCGTCCCCGGCGAGAATTACCAACTCGTCATCGCCGTCAAGGATAACTCCGAGGCGGCCAAGTACGAGGGCATTGTATGAGAGGATTTGGGAACAGACTAGGGAATTGCTCTCCTTCAATAGTCACATAGCTCAAGTTGATTCCTCTGTTTCTATGGGAGTAACCTCGAGAGCATCCACATCATCCACTTTGATCAAAGGAGAAGATGAAACAGAACACATTTCTGAGAGTACCGCTCTGGAGATTTCCAAGTGAAATAGAGTAATCTAGCCAAATGTTTGTGTCTATTTTCTTTTCCTTTTTTTCGAACATGATGGGCTCTACTGCGACTACTGTATTGATTATGTATAAAATCGATGCTAACAAGAAGACTAGAAGAAATGGGAATTTCATCTTCCTTACTAGTTTATTTTTTATTTAATTTTTTTGATTCATAACTGGTTTTATCCATCAATATTTATAAAGAATTCGAGGTCAGTTCCCTGCAAAATCCGCACTTCACGTGCATGTGTGTGTAAGCTAGATAAACTAAGAGCCCGGAAAAGCCTACATTGTATAATGATTTCCAAGCTCCTCTGTACAACACTACGATCGGTGAGCCTAATCCTCTCCCTGCCCTTTCGATAAGACATAAATGAAATACAGTAAAAGCCTACATAAACTAAGAGCCCGGAAAAGCCTACATTGTATAATGATTCCCAAGCTCCTCTGTACAATACTACAATTGGTGAGCCAGGACTTTACATTCCTAGGTGAAAATCGAGAAGACCAAAACATGTTTACCAAAGATGCAAGCATCTTCTTCCTCTATGCCACCCAAAAATGGGGCTTTTTTCAAAAGGTACTATTGAATACCTCATGCCAGTCGAACCCACGAGCTAGAAGATGTTGCTTTTTACAACCAACCACTATGCTACAAGGGGGACCTACAAACAGTCTAGGCTGTCGATTCAGCAGAAATTGAAATGGAAAGAAAGTTAGGAGATTCATGTTATTCACTTATTCCTACTGAGCATTTTTGTATTTGATCCACTAGCCAAATAATTGAGTTATCAGCTTAAAGTAGCTTTTCCATCTTTTTACAATTTGTTGGGGCCACGTGGTACATGATCCACTTTCTTTAAAATTTTAAATGGATAATGGCATGGTGCTTTTGGTCAGTGGCAAAGATTGTCATTATTTTGGTCTTTGGTCTTTGTATCAGATTTTGGAAGCCGATAAACTTTTAGAGTGTGTTAGCAGAAATCCAGCATTTCAATTTTTCTGATCAACCAAACTTGCTGGCTAGCTGCTATGTTATCCACCATGTTCAAGAGTTGCTCCCATTTGCCGTCAATTATTGTCGAGCCTCATGAATTAACCTTCAATAGGAAAAGCTTTTATGCATGACGATCCAATAGTTTTTTTTGCTAATGGCAGACATTGTCACTATTTACCAGCTAAAAGATGAGAGCAACTACAATCGATCGCCTGCTAAGCAGTGGACAGCCGGATCAATTCGATAACACTTTTGACGTTACAATATGAAATTAATTAATTATATTAGTATTTATCCTCCATAAAGCTTATCCTTATCAGCTGGAATCTTTCCCTTTTCATTATGAACAACTAGCTATAGAAGCCCAGAAGAAACTAGTGAATGTTATACGTGCTACGTGTAAAGTTTACATGCAAAGTCCAAAATAAAAGTGACATTTTACCCAAAGAAAAAATTCAAAAAGGCAATGATGGAGGAGACTCAATTAGAGACTCCATTTGGATGCCAGGAAATCATGATATGAAATGAGAATTAATTTCATTTTCATTTAGAGCAAGTCCACCTGAGGCTCTTATGCCCAGGCTCCACGTCAAACGGTGACCCAAGTCACTAAAATTACACTGTTGTTCCTTCCACCGGGCCTGGGGCAAGAGAGCAGTAGATGACGCAAGACAAGAGCTCAGGCAACATGGTGACTGAGCCCATGACCTAGGCCTCCACCGTGGCCCAAACAGTAGAGACGAGGAGAGACGCGCCTACAGATGGGAGCGAGCCGCAGTCTCTTGTCGTGTAGCGGATAGGCGGCTGCAGGCGCGTGGAAGGCCAGAAATTGTCGACTAGTGGCAAGTGGAGATATGATGTGGCAAGTAGCCGTTGGGTGCCTTGAAATTTAAAGGCAACGGTCCACAGATCTGGACCGTTGGTTCTAATTATATGAGGGATCTGATGGTATATAATTAAGGAGATATAAACCATTTAGGAAGGTGAAAAAAAAATTAAAATTATTAACGGTTATATTACAACGGTAAGAAAAAAAAGATATACAGAATTCCTATAAATACCTCACCTCCTATTTTACCTCTCACACCAAAAAAATCATATTTCTTACTTCCTTAATGTTCATCAATACTATTTATTTACATCATACATTTCTCATTTACACTAAAAAATTAATAAAATATTCAATGAACAGTAACTGACTGGTGACCCTGACCCAACGGGTGGAAACAAAGGTCCAGTGGTAGTGAACAGTTTTTTGTCCTATATAGTGACCTGGTGACCCAACGGGTGAACTTGCTCTTAGAGGTGTTGTTTGGTTCTAATTAGAGATTTGAATGGAAATAAAAAAAATAGGGAAAATTCATTATAAACCTAATTCCTATAAAATTTAATGGAAAAAACCAACCTATTATTTTTTTCAATCTACACCAAATCATTACCAACTAGGATAAAATATTACCTTTCTTTTTTTCTAAAAATTACACATATTGCTACTATTTAAATTTGATAAACATTAGTCAACTAGCAAAATTAATGTCTTCTTTAAATACCTTAATTTTTTTTATTGGCCCCCTTATTCCAGTAGTTTTTCTTCTACTCATCATTATTGCTAGAATTATGGATATTTTCTTTACATATTTTTTTATAATTCAAAGGTTTTATAGATATTTTTTTTATTTTTATGAAGTATGACAATTTTTTATTGATCAGTGGAATCATACATAACGATTTACCCATGTGAGGCTTACACAAAATCATTACCTAAATGATTCAACCTTATTAAGAAACAAAGAAGCTCATCAAAAAAAGTTCTAATTCATCCATCAGAAATCAAAGAGACAAAGGTAAAACAAACACCCTTGGTGTCATAATTCAAGTAATAGGTGAGGAAGAAACATTTGCAAAGAGCATGATGTCACTTCCCTCCAGGATGCCCATGGTCTCCGTCTAGCAAGAGCAGCTCTACCGTCGGCGCATGATGCAGCTGTGAGGATGGACGTCCGCACTTTTGCTGCACTGCGGACGTCCTCTTCTGATCGGGCCTCTGTGTGTGTGTGTGTGTGTGTGTGTGTGTGTGTGTGTGTGTGTGTGTGTGTGTGTGTGTGTGTGTGTGTGTGTGTGTGTGTGTGTGTGTGTGTGTGTGTGTGTGTGTGTGTGTGATATTGTTTGGTTTGAATTGTTTCAGAAGAAATTGTGTTTTGTGAGGTGTGGCTTGGATGGCTTATAGGTTCCATTTGGTATGGTTGTGCTTATAAAATAAGTTGGCTATTATACTGTGATATGAGTGTTAAGAATATATACATCCCACATGGGAAAAATAAGACCTTGCATATGGGTTTATAAGGGTTTGGGCCACTCCATCAATTGTCAATTGATTTTGGATGTGAACCCCAAATTACTTTATCACGGTATCAGAGCGGGTTACCCACGTATGCATGCCTCACGGCCACACGGGCTCCACGTCACCCAAAGTTGTTCACGTGTATAGCTTGAAAATTCGCCACACGTGTGGGGGTGTGTTGAGAATATATACATCCCACATGGGAAAAATAGGACCTTGCACATGGGTTTATAAGGGTTTTGGCCACTCCATTCATTGACAATTGGTTTTGGATGTGAACCCCAGATTACTTTATCAATGAGAATAAGCGGCTGTTAAATAAAGTAGTTGAGTGTTTAGTAAAGTAGATTTTGAAAAGTACTTATACTTATAGTACTAAAAACAGTGGCAAAGTGTTTTACTTAACTTAAAATAAATAAGGTTGAGTGGGATTCTGCTTTTCAACTTTGGCAAAAAAAAAAAAAAAACTATTGTTCTCAATAAGTAATGTATTTGGACATTACTTATTGTCTATTATTTTTAATTTAAGCTGCTTATAAGCTTTTCCAAACGCAGCCATAGTATCATAATGTTGGTCCTTTTTGGACAAATTTACTTGTATATATTGTTGGTCTGTGAAAATCATAGCTAGTAAAAAAGGGGACTTGTATAGTAAGTGAAAAATACGTATGTGTATTATTTGGAAATTTCATTAAATAGGCAAAATATTTTTAATTATTTAAATAATTAAATTTTTTATTTTAAAATATTCATTTATATTCATTTTTGTTTAATAATATGTGTAAAGTATAAAAAAAAAAACATAACGTAAAAATCGTGTATAGGACTTATATAATATTTTTGATTTCAAAAATATGAGAAATTTAACCAATCTCTTTTAAAAATATGAAGCATGAAAGTATTTTAGAAAAAATATAAGTACATGTTTTATTTACATATAATATAAAAAATTACTAATTACGGTGAAAACTGAAAAGTGATCGAGATTCATATTCTTCTCGCAAAGTTGATAATAATCTTCCCCCCCAGTGCCCGACTACTTTTTGGTGGGACATACGGCCTACTTTTTGGTTGGTCTTGTATATTATAAGTAGAATAAGCTAATGCACTAAATTCATTCGAGGGAAAATGGGTACTGAAGCTTCAGCAAGACTTGTTAGTGAACTTGTAATTCTATGCCTCATCTCTACTCTTTGTCTGCAGCTTGGTTCTGAATTCAAATATCAGAGTATAGCTGAAACGTTGCCCGAGTTGGCCACAGAAGAAGGTAATTTATCATCCACTTCATATCTTTTTCTTAAAACCAAACACCGTGCTAGAAAAGTCCGTACAAAAGAATAGAATTCTAATTCAATTGATACAGTTTAATTCAACCAAAGGTGCCCGAGTTTGTTCAGTTTAAATGCTAAGGTAAACAGCTTGTATAATAAGTATTTATGTTTGTGTATTTAGCAGTGTTGCACCGATGTTAAAACATATAGTTTGTGTATAATATATATATATATATATATATATATATATAGAGAGAGAGAGAGAGAGAGAGAGAGACTAGGACCTATAGTTCACATTTTGTTTTTTGCATTTACTATTCTTTCTGCATTAGATTAAATTAGAAAAATCAAAGTGTTAACACCAATTAGCTGTTAGTCTGCCAGTATCATTAGTGACATTAGTCTCTCCTTTGTAAGTGAGAGGTTATTAGTTCGACTCACAAAAGTTTAGTTGTTGTAATTTGAGTTTGTTGATGTAATAAAAATAAGTTACTAGACTAACTAGTGATGTTTTTCTTTTACATAATGTAATTTTTTTTTGATAATATAAAATAAAATGTTGGGCAACAGAGAGAGCTCTTTATCAAATAGCATATCAGTTGGGGTTAAACACTGAAAAGTTATTTGGAGGCTCAATTTGCACGGAGAGAAGCTATGAAATCAGATGTGACTGCAATTTTAAAAACAACACCATTTGCCACATCATAGAAATGTAAGTTTGAAAAATTTAGATTTTAACTACACATATATGCAAATCGTGTGTTGAATCTCTGATCGATATTGTTAATAGGCTAACTTTCACATTTTGAGTGAAAAATTGTTAATTAGCTAACTTTCACATTTTGAGTGACAGTACACTGATTGGCAGCGGTTTGACTGGAGTTATACCTAAAGAACTGGCCAATCTCACACATTTGGAGCGCCTGTAATTTCTCCCTTTTTTTTTTTCCAACATTACATATCTAATGTCTTTCTTAACATGCTCGATCATTACTATTTTGTGTTTTGTACCTGTACCAGCTGCCTTGGATATTTATCAAATTATTTGTTACCTCCAACCTCTTACAATTCTAACACCAGTTTCTCAAATGGAAATTTTCGTCTATTCCATATATAATATTAGTATAGTCTTTTTGTCAGTTCGTTATACTTTATTTTCCTTAAATTTCTCTGAGCGTCTGTCGCACAAATTTGCGAGAAAAAGAAAAGAAAAATGGATACAAGTCTATTGATATCTTTTTTCTTGTTCCAGAACATCTAGACAATCAAGTGAATTTACAAGATGTTTCAATTTGTAGGAATCTCAAGAAAAATCAATTGACTGGTTCCATACCTGCTAGCTTGGGGAATTTATCTTCGCTCCACAACCTGTAAGTCTGTACTTGTGGATTTATGATTGTCGCGGGTTCCTTGCAATATTTATATCCATAGCTATGCATTTGGTTATGAAACTTTTATTTCTTGAACTCCAGATGTGCTCAACAAACTGATTCGGTTATTAGTGAAATTACTTGTTGAGAAAATTAACATTGATAAGTTAATTGGCTTTGTGTACATGTCAATTTGTTAGGGATCTTTCGGACAATCAATTGTCCGGACCTATTCCAGCGAGTTTGGGGAATTTGAAATTTAAAGTAAAAGAAGAAAAAAAAAGGTGGGTGTATTTTACTACTTTTCAGAGTTCTAATTTTCCTTGTTTTGAGCTTAATCCAAAAATATGGTTGTGCTGTGTATTATAATCATTTTAGGAGTGTGCTAGTTTAGTGTACTCTATGTAATGACTTTTTCTAATAGCTCTTTGAGGTAAGTCATTATTGTACATCTTGCTGAATTGCATAATAGGTGATCTTTAAAGAAAGTCATGTAAGACTTTTATTTTTTTATTATGTTGGATTAAAAAAGAAAGAAAAGGAAAAAGGTTTTGGTTAAGCAACATATATAATTCAAGTTCTCTTTTGCTTCATTACATGTATGGTAGGAAGCTGCAGGCTGCTGCCGGTGGGTTCACCGGGGGTGCCCTTGTCCCAGGGAAAGCCGTCAGCTGCAACCGCAACAGCTTTGCACCGTGCCATCCGAGCAACGGCGGAGGTCTAACACTGTAAGCATGGAACCTATAAGATAATCTTATATTAATTAAGTTCATCATTCAGTCTTTTATATATATATATATATATATATATATATATATATATATATATATATACAGATCCTATCCAAAGCGGAGCTCCTCTTTGAAAATTAACGTGTGAAGTTCTAGTTTTTGGTCACTTTTCGGTCGCATATCCACATCTCGACCGTTCAGTTTTTAGGTACTAGTGTATAGATCGTCTCTACAAATTTTCAGCCAAAATGATGGTCATTAAGGCATTGATAATTGCCTTAAAGCTAGTACGGTTCAAGTTGACAGATTTAGTCCGTCCATTGGTTTAAGCGAGTTAGATACCTTAACGATCATCAATTTGGCTGAAAATTTGCAGAGATGATCTATACACTAGCACCTAAAAACTGAACGGTCGAGATATGGATATGAGACCGAAAAGTGATTCAAAACTCGAACTTCACACGTTAATTTCATAGCGGAGCTTCGCTCTGGATAGGATCTGTATATATATATATATAATCTTGCTCTATTAAGGATGTCCTTAACTTAGCTTAGGGAATTGATTTCCATATTTTGATCACTTTTCGATCACATATTCAAATTTTAACCGTTCAGTTTTTAGGTTCTAATGTATAGATCATTTCTGCAAATTTTCAGCCAAATTGATGATCGTGGCATCCAAAACTGCAATTTACACGAACGGTTCAGGTTGGATAGATTCGGTTATATAACTCGATTAAATCAATGAACGAACCGAATCTGTCTAACATAAACCATTCGTGTAAATTGCAGTTTAGGATGCCTTATCGATCATCAATTTGGCTGAAAATTTGCAGAGATGATCTATACATTAGGACCTAAAAACTGAACGGTTAAGATTTAAATATGTAATCGAAAAGTTGTCAAAATATAGAAATCCTTTCCCTAAGCTAAGTTAAGGACCTCCTTAGCATAGAAGGCCTGATATATATAGTCTTAATTAATTACTTGATCTGCTGGGTATTTATACATTTAGGGATCTTTCAAGCAATCAGTTGAGTGGATCCATACCAGCCACTTTAGGGAATTTGGCTGTCCTACTGTAAGTTCCTCCATAGTCCATACACACAAACATCACACACTAGTACTTCTGTTGGAAATGGCTTACAACTGATGAAACTTAGGAATGGGAAAATGAAATTGACGTTACTTTCCAGGTATGACAGGGCTGATGCCGACTATCTAATGATCTACCTGTACGTGAGTAGTAGATTAATCGAGCAAGGTTAATTATTTATATGTACGTCCCGATCGAATTACTGGTTATTTTAAAGTGAAATTATTTTGTACATTAATTCATTCAGGGATCTTTCCAACAATCAACTGATTGGGCCTATACCACAGAGTTTAGGGAATTTGACTTTGGCCGGTTATATGTAAGTCGATCGATCTCTTCGGGTCTATGATTTCGATCGTATCTTGTTTCACTACTCAACAGTTAATTACATACATTTTTTTACCGACCATTGATATGTATAGTGATCTGCATGATAACTTTCTCAACGGCTCTATACCAGCATCTTTGGGTGCATTGACTCATTTGTATAGACTGTAAGTAAACTTGACGTATTAGTACCCTTACATTCGAATGACCATATTAAACGAATTTATTTTTGTATGTATATATCCACTAATTCTCACGAGCTCCTTAATTATCCTTTTGTGAAGGGATTTGCATAACAATGGAATCTCTGGTATTCTCCCACGAAGACTTGGAAATTTGACAAAGCTTCGAACCTTGTAAGTTTCATTATATATGTAAAAGAGAACTTGGATTATTGAATTTGGTCAACCGACGAGTTTGGAAAACTCAATTTAGTTTTGGGCGTGAATATCTTATTAATCTAGCTTGCAATATGTAGGATATATATATCAAATATATATAAATCTATTTGTTGTTGCAGCGACGTCGCATCCAACAGTATCACTGGGACATTACCAAACAAATTCGCCAGCCTTAAGAGCCTGAATGAATTGTGCGTAATTAAGTTGCCCCCGCCCTTATTCAATCTTAATTTCAGTGCATGTTAGCATGTATTTTTATTTTTATTTTTTTAAAACCCCACCCCATTCCCAACCTTGATGGGGCTCGAACTCCTGACCTCTTATATATGAGACCAAAGCCTTACCACCCCACCAAACACACACACCCCACATGTTAGCATGTATGTAATCTAGCTAATTGATTATTTAACTGACCGATTATGATCTGATAATTACTTTGGTTGCCTGCAGTTCTGTAGCTGGTAACTATTTGTCTGGCCCTTTACCTGACTTCATAGCCAACTGGACTTCAATCTGGGAACTGTACGTACCTGAGATTTCTATATATATAGCGTGTACTGCACTGTTGTCAAACGTACACAAGCAGCTATATTTGAAATTGACAAAACTTCATTAAATTTTATACAGTTATCTCAGCGGAAACAATTTTCTCGGGATTCTACCTGCCGGAATTTTTAATTTATCAAATCTAGAAATTTTGTAAGCGATTAAGTGTGCCAATTTACAGCCCCACCGGCACTAGCTAGCTATCTTTTCACTCATCTAGCTTTTTGGAAATAGAAATCTCATGTATATATATATATATATATATATATATATATATATATATATATATATAGGGCCCTTCTAGTGAGGGATCTATTTTTTTGGTCTTTTATAGGGATAGGCATTAGACTAACTTTTTGATCATATTTTCACATCTTAACCGTTCAGTTTTTAGGTCCTAATTTATAGATCACTTTTGCAAATTTTCAGCCAATTTGATGATTGTGAAGGCATCCAAAACTGCAATTTACCATTATAAACAAGAACGGTTCATGTAAATTGCAGTTTTGGATGCCTTAACGATCACAATTTGGCTGAAAATTTGCAAAAGTGATCTATAAATTAGGACCTAAAAACTGAACGGTTAAGATGTGAAAATATGATCGAAAAGTTAGTCTAATGCCTATCCCTATAAAAGACCAAAAAAAAGAATCCCTCACTAAAAGGGCCATATATATATATATATATATATATATATATATATATATATATATCATTCAACTGATATGTTATTTTGCCTTTACTAAATTGCTTCTTTCTACGTACTGTAGGGCAATAAGTGATGTCGGAGCAAACTCTCATTTCCAGTTCCCACCATCAACACATGTGACAACAAGTTTTCGTATTTTGTCAGTAAATTGTTTGTTGCACATAATATGTTACTTCGATCAAAAAACTATTCGAATATAAGGTGAAAATGATGAGTTTTTCAATTAAAACCTCAATTTATTTGAAATTCAAGGGTACTCCTCCACTTTTTTAAAGTTTAATAGTAAAAGTAAAATTTCATTAACTCGTGAGTTTGAACAATCTTCAAAATAAAATGTACTAGTATATATATATGCATTGTCAGTAGCATTATATGACGGCGTGCATCTGCAGGATACTAAGAAACTGCTCAATCACTGGTCAAATTCCTTCCTACATTGGAAATATGTCATCATTAAGGAGCCTGTAAGTTCTTTTGTTTAGTTTCCTCTTTAAACCTTCAAATATATCCACATTTAATTAAGCAAAGCTTCGATAAGATATATAATTAGCCATAAAAGATTCTCCGATCCCACTCCTAACTTTTCTCTTTTCTCATCCCTTTTTCGTCTCCGATCCTCCTAAACAAGTCTCATGCTTTTTATATCTTGTGTTGCAGAGACCTGAGCTTCAACAGCTTAACGGGTAGAATCCCAGATTCTTTGAAAAACATAAATTTAAGTTGGATGTACGTCACATTTTACTCTCTACCCCTCTAAACTCTCATGAATATGATTAACCACAAATTTAGAAAATTGCTAGAATGTTTACACTTGCTGATAATATACTTCATGCATGCATGCATGTTCTCTTCAGGTCTTTTCCAAACAATATGCTGACTGGGGAAATTCCTAATTGGATTCAAACTGCAGTCTGGAGTAAGATGTATGTTTCACTATATGTACATCCTTGTGCATCCCATATATTGTGTATTTAGATACCGATAAAATTTATAACTCCGTTGACATTCTCTAGTTATGAGCTTTTTTAGGTACCTCCGGTGTACAAGTTCTCATCTATATTTATTCTCATTCCAGGGATCTTTCATACAATAATTTTTCAAAACCAACCTTTGAAACACCGTCCAGCTTAGACTTGTAAGGAACTGACTATGCATTTTCTATTCAATTAGTAAGGAATCTGAATAAATTTGAAATATTATTTGCATGATATCTCTTGTTATTGTTCTAGGAATTTGTTTTCTTGTTGTTGTAACTCCTCAATCTGTCTGCCAAATACGTATGACTGGTATGACCATATCTTGTCTGTTATACTATTCGAAAAACTTGACGATCAAGCTATTTAGAATAACTTGTGGTAATTATACTTACAGGGCGGACCCAACCACGGAGAAGTATTGTGCCGGAGGAAAACCTAATTGTAAGTTTATTATATTGAACTTTATCAGTCTATCTATATCTAACAATTATATATATTAATAGTGAATGAGTTTAATTTCTTCAGACCATTCATTGTTTATAAATTGTGGTGGTGGGACACTTAACAACGTTGATGGAAATATTTATGATCAAGATAATGAGACATCGCAGTTTCACCGGAGTCTGAAAGGAAACTGGGCTCGAATTAGTGCTGGAAACACCGTCGACCTTGACTATGCTTCCAATCCAAGTAAAGTTTTAAAAAGTGTGAGATGTGGGCTTTCCTCTGAAGCACCTTTATACGATAGAGCTCGCACTTCCCCTGTCTCTCTAAAATATTACGGGTTCTGTTTACGTAAAGGCAAATACAATGTAACACTTCACTTTGCTGAAATTGTTGATGAGGATAACAATTATAGAAATACAACTAAGCGCGTATTTGATGTATATATACAGGTAATGTTTTTCTTAGTTTTGTCACCAGTACTCAGCACCCACCGATTGCATTAGTATTGTTGCAGGCTTTGTCATTTGAACCAACTAAGTATGAATGGTGATTGGTTGCTGTAGGGTGAGAGGAAACTAAAGGATTTCAACATTATAGAAGAGGCAGGAGGTCCGAATACAAAACATACAGAAAATTTCAGGGCTGTTAATGTAAATGATAGTACATTAGAGATCCACTTCTACTCGGCTGGAAAAGGGACTCTTGATCAGGGACCTCTCATATCTGCTATATCCGTAACTCCAGGTCAATAGATATTAATTACTTTCCTTGTATGCATATGGATATCTAAGGTACAATCATAACAAACTTACATTTTGTTTCTCTTGCATGTCGGGATGATCATTCATCATTGAATTGAGAAATCAGAGTACAAGCTACACGAACAACTATCTCCTTCGCACATAGCGCTCATTACTGTGGCTTCAATCATAGTTTTCGTATTGCTTGTATTGCTTTTTGCCTGGATGATGGGATGGCTGGGTACAGATCACTTACAAGGTAACATATTAATTGTATAATGGCTAGCAACATTTGACAAGCACTCACTCTTCAAGAATTCTTACTGAACTTTAGCTTACATCTCTGATCACTTGTTTGTGGAACAGAAATAGATATAGGTCAAGAAAAGCCTATCACCCTCAAACAATTAAAAGATGCTACTGGGAATTTTAGCAAGAGGAACGAGATTGGTCAAGGGGGTTTTGGGACAGTTTACAAGGTAACTACTTTCTCTGTCCTTGTTCTTACTATGGAGTTTCAACTACGAACTTGCGATCTTTAACTTGCAAATTCAGTTCTTCAGGAGAAATGGACTTGGTATTGTATTTCATTTGTTTGGTTGCAATTGCGTGTAGGCTGAAGTGCAAGGGAAAATTGTAGCTGTGAAGAAACTTTCCTCTCATTCAGAGGAAAGGATCAATCAATTGATAAATGAGTTTTATACCTTAAAATCAATGAGTCAAGAGAATCTTGTTCAGTTACTGGACATCTACAACGCAAAAGGCCTGCATTTGCTCATCTATGAATATATGCAAAACAACTCCCTTGCACACGCCTTATTTGGTAAATTTAGAAAATTCTATCAGGCCCTTTCTTCTTTTGTTTTTTTAAATGTTTTTTCTGTTCTAACATTTTAATTATTTAGCAGAAATATATTGATTTGGTGACTTTATGGTCGCAGACTCAAAGTCCAAACTGAAACTTGATTGGGAAGCTAGGTTTAATATTTGCTTGGGAATAGCTAGGGGATTGGTGTATCTACATGAGCATCCCAGGCTGAAGATGGTTCACAGAGACATTAAATCAGCTAATATTCTTCTCGATGGAAACCTCAAGGCTAAAATATCAGACTTTGGATTGGCAAGCCTTTACACAGAAGATGATCAATTCAAGTTCATCAAAGTAGAAGTGCCACAGTAAGTAAAACTTTCAAATAGTACCTACTCCCTGCCACTTTATATGTACTTGTTGCAATCTTTGACCTAGTGTAATGATAAGTTACCTCTTGTTTTCTGTAGGGGATATATGGCACCTGAGTATGTTCGAGGAGTTGTGACAGCTAAAGCTGATGTCTACAGTTTTGGGGTGGTTATACTTGAAACTGTTAGTGGAAGGAAAAATGCAGGACACACGCGAGATAGCCAGGAAAGTGAATTTCTTTTAGACACGGTAAGCAAAATTGGCGTCGCCATGCTTTTCTGCCTTCTTTTTGTTTGTCCAAACTATGCTGTTATCTCATTTAACACGACTTCTATGTTGTGTGTGGAAATTCAGGCTTGTGATTTACAGCGAAAAGGAAAACTGGTGGACTTGGTTGATAAAACCTTGTCTAACAAGTATGATGCAAAACAAGCCATCATCATCTTGAATTTAGCAGTAATGTGCATAAATATATCGCCAACTCTGAGGCCTACTATGTCTGAAGTTTTGAGTGTTCTCGTTGGCGACAAAAAAATTGAGGAGATTTGTTCCCCTGCTCTGAAGGAGCCGATTAAGGACATCAACGACCCCCACGTGAATGAGATCGCGGAGTTCGCGGTGTTGGAGTATAACAAGAAATCCGGGAAGAAGCTGAAGTTACGGAGCGTGGTGAAGGGCGAGACTCAGGTTGTCGCAGGTGAGAATTACCGGCTCGTCATCCTCGTCGAGGATAACTCAGCGGCGGCCAAGTATGAGGGCGTTGTGTATGAGAGGATTTGGGAGCATACTAGGGAATTGCTCTCCTTCGATAGTCACATTGCTCAAGTTGATTCCTCTGTTTCTATGGAAGTAACCTCGAAAGAATCCACATCATCCAATTTGATCAAAAAAAGAAGATGAAACAGAACACATTTCTGAGAGTACCCCCCTAGAGATTTCCAAATGAAACAGAGTAATCTAGCCAAATGTCTGTGTCTATTTTCTTTTCGTTGTTTTTTGAGTTGATGGACTCTACTGCGATCTGTATTTAACATGTAAAAAATCCATTCCTGGCTTTGTCTTGTCATATTGGATGCTAGGTATCACCACCAACGCTAATGAACATGAATTTGAAATTCTTCTAATCTAAAACTCTGACCGAATTACTACAATTGAGAAAGCCAAATATACAAGGAGGGAAAACAAATCCCAAACTTATTTAGAGCAATTAATTATAAAGTTTACGCAGTAAATCACATGGATTGACGTATAATCTGCATATTTCTGCTTAATTTCGTTATCTCTTCATCTCTAGCTTCTGTTTTAGTGTCTACTTGGGGTACATTTCATTAAGATGAAGCACTGAATCTTGGTGCATGGGGGCTTTAATGTGCAGTAGCTTTTCTTTCTTTCTACTGCACTGTTCTATCACCGGTTACAACCTACATTAAAGCATGTGTTCTGAACAATAAGATTAAGTTTTATAAGTCAGCAATATTCAAATTAATCAAATGATGCTAAATTCTTAATTCTCAGCCATCAAAGATCCCTTGAATATACTGATATGCATATATAGTTCTATTTTAGAGTGAAATTGATTCATATCAGTTTTATTGTTTGAACTGAAAGCTTGAAGAAGAAGAAAGGAGCAGAGGAAGTAGAGAGGCTACACTGTTGTACTGATCGAATCAAATGAAAGGTTACAGCAGCAGGCTTATATAGTTTTGGACACGTGTACAATAGCTGTATATTTGGTAAAAAAGCTGTAAATTTTTACTACTATCTGTTAACACGCCTCCTCAGCTTGATGGGAGATTTGGAGCATCAAGTTGCTGCAAAGAGTAAGTATGATGCGAAGAACACAGCCTTCAGTGAGGATATCAGACCAGATGCTTCAACCAGGAGGAATGAGTGGCATGGACGTACAA
This sequence comes from Rosa chinensis, assembly GCF_002994745.2. NCBI lineage: Eukaryota > Viridiplantae > Streptophyta > Magnoliopsida > Rosales > Rosaceae > Rosa > Rosa chinensis. Next base: position 669,165 of record NC_037092.1, on the reverse strand, counting down.
GGACTAGGTTAAGCAGAAATGGATACTGACTTGGGTTGAGAGGAGAAAGTAGTCATAGATTGATGTTTCGCAGAAATTTGGGGTTGACGAACATAGTGATGCCTATAGAAACATTCTGCTGCACTGTGACCCCTCTTGAAGCAAATCTAACATTGTAAAGAAAAGCCAATTGCAACAACTTGCCTAGGAGCAGACCTTTGGGGACAACTTTTAGCGAGATGTCCAACTTGTGAGCATATTTGGCAAACTTCAAAAGAAGAGGAACACTTTAAGTGAATCTGTTATTGAAGTCGCAAAATCCACCAGTTTGTCCTAATTGACCACTTACACCATTTCTAGAATTGTCACGAGTATTGTTGTTGCATTGAAATCCACCATCAATGAAAAATTGTGTAAGTTTCCACACCGATTAATAAATCCTCTAGATTTCACATAATCAGTATTTGAATTCCCATATGCATAGTTATGATAATACTGATATTGAGCAAACATACCTAAGTTACCATAGGTACCAAAACCCGGAGAACTTCTATGAGAGTACCTGCCACCACCTAAATTGAACTTATCTCTCTGTCCACCCCTTTGAGGTAAACCATTAAGAAGGTCAGAATGAAAGCCATTGTAGGGTTGAGAGAACCACTTACTGTACTGCACTTCACCGTTAGAGTTAACAATTCCAGTATTGACTTGTGATTGAAGACCACCATGTTGCTGTGTTATACCAGAAGCCAAGTATGGAGTTGTAGGAACCATTGCAACTGTGTAAGGAACCTATATAGGCATTGCAACATTGTTATTGTGACAATAATCATTCCCTGTAACAATTGTTGTTGAGTGAGGAACTTGCATAGACTTTTTAGATTGATCCATATAGTAGACTCCTCATCAAGCAAAAGAGAACGCAATATGTTCATTGACATAGTTGTGATATGAGCTTTGATCACAATTTTGATAGTCATCTACTCAGAGGGAAGGCCATTGACAGCAATGATAATAATATCTTCTTCGAGAATAGAAATGCCAACAGAAGCTAATTGATCAGCAATGTCCTTGATACGCTGAAAATACTTGTCTATAGTGTCATTGCCTTTCTGAATTGTGCACAGGTTTGTTTGGAGTTGCATAGCAGCTGATCTAGAAGAGACACCATATCTCACGCTCAAATTTTTTCAAACTTCACATGAATTATGGCTTCCAACCACAAATGATAATGCTTCACTAGATAAAGTGGCAGAGATAAGAGTCATCAATGCTTTATCATTCTTTTCCTATTCTTGAAACTCCCTTGTAACTCCAGCATTTATCCCATTATCAGTCACCAAAAATTGAGGCGAACAAGTATATGAATATATCCCTCTAAACCAAGACTTTTAGGCTATTTTGCATTTGAAATAACCATGTAAGGTAATTGCTATCATCCAGCTTCACGGGTAGTAAGTTGTAAATGCTTGAAAGCATATAGATGAGTGGCTAGTTGTTGTTATTCATGACTATAGGGTAACAAAAATACCAATGATTCCACTTCAAGTGATTAAGACAGAATCAATGAAAGGCAGCAAACTTCAGATAATAATTAAAGAGATCTCTGCCAGGAAACAATGATCAGTCTTCGATCTTGGAAGGAGAGGATGATGACACTTTACTAAGAAAGGCTTCACTTCATGCAAAGAACTATGGGCAGTGAAAGACATCCTTATGTGAAGGTTATGATGCTCTCAAACTATGCTCTCTGTGAAGCACCAGTCTTTAGCCATCCCAAAAATCAAATATCAGCAAACTTCATCCTTCATCTACCACAGAACAAGAGATTAAAATAAAATAATAAAAAAAAACCTAAATGCAGAATCAAAGAGAATTATCCCAAAATTTCAAGAAGGTTACAGTCTTCAATTAAACCATAATTCTGATTTCCACGAACAGCAGATTGAAACCTTGATTGGTGTCCTTGATGAGTTGATGATAGTCTGAACATCTTGAATTCTAATGTTCTGATGAAAAATTTCTCACAGTAGGATAAATCGAGACTTCAATTAGTATCACAACACAAAACCGAGCTTCAATTGCAGGATTTAGGGTTTGAGACTAGAATTTCCAGATATAAAAATTTTCAGCAATTTTATGAACAAAAAATTGATGAACAACTGCTTAACATGTGAATTTAAGACTTCGATGCAAGAGAATTGAATGACATTTGCAGGAGTAACATAGAGAGCTTCGAATATTCAAGATTAGTGAATGAAAAACTTATCTTAAACTGAATCAGTCTTCAATCGAGTATAGACTATATGAATGATATTGTAATCTTGTATAGAAACACTTTGATATAGGTGCCCCCAAGTCGCAGATCAAACCTAACTCTGATACCCTGAAAGCTTGAAGAAGAAGAAAGAAGCAGGGCTTATATAGTTTTGGACACATGTACAATAGCTGTATATTTGGTAAAAAAAGCTGTAAATTTTTACTACTATCTATTAACACGAACAAGTTGGCAGTGGCTGCTCTTTAACATTTCTTTATGCCTCTTAGCTTCCCAATGTGCCATAGACGTTGAAGCCGTATATCATACAACTGAGATTAATTTGCTTGAACCATTCCACTGAACACACCTAAAATGCATATGATGTGTGTTTGGTGGATCCTAAAACACCAATACAAAGGGAATAATTGAGAATGCATGCTTTAATGTAGCCATGTAGGTTGTAACGGTGTTATGAAAATTAGCTTTAAAGTGGTCTCCAGGTCAAATAGGAGAAGTCAGTCTCATGCATGTGCTCTGCATGGGGTTAATTAGTTAATTATGTTAATTAGCAGGTTTAGCCTAATTAAGCTTGTTATGGTTTACTTAATTTTGCTCACTCCATGGGTGACACGTGTCCACATGATAAGGGATATATAGCCCTTCCCCTGTAGCTGCAAAGGGTCGATGAATACAAGTTTATTTTGATTTTCTTGTTTTACTTTTCTCTGCAATTTCCTTCCAGTTAGGGTCTTTACCCTAACAATTGGTATCAGAGCCCTCATTATGGGGCCGAGGAGTGCTGAGACTCCACCTCCATACTCGTCAGCACCGCCGCGTCCACTTGACTTAGATGAAGTGAGGAGGAAGAGGATCCAAATCGCAAGAGAACAGGCCGCTGAACAAGCAACTGTGTGGCGCCGTGAGTTTGAGAAAACTATTGCGTCGTTCCGGTCTGAGTTACTAAACGAGCTGAGGCAATTTCGATCGGAGCTCACAGCTCAGATGATGGAGCCGTCGAGGTCGACCAATGCCGGACCGGTCAGATCTCTGCCAGTGACTCAGCCTGTCTCCTCGGAGATTCATTTTGGGACCATTGATTCTTACAAACCGCCACCACCACCACCGGCCACGGCGGGTCTCTACCCCTACCAGCTGCAACAACCACCTCCGCCGCCACCTAGACCATCAGTCACCGTCCACGCGTTGGCTGAGTCACCATCCCCAGCCCACATGAGGTACACCAACCGCTCAGTCTCAATTGGTGATTTCAATCACAACATGAACCAGCAACATTTTACTTTGAACGATGATTGTGGTGCTTTGAGTCTTGTCTCTGTTGCTAAAGTGACTGATATTGATGAGAAATTAGATATGGGGAAGGGAGAGATTGATTATACGCATTTATCCCTTACTTGACAACGATTCGTACGCTTGCGAAGAGTTTATGAACCAAGTCAATGGCGTCGTTGCCGGGGATTAGGGTTTAATAGCCTTAATCCCTTGGTAAATCGGTTCTTTAGGTCACTTTAGCATATTTTTATTTCTTTGTTATTAAAAAAAAAAAAAAATTGGTTGTTTATGTTGTTTGCTTACTTTCTAATTTTATATTTTCTAATTTTTTTTGGTTACTAATCTCACTTGTGGAAACTCATAGGCATATATTTTTCTATTACATTGAGTTATGGATCGGTGGAACTATGGATGGGAAGACCCGTGGAGATATGAGCAAGAAAGTCTATATGGTGGAGGCTATCAAGCTTATGAGCCTAGAAAGGAATTCGTTGAAGGACTACTAGCTCAATTGCAAGCCTCCCAAGCTCGATTGCAAGCTTCTCAAGAGATGCTTATACATTCCAACAAGCAACTTAAGGCTAGTCTTGCACAAGAGCCATCCTTCACCATTTATGAGCATGAATCTTTCTTTGACCACATGGAGCCTAATTCAAGAGAAGAAGTATATTATGAGCATCATGAGCAAGAGTTGCCTATTCAAGATCGAGATGGTGATGTTCATGAACAAGAAAGTGAGCTTGGTTATGAAAGTTTCAATGCAAGTGGGGTGAGTGACTACACTTCGGAGGAATGGATGCAATATTGGAAATCTAAGCTTCCAAATGGAGGGGAGATGCTTGAAGATGATTCCGAAGAGGAAGATGTTTTGTCTAGTGAGGAGGATGCGGAGTTTGAAGTCATACACTATAATCATTTGTTCATTGAGGAGGATGTCGAGCTTAAAGTCATACACCATAATCCCTTATTTTTGTTGAGGTCGATATTCCCAAGGAGGAAGAGAGTTCTTCAACGCCTTGTAATGTTGAAGAAGTTGAAGAGACAAGGACTTTCTCGCCTCCTAAATCCATGGAGATCCATCATGAGCTTCCCAAGGTGGAGAGTAGAACGTTGAGCACTTATGTTATTCATGAGAAGATTGAGATCAAGGTAGTTTTACCTCCCAATCCACCATTAAGTGGTCAATGTTTCTACAATGAGGTGATGGATTGGAAAGGAAATGGAGCACTTGCACTCACCATTTCCCATCACTCTCAAGAGCTTCTACCACCTATTGTTTTTATGAGTATCGTTTCTAATCCACTTGAGAAAGAGAAGGCAAGGATATTGGCTCCTAGAAGAAAAATTGAGAAGAAGAGGAACATTAAGAAGCTACACTTTTGGCCACCAATTGGAGTATTCTTTTGTAGCTCTTGGTCTTGCCTCTATGATATATCAAGGAGTCCCTTAGCCCCAAACAATAGGGTGGTCGTGCTTGAGAAGTATCCACCTTGACAAGATCATGTTCTATATGGACCGGCAATGAAGTCCTTAAACAAAGCGCTCGCTAGGGAGGCAACCCTAGCACATCATCGGTAGTATTTATTTCTTTCTTAGTTTATTTTTGTTGTGAATAAAGCTTTTGAGCATTTTTGGGAGGATGGGAGGTGTCTGGAGTTAGAAATGTGAAGGAGAATTAATTTGGTAGTGAGCAGTTTCTGTCCTGAAAATTCAGTTGAATTTGGGTGACTATAGCTTCTATTATACAGGCTATTTTGAGCTGAAATTTTCTGTAACTATTCTTCTATATGTCTACTGTCTTGTGCCAAAATTTGAACCACTTTCAGTCACTGGAGTTCTATTTATTTAATGGTCAATGCATGAAGTTCAGAACAGAGAATGCTACTGTAGAGTGACTTTGGGAAGCTACACCTTCTACATCCCAAGCAATTTGGAGCTAAAAATTTTCAGAGATGTATCTTCACATGTCTTCTATATACAGGAGAAACAGTTTTTAATTTGAACCTTCCTAGCTTCAGATATAGAGTTCCAAGTAACAGAGGTCAGAAACAGGGCACAGCAGAAACTGCAGAACAGATCAGTGAGTTTGGAGGCCAACGATTTTTGACTCATGACATATTTTCTAGTGAAATTTTAACTGTATGTATTTTCATGAGTCTACTTTCATTTCCAGTTGGTCTCACCCTATTTGCACCTCTAGAGCTTCAAATATTACAGTTTTGGTGACTGAGGGTCAGCAGCAAACTTCATGACAGATTGGCAAGTTTGACCAGCTTTAATTTTCATTTCAATTGGAGATAGGTGGCTAACTTTATATGGATAGAAAGCTCTCTGATTCTAATTTCCATTTCAAGTGGCCTCACCTGATTATCACTTTCTGAGTATGAGAAATGGGCATTTGAAGCTAGAAAGGTCATTGCTGGAAGTTTTCTGCACTCACTAGTTTGTGTTCACTCGGGGTGGTTAGACTTCTTGCACTTCAACTCTTCAATGGAGGCCATTGTAGGGCTGTTGTGAGGTGTGTTGGAGGTGATCAAGCCCATGTACTTAATGAAGGACCTTGTACTTATTCTTTGGTGGCCTATTTGTGACGCATTGCTCTTTGGACACTATATATTTCTCAATGGAGTCGATCTTTCATGAGCACCTAGAGCTAGCTTGGAGCATACGTTAAGGAAGTCAAGGCCTTACGCCTTGAGGTTGGTGTCTCATATTAGTCTTCTCCGAAGGTCGTGAGCAATGAAGGGTCAACAAAGGGGGTTTTCTGTAACTTTACTCCGCATTTAGATTTTTATTTTCATGTTAATTTTTGTGCTTTCGCCCGAACTTCACTCTCATGCCTAAATCCAACACGGATTTTAGCTTTCGAGCTCACTTTACAACATTGAGGACAATGTTGGTTTTAAGTGTGGGGGTGAGGGCTCGGGCGACTAAAAAAAAAAAAAATTAGATTAGCTTTATGTAATTATATTTTAGTGGTTAATGCCTTTTCCAACCCCAATGACGAGTCATGGACTTAACTTGTTGTGATTGTGAATAGACTAAGCATGATCTAGGACTTTGAATTTGTTTTGTGATTAAGTGTATATGTGATCTATGCTTGACTATATGTGTGCACATAGCCTAATGTTAGGTTCGTTCACCATAGTTAGGGAAACATATAGATTATTCGATTAACTTGCATGCCTTATTTGTGAGTTTTTGAGCCTAATATCCATAGTGTATGCATCGTTCATTCACTTATTCTTTCATGTGTGTACAATTTCATGACATTGCGTATCTAGAACTTGCTTGAGACCTCTCGAGGCTATTTTTAGCTTGCAACATGATAGAAAGGATGGAGGCATTAGGACTATATACCACCATGGCCAAAGAAGCATGTGCCCAAAAATATTTACCACTAGATTGCCACTTTGAGCCTATTTATATAATTTAGCCTTTTTGTTCATTACCACCACAAATTCCTACCTAGCCTATACACTTTTATCCTACCCTTCCATGGTAGTTGGTGAAGCGATTCGAGAGAATGACTTTATGTTTGAGTGCTTCCAAAGAAAAGAAAAGTCAAAAGTGTGAGGTTATAAAAGAATAAGTGTGAGGGTGAGTGATTTGTATAGAAAAGAAAGTTATATTTATATAAAAAAAAAAAGAAAAAAAAAAAAAAAAGAGTTTGTGAAAATAGAAAGAAAGTTCAAGGAAAAAAAAAGAAGAAGAAGAAGAAGAAAGTTGTGTAGAGAAAAAATATATATATATTACGTAGTTTAGCGTGGGTTGTAAATTGGGATTTGGGTGAGTGAGTTAGCATTTGTAAGCAAAGTCTTAAATCTCTACAAGAGAGAGTTGCTTCACCGATTTTCATGAACTTTGTCTTTCCCTATCCTTTATTTCTTATAGCCACTTTCCCTTAGCCCCATTACAACCAAATAAAAGACCTCTTAATCTTGAATGTTGTGGGTTACCTAGCGGAGATAAGATCGAAGAGCAAGCATATGGTGACGCGTGTTGTGAAATTGCTTTTGAGTGAAATACATATAGTCCCTAAACACTTGAGCGGTAATATTTAGTGAACCTATGTGAGTTTAGTGGGTTATATCGGGTCTTCTATGTGTCTATTTGATTATGGTGGATTGATTTGACACATGGTCAACACATGCATATACTTGAGCATTTCTTACATGTGCATCTTAATTGCCTTACAAATTCAAAAATCTTATGTTGTGCTTCGTCAACCTCACGGTCATATACATAATTAGTTCTCCGAGGGTTATGGTTGAAAAGGCTAATACCGCGTTTTCTTTATGTTTAAGCATAGGTGTTTGTGAATTATTAGATTTTCGGATTATGTTTCATTTAGTTTGCTTGGGGACAAGCAGAGTTTAAGTGTGGGGGTGTGATTATACGCATTTATATGCGTATAATTATATCTAAAACACTAGAATTAAGCTAATCTCCAAAGTAATTATTATGTAATTAATCTATTTCTATTTATATTGTAGTAAATAAGCGGATTTGTGGATTTCGGAAGAAGTGGCGCAAAATTGGAGTAATTTGAGGTTTCCGAAAAAAAAAAAGACGAAAGTCAAGCTTGAGACAAGTACAATGAAAGGAGCGAAACTTGATGAAATTGCGGCAGAATTAATTAAACTAATTAATTTTAGTTTAATTGGAGAATGAGGACAGCTTAACAATTAATTAAACCAAATTGGTTTAATTAACCAAAAAGGGACCTGCCACATGTCGATCATTTAATTAAACAACCCCTTTGGTTAATTATCCATTTTGCTGCCTTCTTTCCCTTCATCACGTGGTGCACTAGCATGGCCACCATCCTTTTAATCATTTTTTCTCTCACACAAAGGCCCAGACCACAATTTCATTCTGCTGATTTTTTTTTTGGATCTTTTTTTCTCTATCATTTGCTGACGTCACTAGCACATGACCTTATCTTCCTCTCTTGCAAAACGATCAGTAGGCCTCATCATATGGCCCTTGGGCCCTAAGCCCGCCCGGCCCGGCCCTTCCATTAGGGCGGGCCGGCCCGACCCTTTTTTATTTAGGGTAGGGTATGGGTCACACAAATAAAGCCCGGCCCTACCCTACGGCCCGGCCCGATTGAGCCCGTAAGGGCTAGGCCCGGCCCGTCCCTAACCCGGCCCTAAAATTTATATTTTATTTTTGTTATTTTCTATTACATGTGTTATATGTATAAAAGTAATAAAACTATGGAAGTGTAGAAAATTATTTCAATCTACCATATTAGGAAATGAGTCTTTTAAATTGAGCCATATTTTGAGAAGAAAAAAATAATTTTTTTTAAAGAATTAACTGTTAATTCGGCAAAAACGCCGCCGTTTTAATATAATCTTTTGGGTATTTTAATATTTACCAAGAATTACTGTTAACTAATTAACTGTAATAATTACAAAGCTATTATTTCAAATTGGACAATATATTCATGTAATACCAATTTTGAAATAAATCAAGTAATCAACATAACTAAAAATAATCAATTGGTCGAGTTGAAACCTTTTTACCAATGTAATGTTAACTTCTTAATGAGCAAAATGGGGGACGAAATGGAATTTTTTAAAATGAACCGCTGGATGTTGTTTGCATATGAATATATGTTAGTGGTAGAAATTTCAACAATTTCCGCATTCGGTTGGACCTCGATCTACCCAGTCAACTCAATACTCTAAATAGAACATAAAACAAATATGTTCTTAACCAGTCCTTGGCAATTCACTTTTTTTGATCTTTCAGCTCCCACACTCTCATGGGTAGGGGGTCTACTTATGGATGTCAAAATTCCGCAACGTTTGTCCGCGCATGGTGCCGCTCCCCTTAGGGAAGTTTGCTTGTGCAAAGCGTTGACCGCTCCATTAGGTGTCTTATTCACGGCGGATCGGCCTAATTTCTTTACACAATACCTATCACTATTGTATAAACATATAAGAATTTTCAGATTGATCGATTTTCATTTCAAAATTTTTGGATCGCACATAATCCTTATATGTCTTGTAATGTAGTATAACTAGTTTATTAGGCTTGTTACCCTCCATGAGCAAAATGAGGGACGAAATGGAATTTTTTAAAATGAACCGCTGGATGTTGTTTTCATATGAATATATGTTAGTGGTAGAAATTTCAACAATTTCCGCCTTCGGTTGGACCTCGATCTACCCGGTCAACTCAATACCCTAAATAGAACATAAAACAAATATGCTCTTAACCGGTCCTTGGCAATTCACTTTTTTCGATCTTTCAGCTCCCACACTCTCATGGGTAGGGGGTCTACTTATGGATGTCAAAATTCCGCAACGTTTGTCCGCGCATGGTGCCGCTCCCCTTAGGGAAGTTTGCTTGTGCAAAGCGTTGACCGCTCCGTTAGGTGCCTTATTCACGGCGGATCGGCCTAATTTCTTTACACAATACCTATCACTATTGTATAAACATATAAGAATTTTCCGATTGATCGATTTTCATTTCAAAATTTTTGGATCGCACATAATCCTTATATGTCTTGTAATGTAGTATAACTAGTTTATTAGGCTTGTTACCCTCCATGAGCAAAATGGGGAACGAAATGGAATTTTTTAAAATGAACCGCTGGATGTTGTTTTCATATGAATATATGTTAGTGGTAGAAATTTCAACAATTTCCGCATTCGTTTGGATCTCGATCTACTCGGTCAACTCAATACCCTTAATAGAACATAAAACAAATATGCTCTTAACCGGTCCTTGGCAATTCACTTTTTTCGATCTTTCAGCTCCCACACTCTCATGGGTAGGGGTTCTATTTATGGATGTCAAAATTCCGCAACGTTTGTCCGCGCATGGTGCCGCTCCCCTTAGGGAAGTTTGCTTGTGCAAAGCGTTGACCGCTACGTTGGATGCCTTATTCACGGCGGATCGGCCTAATTTCTTTACACAATACCTATCAATGTTGTATAAACATATGAGAATTTTCAGATTGGTAGATTTTCATTTCAAAATTTTTGGATCTCACATAATCCTTATATGCCTTGTAAAGTTGTAATGTAGTATAACTAGTTTATTAGGCTTGTTACCCTCCATGAGCAAAATGGGGGACGAAATGGAATTTTTAAAAATGAATCGCTGGATGTTGTTTTCATATGAATATATGTTAGTGGTAGAAATTTCAGCAATTTCCGCCTTCGGTTGGACCTCGATCTACCCGGTCAACTCAATACCCTAAATAGAACATAAAACAAATATGCTCTTAATCGGTCCTTGGCAATTCATTTTTTTTTATCTTTCAGCTCCCACACTCTCATGGGTAGGGGGTCTACTTACGGATGTCAAAATTCCGCAACGTTTGTCCGCGCATGGTGCCTCTCCCCTTAGGGAAGTTTGCTTGTGCAAAACGTTGACCGCTACTTTGGACGCCTTATTCACGGCGGATCGGCCTAATTTCTTTACACAATACCTATCACTATTGTATAAATATATAAGAATTTTCAGATTGATCGATTTTCATTTTAAAATTTTTGGATCGCACATAATCCTTATATGCCTTGTAATGTAGTATAACTAGTTTATTAGGCTTGTTACCCTCCATGAGCATTGTCAGATTGATCAATTTCCATTTTGAAATTTTTGGCCCTCCCGAATAAGCCATATTTTTTTTTCTATTTTTTAATTACGTTTCTCTTTTTTTCTATAATATGCAATTTATCTCTTTCTTTGTAATTGATTTCATAAGTTTTGTTTTCTTTAATTTCTATTTTCTTTGTTAGACAACAATTAATATTGGGAGATTTATATAGATAGTTAATTGAATATAACCACCTTAAGTAATATTAATAAATGTTATAAGTTACAAGTATTATATTAATATAAAATATGTTCAATAAAAAACAATGAGTCTTATATCACCAATATATACCATTAAGCCATATTTTGAGAAGAAAAAAATAAATTTTTTTTTTTGTTAAACAAAATTAGGCCCTTTTTGGCCCATTTCAACCCTATTTGGCCCTATTTGAGGGCCGGCCCGACCAGGCCCTTTCGGCCCTAACGGATCGGGCTTTTCGGGCGGGTAAGGGTTAGCATATTTAAGCCCTGGCCCGACCCTAAATTTTGTTGACTTTGACTAGGCCCGGCCCCGCCCGACCCTAAGCCCTAAAATTTAGGGTAGGGCCGGCCCTAGCCCGGCCCATGATGACCCCTAACGATCAGCCATATATATATATATATATATATATCCCCTCTCTCTCTAACAGAAAAGAACAGCCGCACCACACCAAATAGAGGCAGCCCCTTTGGGCTGCTCTCTCTCCTCTCCTCTCCTCCTTCTCCTCCATTTTTTATAATAGTTTTAGTTTTTTTTTGGGTATTCATAGAATTTCTCACACAAGCTTCAAGGATTCATCAAGAGCTACAAGATTCAAGCTTTAGGTATTTGTGGGAGTTGTAATTCAAGGGAAGTCATATTAGCTTCCTAGCTAATTGTGGCTACCTTTGTGTTCTCCTACACTTCTATAATCTTTTCTATTTGAATTTTGTATCTTTGATGTTCATAGTTATGGGTTGTGAGTAATTTCTTTGTTGGGAGTTAGGGTTGTGAAGCCCTAACTCATCTTGTATAAATATTGATGCTTTAATTTTAATAAATGCAATTTCCATTGTGTATGCTTTAAATCCGAATGTATTGGTCCTTAGAAGCATGTTTCTAGGCTTTGTCAACCTTTGGAATTATGTTGTGGGTAATTGTGATGAATAGATTGATAAATTGACGACTTATTGGTCTTGTTGCATCTAGGATTTAAGTGTGGTGACCATTAGCTAGCTTAATTGTAGCTAAGCTTGCTTGGGTCTCTATTATCTTGCTCTCTGGGCCTCTAATTTTGGATATTGCGGCCTTAACCGGCGTAATGCCCAAATTAGAGAGTTGATTGTGGCCTTAACCGGCATAATCGATACACCGAAAGGATAATTGGTTTAGTAGCCTTAACCGGTACTAAATACGGGACTCAACACATATAGGAAATGCATGCATTTATGAAATTGACATCGATATTTGCAAGATAGTTAGTGTGAATCACCCGACGCTCCCATGTTCCCATTAATTTGAAAATCAAAATTTAATTTCTTGCTTGATAATTAGTTGTTTGCTTTTATTTTAGTTTGCATTTAATTTAGTTAATTCCCAATTCAAAAATCCCAAACAAAATCCTACATTCCATTGTGCATAACTCATTTGGGCTACAAGTTAGTGGCTTTGATTAGGCTTAGTGTGAGCTAAACCGAGCATTGCCGAGGCTTGGTGCCTTGTGAATATTATTTTACTTTATTTTATTTTTATTTTTCATTATATGCTTTTAAGTTATTCTAGCGCCAATTATCTCAGTTAGGTCCAACACCTAATCCCCGAGGTACGATAATCAAGGTTTTAATACTTCCCTTACTTGACAACGATTCGTACGCTTGCGAAGAGTTTATGAACCAAGTCAGAGATTTCTGATAAGATGGTTAAGGTGCATAGTGGGGTTGGTAGAAAGTTCAATGAGCTAGAGTGTGTTACTGTTAAGCAAGATGATCAGGGACCAAGTTTGTGTGGGAAAAGAGGGGAATACCCTGCACTCTACATGTTTGATAAAATGTTGCTATCATATGGGATGTGTAATGCAGGAAGGACCAGTATTGCTCCTATGAGCATTCGAGACAAAGGTGGAGGACTCGCTTCTAAACTAGGAAACAAGTCTAGGCTTGTTAGGGGTTGTGATGATGTTAAAGCTGCTACATCTATGTCTGCTGGGAATGATGTGCAATTTGGAACAATGCTTGTTGCTGCTATCAACAAGGCTAATGGAGGTGAAGTGAGTAATTTGGATGCTTTAATGAAGGTCACAGCTGGTGTTCCTGTAAGCAGTCACTTTGAGAATGTAAAGCCTGGCAAGAGTTCAAAGAAAAAAGTGATAGGGGCTCAGGAGGATGCAAGAAGGAAGCAGAGAAGTAAAGAAGAACAGAGCAAGTCAATAAGCAATCAAATGGTTGAGGATGAGAAACCAGAAAAAAAAAAAAAGCTTGAACCCCTCGGGTTGACAATTAATGAGACAAAAGCTAATGGTCATTGTCTCTATAGTGCTATCCAGGATCAGCTAGCCCACCTTTTTGGAGGCTCTTCACTTTACTCATACCAAGGTCTTCGAGAAATGGTGACTGTGTATATGTGCCATGTACCTGAGGTCCCATCTTTCTTGCCAAACAACCAAGTAGATGGTGATTATGAGGACTCACTTGTAGAAAGGATTGAGAATTACTGTAAGGAAGTGGAATCATCAGAAGCATGGGGAGGACATCTAGAGGTTGGAGCTTTAACTCATTGCCTTAAAAAGTGTCTCAGTATATGCTCAGGACCATTCCCTGATATAGATAATGTGAATGGTATCATTGGACCAGCCCATTATATGGGTCAACAGCTTGATGAAACTACAAATAAATGGAGTTGGTGCAAACAAGAGCTCAGAGAAAAATATATGTTTGTGACTATTGACAACTTATGCATTGCTTTAGTTTTAAAATGTTGTCCAATTGGTATAGTTGAGGGGCCAGAGACGTGGTTTTTGGATGTGATGAATGGGAATTTGGACAAAATGGCATCTGAGATGAATAAACTGCAGCTGTATATTGGTGTGGTACACCAAGGAATTAAGCTATTTTCTGTGCAAGGCTTGGGCAGTTTACTGGGTGATAGTATGAGGAACTTTTATCTTGTCCTTTGTGAGGTCCTGCACGCATGCTTGGGTGTTTGGGTATTTATTTTCTATTATGTCATTGGATATGATCCAAATGTTGGAAGGTTGATCAAGCAATACCTTCTCCTCCTACTCATGCATCAAATGGCTAATGCATTATTCAAATTCATTGCTGGAACTGGTAGAAGCTTGACTATTGCTAATACACTTTCCTCATTCGCAACATGCATATATGTGGCTTTGGGAGGCTTTATCCTGTCAAGAGGTAATATAAAGAAATGGTGGAAATGGGGCTACTGGATATCACCTTTGATGTATGGGCAGAATGCTATTGTAGTTAATGAGTTCCTTGGCAAGAGTTGGAGACATAAAGAAATCCTACAACGTTTTCCTGATTTTCAAGCTTGAGGTCAAGCTTATTTTATGGGGGCTGGATTGTTATGAAAATTAGCTTTAAAGTGGTCTCCAGGTCAAATAGGAGAAGTCAGTCTCATGCATGTGCTCTGCACGGGGTTAATTAGTTAATTATGTTAATTAGCAGGTTTAGCCTAATTAAGCTTGCTATGATTTACTTAATTCTGCTCACTCCATGGGTGACACGTGTCCACATGATAAGGGATATATAGCCCTTCCCCTGTAGCTGCAAAGGGTCGATGAATACAAGTTTATTTTGATTTTCTTGTTTTACTTTTCTCTGCAATTTCCTTCCAGTTAGGGTCTTTACCCTAACAAACGGGTGATAGAACAGTACAAGATAATTCAAATCATAATCACCAGTACACAAATCACTGAAGCAAAAGATTAGTTTACATCTGTATATGCTTCAAACCGCTTCAACCGCTTCAAAATATAAGGAAAACATCACACGGAAACAATACAACGACTACGAAAAGTTCATTTCAATCAGCTCCGATCCTACTCTAAAAAACAACAACAAAATATTGCACTCCAATATATAGCTACTACGTACATCAAGAAGAAATACGTATGTTAGTTTTTATTGCACACCTCTGGATGAATCTCAAAGCCATTAATACCTTAACCTTAATGCTTTCTCCAGACCCCAGGTTCCATAACCGAACAAGGGAAATCCGTCAAGTTGTAACAATGACTGATCTCCATGTAGTGAAGTACAGGCATATCCTTCTCCAAGTCGTTCCAGTCTACCTCTAGCCTCATCAAGTACTTGAGACACAGGCCTTCAAGATTCCAGGTGGTTTGACCACTGCTTAGCTTGACAAGGTCTCCATTCTCGATGCAAAGATACTGCAATCGTGAAAGTTGTCCAGGATTAACCCAGTTGGGCAGAGTTTCCTTCTTGTAATTCCTAAGATATAGCTCTTGTAGGCTTGGAGGAGGGGTCAGCCCTTCTAGCATTTCCAAAACATTGTTATTTCTACAATCTTCTGCATCAATAGCTAGAACATTGAGCCTTCTAAGCTGAGAGAGGACATCAAGTTCATTGTCTGCGATAACTGTGGTACTACTTACATGTATTCGCAGTACTCTCAGGTTGATCAATTCCCTAATCTCAAGAAGCCGGAAACTTGGCTTTCTAGGCTGACTCACAACCTTGAATCCGGAGAGCTCTTGAAGATAAGAAAGCCTTCCCAATCCCTGAGGCAAGTATTGGATTGGACATCCGCCTAGGTCCAAAATAATCAACTTCTTCAAATTAGTGATGGAAGGGTGTATTTTTACGAGATTGCTGCAACCTGTTAAAAGCAAAAGTTGGAGGTTGAGGAGTTTATGAATTGAAGAGGGCAATTCTTTCAGGGCTTGAATACCACTTAAGTTCAGAGATGCTAAGCGCTTAAGGGAGCTGATCCAGCTGAAGAGATCCTCCACACAATGCTCATCCACAGTGCAGTTTGATAAATCCAACATTCTGAGGGATCGCAGCAGAAACCCCGAATTCCTTTCAAAGTCAAATCCGCGGCTTGACATCAGCAACAATGCCCTAAGCTTTGAACTACGTTTCAAGGACTTTTCATCCATTTCATCAATAAAGCATAACCACCTAGTCTTTGCTGTCAATTCTTGTCTGCCTCGTTCGTCAAAGCCGCAAAATTCCTCCTCTTCTGCAATCAATATTATCAGTTCCCGCACCATATCATGTATTTTGCACTTGTAGACTCTCCCATCAAATCCTCTCCTCTGCACAATTTCAACCAAGCATCTGCTGATTAGTACTGTGAGATACTCATATCCAACTTCTACTGCTGTTCTTGAGCCCTTGCTTTGCACGAGGCCTTCTCCTATCCACCAGTAGATTAACTGATCAGCATGTATCTCGTAGTCTTCAGGATAGATGGAGAAACACAGCAGGCATTGCTTCAAACCAGGCGGAAGTTCATCATAGCTCAATCGCAAACAGGCCATAACAGAGCTTAGTGAGCTAGTTTTTCCCTCGGTTGTCAAAGAATGAAAGCTCTCCAGAACTCGTGTCCACTGTGAAGGGTAGTCGATCTTTGATGCCAACAAGGATCCTATAGTCTTGATTGCGAGTGGGAGTCCACCACACTTCTTCAAGAGTTCTTTTCCTAATTTCTCAAGCCTGTCCTCCGGACACAATCCCTTGCTTGTAGGAAATGCAAACTTGGAGAATAAACACCAGCTTTCCTCATCATTAAGAGTCTTCGGACGATGGATTCGTGAGCTTTCAACTCCCATACCAATTGCAGCTTCTTCATTTCTAGTTGTAACTATGATGCAGCTGCTTTGTTTGGGTATAACAGAACAGAGGTTGGTCCACCAATCAACATCTGTGTGATTCCACACATCATCCATGACAATCAGACAGCTCTTATCTTTAAGTACTTGCTGAATTCTGCTCAAAATCTGAGTAACACCGGCTCCTGAGACGTTTTCTCCTAGACCTTCTAGGATGCTCCTCATAATCCGCTCAGCGCTGAATGATTGCGAAACACACACCCATATCAGCTTGTGAAAGTGGCCTACTACTTCTAGATCATGAAATATCTTTTGAGCAATGGTGGTTTTGCCCAAGCCACCCATTCCCACAATGCCTACATAGTGAAGTACCTTGCTGGTGTCAAAAATCCAACCCTTAATCTTCTCCACATCGCTATCCAACCCAATTATCTCAGTTGGATTCCAGTCCTGTGACACCATCACCCTAACTTGGTATGCATCTTCTCTATGGATGCTGTCCGGTGCCCTCAAAAACCGGCCCAAGGTCTTCTCTATCTCCTTCATACGCAAATTGATGTCTTTCAATTTCTTTCCTGTACGATGCAGGAAGAATGGATCGTGAAGCAAGGAGCCGGAACAGGATCCCTCCTTTCTGTATTCATCTCTAACCAAGCAATCAGTGAGTACATCGTCGGCTTTGTAGATGACTTCCCTTAGATCAAATAATGCTGTCTTGATAGTGTTGTTCTTGTGGTTGAGACTCTCCGTGTCTGACAGTAAGGCCTTGGTGAGATCAAGCCCCGTCTTCAACTGCTCAAACTGGCCGCTGAAGTCGAGTGCAAATTCAGCCTGGTTCATTAGAGCTGTGAACACTTGCTCCGTCAAAGTCTGGACCATAGCCTCCACTATTAACGACATCGCGATTATGCGCGCCTAGTCTTTGTACGTGTTTCTTCTCTGAAATGCATTTAGTTTTTTCAAAATTATCAGCTGAACTCAAAATAACCCCAATATTGAAAGGGGAATCAGATGATGCCGACATCTTCCTTCAAAATAATAATTTTCCAATGCAACAAACAGCAATTCCATGCATCAAGCTAGCCGTCTAGAGCACTACGTCAACTAATTCTAATTCATTAAAGACCACTTGAATAAAAAATTTACAAACAAATTAAAAAAAAAGATTATGCAGTTTACTCTGAAATAATTTCCAGCATGTATATATGCATATAAAAAATAGAAGCAGCATTCATTGTCTAGTGAAACAGGGGCTTAGAGCTTACCAACTAATTAACTGAGGCTTAGCCTTTCCCTGGAAGTTTTTCACAGGGTCCGACCTTAACCCTGATATTCATATAAAAACTGCAATCAGCCAAACAGAACCGTAAATTGTTGAAGTTACTACTCTTAACATGTTCTTGAATCACACAGGCGCGCAGACACCAACAATGGTCATCCTTGCTTAATTCAAGGTTATCCTAATTTTCTTTACTTAATTCAATCTTCATTTTGATCGGATGAATTCCTAATTTATGTTGTGGTTGAACTTGACTTACCGCTATTTGTTTGACATAGGCTGCTCACTTCGTGCACTAGCTTTAATCTCTGCTGATGTGAAATAGCCTTTCAACTGAACTTTGCTGATCTCCACTCACCTGCAACACTCAAAATACCAAGAAAATCTATATGGAAATTTGCAGCAATAGAGCACAGAAATTGAGAGGTTTTCTTTATTTGGTGAGCTTTCAGGTCCTTCTCCATATCATATCATGTTGTATAATTTGGAATCTTATCTTTTCTATTCGATTGAGTTGAGCAATTCTCTTTTTCTATTAGTGAGACATTGCCTTTTTCTTTTTTGCTTTTGCATTCAACTTTACACGAATGATTCATATGATTTTATTATTGTATACTATTATTACTGTTTGTTAACGAGCTCATAGGCCAACTAGTTGATGGTGATGAAAAAGAAAGATTCCCAGGTGATAAGGAGACCCAAATGAATAGCATTCAATCTATGAATGTTGAATGGAGATAACAAATTGACAATACATGTAGCTGACATGATGCGAGTACCTTTCACTATAAAAAGAGAGGATATAAAGTGATAAGATATATAAATTTAATTGAAAAATGGTGGATGTTTTATTTTGGGAAAAACTTAGGAGTAGTCACTGAGTTATGACACAATCGACACTTAACTCACTGTATTTTTAATAATATTACATAACTCACTCAACTTGTGAACCGTTTTTCACATAACTCACTACCGTCTACTTGATCGTTAAATACATTGAGGGTTATTTTCGTCCAATCAAGCTATTCCCACCATTTTGATAAACCCCTCTAGAAAATTCAAATTTCATGTAAAAGGAATAGTATTCCCTCCAATTTTTTCTCCCTTCTTCCCTCCAATTTTTTCTCCCTTTCGCCTCAATCTATTAGGCCCAGCATAACCGAATGCAAAACGGTTTTCCGACCGTTTCGAACCTAAAAATATGGGTCGGTTTTCGAACCGAATGAAGAGAGGAAAAAACTCACATTTGCCAAACTGAAACCGACTATATGCAGTTCGGAATCGATGTTGGACAATTTTCCGACCGTTTTCAAACCGACCCGACCGATTTTCCACACACACACACACACATATATATATATATATATATATATATTACATGTCAATAGATGATTGGTTTATTTTTCCTTTCCGTATACCTTACCACTAAGACCATACAGCCGCTCTCTCTCATTTCATTCGAGTTCTTAAACCCGCAGCCATCTCTGTCTCTCTCTCAACTCTCCGTACGAACACCAATCCACCACCCAATCTCCGGCCTCAATCTCAGAGTCTCCAGCTTCTCTCAACCATCTCGGATGTCTGTCTGTCATCCGAGCTCCGGTATGTGCTGCTGTTAGTGAAATTGGGAATTTAGATCTAGGGTTTTCTACTTCGATTTATGATGGGGTATTGTTTAGGGTTTTACATCTTTGATTTGTACTTTGCTTTTGATTGTTGGGATACCTTATGTTTGTCATCCGAGCTCCGATGTGTGCTGCTGTTAGTGAAATTGGGAATTTAGATCTAGGGTTTTCTACTTCGATTTCTGATGGGGTATTGTTTAGGGTTTTACATCTTTGACTTGATACAAATTTACGCAAGCGTACATATCGTTGTCAAGATAGGGAAATATTATGCCCAAAGTTTATCATACCACGGGGATTAGTGGCTAACCCACAATCCTTGGGTGGTCGGAACTAAAGTCATTAAGCAAATAAAGGAAATAAAACAAATAAAATAAAATAAAACTAATCTAAGGCACCAAGCCTTAGCAATGCTCGGCTTTGAATTTCACCATAGCCTAATCAAAACTAAGAACCTAGAGGTGGATATGCACAAATGAGTGGAATAGTTCAATGTTTGTGAGTTGATTTTAACATAACAAAAAGTAATGAAATGTAAAGCAACTAATAAAAATGCAGAGAAATTAATAAAAGCGTAAACAATATAAATGGGAATGTCGGATGCTAGGGAGGATCCTTCACCAAATCTCATGTGTCAGAAGCTAATCTAATGTAGATGCATATTTCCTATTTTGGTGGTAGTCGTATCCAAGGCGGTTCAAGGCTTAAGAACCGAAATTCCCTTTCATGGTATTCCTACTCCGGTTCAAGGACCGTAGGAACTCACTTGACATGAATTAGAGCCGGTTTAAGGGTCACTAATTCACATCAAGAGACATAGAGATGGAGGAATTAGACTACGAAGCGACCGGCCCGCGCAATCACTCAACGGGTGTAAATCACCATGCTTATAACCCCTCGAATACGAAATTGAAGGTTTCTAGCTTAGGAATCAGAGGGGGTCAAGCCTCTAACTCCATCCTAGATATGCTCAAAATACACACCCTAGAGTTGACTAGGCTCCTAAACATGCATTTTAACCCAACAAAAATAGATATAAGCATCCATCATATGAGAATACACAGTAAATTCCTCTCAATTCTTGTTTCCCTAAAACACGTTATCAGCACGAGCTCTAACCCTAGCCCTAAAAACAAAAACTCTTCTCACCAAAACTACCGCAAGCTCCTAGCCCTTGCTAGCCATGCCGTACGCTGCCCCTGCAGCCCTTGCGCACCCGTGTGCCGCCTATTACCCCTGCAGCATTGCCTCACGCCTGCTGCCCCCTGCAGCACAGCAGCACGCTCGTTCCTGTGTAGATCAGGCTGCTTGCACTCCCCGAAAAATCTTGTTCGGGACCTCTGATCAAAATCCTTTCTTCATAAAAGTTGTTCATCTATGTCTCTTATATCTGACCTCCAAATTTCAGCCATATTTGAGTCTTTTTGAGACCTGTACACCATTCGAGGTGGGATCTGTTCAGCATGCTCGTTCCTGTGCATATCAGTCAGTTTTCAAGCCCCGAAACGTCTAGTTCAGGACTTCAGATAAAAATTCTTCCTTCATCAAAGTTGTTCACCTCTGTCTCTTCTATCTGACCTCCAAATTTAAGCCCAATTGAAATAGTTTTGAGACCTGTACACCAATCGGAGTGGGAGCTATTCAGAAGCGAATCTGCTCCGAATTTCAACAAGTTTGATTCGCCTAGGACTGAAGCTCTTTTGCAATCCTACAACGAGGATCGAATACGCTTTGCAATCCTAAGAGGTATGGTTTACTAAAAGTTCCCGTTTTTGAAGTTTTTTTATATTCTTTTTCGCTTCTTTTTCTCGGGGACTTGCAACCTCCCTTCTTCTACCCCCCTTTCTTCATCATAGGGGAGACCTAATTAAGCCGAACTGTGGGGGTTCATGCTCACTCCAAGCTTGGAGCTTGTAGAGTCCTCCAAACTTAGAGTTTGTTGAGAAGAAACGATCGACCACAAACATCATTGTTTCGATCTAATCCAACCCTTCTTGGAATCGAATTTCTTGGAAGCGACTACGCATGGAAATTCCTAATTTCTTAGAAGCGACTACGCTCAGAAATTTTATTTATTTTCGTGGTAGCTTTTTTCGCTCCGAAACTAATCCTATTTCTTGTTCTCTTTCAGGATGAGTAACCTGAACAAATTGGACTTTGCTCCATTGGGAACAACTGGCTCTGAATATCACAGGTGGGTTCGTGATGTCTGCCAGCATCTCAAGGCCGATGGAATCCTGGATACGATTCTCAAGCCTAGCTAGGACGTGCTAACTGTTGAGCAAGCTCAAGCTTTGGCAACGTCCGTGACTCCCTACTTCCTGACCTAGAAGTGAGATGGCATAGCCTTCGCTTTTGTGATTTCAAGTCAGTTCTTGACTACAACTCGGAAGCACGTCGCATTAAATCCTTAATGGAATTCTGTGGTAAAGTGATCACAGATGCGATGTTGATTGAGAAGACTCTTTCTACCTTCCCCTTCTCTGCATTGATGGTTGCTAAGAACTATCGAATCAATGTTATTGCAGAACGAATCACAAGGTTTCATGAGCTCATTGGAGCTATGAATGTCGTTGAAGAGTACGACAACACCCTTGTGAAGAACTATAATTCGAGATCCGTGGAAACAGAGTATATTCTGGAATCCAATTATAGCCGCGCCTCTAAGAGAGGGTGCCAAGAGCAAAAACCTAATCTTAGGGATACTTCTGGACGTTCTGGTCCATATAATCGCTCTACTTGGGAAGGTAACTGCCAAAATAGGCGAACACGGAACCGAAGAGGTCAACGTGGAAAGAGAGAGGGAGGCAACGCCTCTGGCCATGTTGGTGGCGCCACCAACACTAAGAGCCATCTAAATGACACTTTCAAAGCGCCTCAATCAATGGAATCTGAGCAGAGAGATGTATGTTCTCGATATGGAGTATCCAATCATTGGGCACACATTTGTAGAGCTCGTGAAGAAATTGTCACCGCCTACAAAGCATATTGTGAAGCAAGAGAAGCTCACTATGTGGAACAAGAAGATCAAGAAGATGATCTAGAGTAAAGGGTTGAAGACTACAAATCTGGCTGGGATCAATAGATCGCCAATTCTGTTTAAATCTTTTTTTTTTCCAAGAGATGTAATAGGCAATTGTCATATACTTTGAAGTAAATGCCAATGGTTTAGTCTTTCTTCAAAGTAGGCTCACCCAAAGTAAGTGTGATGTCTAGGAAGGTTCTGAGATTAGTGGTACTTAAGCGAGCCTTGCTCCACCGACATCTCTCTATTCACCTGGTCACATGTATTTTGGAATTACCGAAAGAAGTTAGACGACTACCATTGTTTTGCATTAGCTAGCATTTGGGTTAGATTCTCCTAATGGTTAAGAGACAATGATGTACTCTGTTGGCTTATGAATAAAATTTTGAGTTCTTTTCATTATGACTCAATTTTGATTCTAAGCATATTACTTTGTGACTACGATGGCTGGGCCATCAGTATTAATTCAAGGACATGGAATAGCCCAAGTTCCCCTTGCCAGAGGGCACCTTGATTACTGTCGCAAAAAAACTCTCTACGCTCTTAGGGCAAATCGCACCTGTGAGTAGCCAACGGATTCCATGCGAAAACGCATATAGAGAACGGAAATGAGTTCCTTTGCAATACCTCTAATGATTGCGAACAAAGGCGCATCTTAGAGAAGTTTATGTGTCTCTCTAGTGGACTTTATGTCACTATTCGAGCTATTAAATCCAATAAAGTTATGAGAGAAGATCTCTTGGATTTAGACACATATTGGCTTTGTCACGACAGGATAGATCATCCTAGTCATGATATGATGATCCGTCTACAAAAGACTTCACATGGACATATTTTCTCTCGAGCGAAATGAAGCATGAATCAAAAGTTGATTCTTACACTAAGTGTGACCGACGCTGCTGCCTAGGGCATCGCCTCTGTCCACCACCAGCCTAGGGCTGGCGTAGTCCCTATCCATGACTCCATGGATGGCGTCCATCATGGTGATGGCGCCCTAGGTGATGCTGCAATCACCAACTTGCTTCAAAATAGCGTTTCAGACGCTTAGGCCTAACCAAAATTCTCATTGATTGCTTCTAAAGCCTCTCGCTCGTTTTACTAAGCCTGTTCCTTAGGGAAATTAGGACTGAGACCGTCCTATGCAAAGGATATGACAATACTCATTCTGTTCTTACAAAGAATCCGTAGGGATTTTGTGGATTGATTCAACCAACTTGCGGACGCTTAAATATTTTATGATGTTGGTTGACACGCAAACACGCTGGTCACGTGTTGTGCCATTGTCCACCTATAAATGCTGCTTATGCTACACTCCTAGCACATATCATATGACAATGGGCTCACTCCCCAAATCATCCTATATAGTCAATTGGATTTGACTATGCTAGTGAGTTTACATCGAAGTCTTTCGATGGTTATTGCATTTGGGACTGATGTTAGACATCATATTCCCATGAGCACACCCAAATGGTCTCGCGGAAACGACTACGATGGTAGTCCGCACATTGGTAATGCGCACCAACCTCCTTATATACGCTTAGGGTGATGCAATATAACATGCAGCTATGCTAATTCGTCTACGACCCATTGTCACTCAATCTACCTCTGCGATACAGCTAGTGACTGGGTACAAATATCGTACTTACGCATATTTGAGTGTGCAATTTATGTGCCAATTGCGCCGCCACAGCGCTCTATAATGGGTCCTTACAGACGAATGGGCAACTACGTTGGATTTGAGATTCCAACAATCGTCCGCCACTTAAATGCCCTTGCTAGGCGATCTCCTTACCGCTAGATTTGTGGATGTCACTTTGATTAGACAGTCTTCCCGTCGTTAGGGGGAAATAAGAACACGAATGTTCAACAGGAACAACAGGAATTGTCGTAGTCTGTCCCCACTATGTCTTATCTTGATCCCTATTAAAGTGACGAGATCACACAAATATGCTGCAAACATGCCTGCAAGGAAGGACTTCCCTACGAGAGGACGTAGCGCCACCCTACACGGAGGTAGGCATGGCGCCAATGCCAAAGATAGTGGCACTCTGGCGTTACAGGCCATGACCCCAGTTAGGATGCGTGGAGAGGCCCGTGGGTTCGAATGATACTTTGGCACATTCCAATCCTTTGATCATCAAGACTCAAAATCCGTCTCATGAGAATCTTTCGGGTTATGGTTATCGTTGGGGGACGCCTCAACGTCAGAACCTATTCCTGAGAATATAGAGCTCTATGAAACTTACACTAGTGTACATGAGACGTGAGATAGAAACTCCATCATAATTGATGATGTAGTTGCGTATTTCGTTGCGCATGAGTTTGTTAAGTCGATGATATCGAACCACGCTCCGTTGATGAATGAATACCAACGTAGAGAGATTTGGCCTAAATGGAAAGATGCGATCCAGGTTAAGATGGATTCTCTAACGAAGAGGAAGGTTTTCTAGCTAGAGATGCCAACACCTCCTAACATAAAACCTGTTGACTAATGGGTCTTCGTTAAAAAGCGTAGTGAGAAAAAGATGGTAATCTCGCCTTATGGCGCAATACTTCTCACAAAACGCCCTGGAATCGACTACGATGAGACATATTCTCTCGTAATGGATGTCATTGCACTCCACTACCTTATCAGTTTGGTAGTTTC
Organism: Rosa chinensis; assembly: GCF_002994745.2. Taxonomy (NCBI): domain Eukaryota; kingdom Viridiplantae; phylum Streptophyta; class Magnoliopsida; order Rosales; family Rosaceae; genus Rosa; species Rosa chinensis. The sequence goes on along the minus strand of NC_037092.1, from coordinate 643,663 downwards.
CGAATAACTGAACATACAGCTTACAAATGTGGTCACTACGTATCTTTATAGGGATCTAGATACGGAATATACATGAAGGTTCATGGTGAACTTCATTTACCCAAGTCAAGTGGCTCTAAACCACGGAGCGCGTTTACAATAAGATTGAAATGCTCACTAAAGTGACTACTTGATTGGGAAGGGATATGCCCACGTGTTTCTATGACAAGTTTCAGATTCTATAGCAGTTCATGTTGGACATGATCTTCATTAGAAGCCCTTAAAGAGTTAAGGGAAACTGCTGAACACTTGAAATCCGTAGTTTGAGATGAAGGATTTTGGGAGAACACGATTATGTCTCGATTTGGAACTTGAGCATCGTGTCGATAGATGCTTAGGCATTTTGACAAGGTCAAGCTTTCAAGCACCCCCATGATCATCCGTAGTCTTGATCCTGAAAAAGATTCTCTTCGTCGAAAGGATGATGACGAAGATGTGCTAGAGGCAGAAGTGCCTTACTTAGTACAATATGCGCATTATTGTACTTATCCCAATGCACAAGACCGGACATCTCATATGTTGTGAACTTGTTAGCTAGATATAGCTCTATGCCAACGCGACGCCATTGGATTGGTATAAAAGATATCTTTCGATATTTGAGATGTATGATTGATATGGGCTTGTTCTATCCCTACAAAGAGATGATGGATTCGGACCCATCACACACCAGGTACGCCACCAACACTGGCCTGTGTCCACTATCCCCATCCCAAAACGACATGTGTTTTGGAAGGTTTTGCTGATATTGGGTACCTCTCTGACCCACACAAAGGTCGCTCCCAAACTGGTTAAGTGTTCACCATGGGAAAAGACCATGATATCTTGGAAGTCTACAGAACAGACCCTAGTCGCTATATCTTCAAACAATGCAGAGATTATTGCTCTTCATGAAATGGTTCGTGAATGTATATGGATTGGATCCATAATTACGCATGTTCGAAGCAATTGTGGTTTGAAGTCTACCACATATGAGCCTACGAGCGTTTAGGATAATGCTGCTTGTTTTGAACAAATGAGGCAAGGCTACATCAAAAGCGATAACACCAAGCACAATCAGCAACAACAGACTCTCCTCGAGATCAAAGTGAACTAGATTCAATCTGAGGAAAGTGAGGCAGACTTGTTTACTAAGTCATTGCCCAAATCCACGTTCGAGAAACATGTGGCAAGAATTGACATGCGGAAATTATCTGAACACCCATGATCGTAGTCATCAGGGGGAGGCACAGATATCAGGGGGAGATGTCTACATGTTTGCCTCGAATCGTGAAGGGTGTGTTGTGCTCTTTTTCCCCTTCGACCGAGGTTATTTTTGTCCTATTGGGTTTTTGTTACTCGGCAAGGTTTTTAACGAGGCAACGAGAGAAGCACCGGGTTTGGGCAACACAATGGGGAGTGTTCAAGGAAAACCTAATTTGTGTTTAGCCCAAACTCTAGGTTACTTGACCTAGTAGTAATAGGATTTAATTAGAAGGATCTAGAATCCTAATCAATGTAGAATTACTTTCCTTATATGATTGAGATTCTATGTATTGTAATCCTCTATATAAAAAGGCTCATATTATCAATGAGAATACACAGCAAATTCCTCTCAATTCTTGTTTCCCTAAAACAAATACTTTTTTTTTATCGGGATTGTTATAGCTAATACTTTTCAAAAACTTCTTATTCTAAAAATTTTCAAGCCCAATTACCAAAGAGAAAGAAAAAAAAAAGGGTCATTGACCAATAGCACTAAAATGAGCCAAAATTATCCTACTTACCCCACCAACATATTTTTGTTCCCACTAACTCAATTTAATATAAAAAGACAATTTTACCCTGAGTCAAATTAAACAATTACATATGTGCCTCTCTCTCTCTCTCTCTCTCTCTCTCTCTCTCTCTCTCTCCCTCCTCTGCTCTGTGCTGATCTACACTCTCCCTCCTCGGTCAGAGCAAATTTGAATGGTGCAGGTCTGGAACAGCGCCAGGTCTCCAAGCCATTGAAGCCCAGGTTTCGTTCTGATCCATAACTTGTGTATTTTCTTCTCAAATCCTACTTTGACGTCTCGTTTGCTGAATTGCCCACCAACTGTTCGATGAAATGCCTAAGAAGAACATGGTCGTGTGGAACGCAATGCTTTCGGGGTATAAGAGTTTGGGGGATGTACAGAAAGCACGCTCAATGTTTGATCAAATGAAGCAGCGAGGTGTTAATTCATGGTGTTGCATAATCGACGCAAATGTGAAGAATGGTGACAATGAGTGTGGCGCAACGCTCTTTCGGAATATGGTGATTGAGGAAGGTATAAAGCCATTTGCAATGCATTTCCGTAGGTTCATTTACGAGTCTTTCTTGTCTGTTTGTTTGTTGTCATCATGGTTGGCGTTGTGCTATGTAGATACACATTGCATTGGATGTGAATGTGGACAGGGCAGAGCATGTACTTATATATGCCCAAATAGACGTTTATTGAAGGGCAATAGACGTTTTTAAATTGATATAATTTTTTTTTCTTTAATCAAAGTTTTATTTGTCTAATTTTAGGAATATTAGTTCTCATTCCGGCTACCGAAAGTTCTATTGAGGGGCAATAGGCGTTTATTGGAGGGCAATAGAAGTTTATTGCCCCTCAATAGAGGTCTATTGGGGGCAATAGATGTTTTCAGATAATTCCGGTGGACAGCGGTCGGTGATCGGATTCCGGCGATCGGTAACCAGATTCCGGAGAAAATTGGCCGGTGACCGGATTCTGGCGAAAGTTGGCCAGATTCTGGCGACCAGTGACGGACTCCGACGCCCTGTGACCGACTCCGGCGAAGTCTCTTATGATTTCTCTCTCTCTCTCTCTCTCTCTCTCTCTCTCTCTAAGTAACAAAAGGGTGAGGGTAAAATGGTATTAAAAACAAAACAAAAAACCTTAATGGGGTATTAGGGAATACCTCATTTATAGTGTTTTTGGTAAGAGGGAATTAAAAAAACTTAATAGGGTAAGTGGGAAAAAAATCCCTATAAATGGGGTAAATGGACAAAACCCCAAAAAAAAAAAAAAAAAAAAAAAAAAAGGTTGAGAGGACTCAATGAACTCATTTTTGTTTAGCCTAGATACAAGTGGGACGCAAAACCTAATTGGCTAATTCTCTATCGATTTGTTGCTCCCACTGTTTGGTAAGTTTCTTAGCGCTTCGATTGTTCATTGACCTTATTTCATCTAATTTCTATGGATGAGATGAAGGTTAACTTATAGAAAACAGCAGGATTGATGCCATCAAGAAGACAAGAAGAATGGGATTCATCTTCCTCACTACTTTACTAGGCTATAGATTAAGGATTCATATTGAGAGCGATTCAGCCCTTCTGATTACTGCACTTAAAAGTGAGGAGGAGAATCTTTCGGAGGTAAGTAGAATTTTAGATGATTGTAAAGAGTACTTTTCTGCTTTTCAATCAGTTAGAATTCAAAATATCTACCGGGAAGCAAATGATGTTGTAGATAGGCTTGCACACCTTGCTAGTATTTTTGCTATTGATGATGCTTGGTTAGATGAGACTTCTGTTATTATTCAGTATGTTCTCTACGAGGATTTTTGTCATTATTTTCCTATAGCACGGGGTTCAAGTTTTATGTCTCCCCAGATGCAAAATTCTACTGTTAATAAAATAAATAGAACCGGGCATGGGGCTGAGCTTCCTAGCTAGGTTGGGTTCCAAACACCTTTAAAAAAAAAAATTAAGTATTCATCAACAGAAATTGAAATTAAATTAAATAAAGAAAATTAGGAGATTCATGTTATTCCTAGGGAGCATATTTGTATTTGATCCACTAGCCAAATAATTGAGTTATCAACTTAAATTTTGGAAGAAAAAACAAAACAAAAAATAATTGGAAGTCTGTCTATTGACTTTTAGAGTGTGTTAGCAGAAACCCAGTATTTCAATTTTTCTGATCAACTGAATAGCTGACTAGCTGCTATGCTATCCACCAAGCCCAAGAGTTGTTCACATTTATCGTTAATTATTGTCAGGCCTCATGAATTAAAACTCAAAAACCAAACCCACATTTTTCCCAAATTAAAAGAAGGGCTAAATACTGTTTAGTACCCTGTGGTATGGGTCCAACATCGATTCAGTCCCTTGACTTTGAATTTCATCAAAAACACCCCCGCAATCTCATCTTCTCGTCCAATAGGTCCCTCCGTCGGAATTCAGTTAATTTCAGACGTTAAGTGGGACCCACATGGAAGTGAAATTCCCAAAATGACCCTGTCTCTTTAATAATTAATTCCCTCCCAATTCTCTCTCTCTCTCTCTCTCTCTCTCTCTCTCTCTCTCTCTCTCTCTCTCTCTCTCTCTCTCTCTCTCTCTACTCTGTAAGCTCCTAGTTCTCAGAGCTGCAAAATTGGATTCCTCACAATTGCAAATTTTAAATTTCATCAACAAAGTGAATTCCAGACCTGCAAACGAACCAAACAAGTCTAAACAAACAAGCTTGAGCACCACCATATGAACCACACCTGGAAATACGTCCTCGCAATCCCCAGCGACATAATCACCTATGCTGGAATCTTGGGCGACTGAATCACCGGCGATGGAAGCTTATCGCACCATACATGTACACCCTCAGATCTAACCTCCATCCCTCTTTCACACACCACATCGTTGCAACTTCATCGAAAATCAAAAACAGAAAACCAATTCAAATGAAGCTCCAATTTCACAACTGCATTGCCAAATCCACCCACATTCGTCAAAGCCCAAATTCAAAAACAGAATAAAGAATCGAACTTTGACAGCCTAAATTCAGAAACAGAAGAAAGAAGCAAACTTTGACAGAAGATCGGTGGGGAAAATTCACGAGTTAAAATGAAATATGGACAATTAAAATCTCAACAATCCATGACATGAATTGGTGCCTTGACCAACTCCAGAGCCAACTCCACTATCAACGGAGTTCCACCGGCAACACCTCTACCACCACCGTGCTCATCGGCCGTCGACGAGTCTAGTCCAGCCCAACCTCCATGAATTCCAAAAATCAATGATCCAGAGCCATCAAAGCACAAGGAACAGACAAAAGCACACAACTTTCCCAATTGGCATTCTCGCCGACAAGGCCTAGACCTCATCCTCGTCCACCGATTTATAAATTGAGCTCTCCTTTATCCTCCATCAACAACATCACCTCAGGCATCAATTTTAGCAACGACCCCTTCTCCTCGGCCAACAAACCATCAACAGATTGCTCGCTGTAATCGGAATAAGCTTTTCAAGAATTCAAGACCCAGTCGGCAGCAACCGAGAAGTGTTTGGGGATATACGAGAGAAGCTCGTGGGTTGAGGATTGAGAGGAGGAGAGTAAAGCACATGCAAGACTGAAGTCTCTGATCGAAACAATAAGCTGAGCTCCGTCGATGTTAGAAGAGAGAGAAGAAATTGTTTTTGCAGAAGTGGAGAGAGGAAGAAAAAAAAGAGAAGAACAGAACTAATGAACAGCCAGGGTCATTTTTGGAATTTCACTTCCATGTGGGCCCCACTTAACGTCTAAAATTGACGGAATCCCGACGGAGGGACTTGTTGGACGAGAATATGAGATTACGGAAGTGTTTTTGATGAAATTCAAAATCGAGGGACTGAATCGATGTTGGACCCATACTACAGGGTGCTAAACAGTATTTACCCCTTAAAAGAAATAAAGATACCCAATGGCTTCAGTAGGAAACTTTCATGCATGACAATCAAATATTTTCTTTTGCTAATGGCAGGCATTGTCACTATTTGGCAGCTAAAATATGAGTGCAACTACAATCCATTACCAGCCCAGAGTTATAATTGGCCAAGATTCCGATGCAATTATATGCCTGCCTGCCTACTAAGTGGCAGATGGCCGAAATGCCGGATCAATTCGACACATTTTGACGTTAAAATATCGATCTTTGTTATATCAGCATTTATCCTCCATAAAGCTTACCTTTATCAGCTGGGAATGTACTTCTAATTCTCCATCTTCTTTCGATCTAGTTCCTTCCATCGATATGTCCTCAAAAGAATTTGTTGCTGCCGTTAGTTCCTCGTCTCTTTCTTTAGTCTACTTATTCATTACTTTAATCTCTAAGGCTAGGGAATGTATTTGTGTGTGGGGTAATATCCCTAACCTATTAATAACAAATTAGAGGTCCCAAGTCCCATTTAGGACTATATGATTGAATTTTAGTGTCGTAGATCATTGGTATATGAATACTAACATCAAATTTGGAGGGAATTAGAATATATATACATGGCTATTCTAGTGTAGAATCTCTTTTTTTTTTTTTATAGCTATTTTAAAGGATTGTTTATTATACTAATTTTTCAGTCACTTATCGGTATCTCGACAGTTCAGTTTTTAGGTCTCTATAAGTACATCACTTCTACAAATTTTTAGCCAAGTTGAAGATTGCTAAGGTAACGAACTTGATAAAATTAATAGACGAACCAAATCTGTCAAATTTGAATCGTTCATGTTTGTAATTTTAAATCACGATTATGAATACCCAAATAATTATCAATATAATTGGAAATTTACATAAGTGATTTACTCATGGAGACTTATAAATTGAACGGTCGAGATGTTGAAATGTGATTGAAAAGTGGATCTCATATAGAATCTCTTAAAAATGACAAAAAAAAAAAAATCTTAGTGAATCGATGGTGATAACGGTAGGCTTTGCTTTGAATTGTTTAAGAAGAAATTGTGTTTTGTACTTTGGCTGGGTTATAGCATCATCAGTTTTGGCCTAATCTACTTGCTATATATTTTTGGTGTGTGAAAACCGGAAAGTGATCGAGATTCTTCTTGCAAAGTTTTTTTTTCTGTATTTTTGGTCAATCTCTTTTTTTTTTTTTTTTTTAAGTTGATAATGATCTTCTCTCTCTCTCTGTTAAACTGCGTGGTTACATTTTGGTGGGACCGTGGGACATACGGCCCAAAACTGGAAAGATTATCAAGTTGCCTTATATATATTATAAGAAGTACAATTAACTAATCCACAAAATTCATTCGGGAAAATCAGAAAATGGGTACTGAAGCTTCAGCAAGACTCGTCAGCTTTTCTCTTATAATTCCATGCCTCATCTTTACTCTTTGTCAGCTTGGTTCTGAATTCAAGTATCAGAGTACAGCTCAAAAGTTGCCTCATGAAGAAGGTAATTTATCATCCACTTCAAATCTTTTTCTTAAAAGTTAAAACCAAACACCATGTCAGAAAAATCCGTACAATAAAATAGAATTCTAATCCAATTCATACAGTTTAATTCAATCAAAGGAGCCTGAGTTTGTTTAGTTTAAGAAAAATTATATGTACACTACCCTAATCTCTTAATTGCATCCCTTTAAAAATTTACATGTAGTAAAATTTTGGCTTGAACTTCTTCTTCTGCCCCTGTCTGTCCATTTGCCTCCCTAACACTGTAACACATATGTTCAATTCTGATTTTTTTTTTTGGAGTGAAATTTGCACTTCTCTTTTTGTAAATGACACTTCCACGACCTTTTTGTTACTCTTGTTTCCACTATCTTTTTGGTCTATCTCTTCTTCTTCTATCTGCTCTGTGGGGCTCTTTAACCGATTAAAAGTCATAAACAATTAGAAGTCTTCTCTGATGCTCACACCCTTCATTTCACAGTAGTTAAAACTTTATGGTGGCATTCTTTTCATCTTCTCAGCCATAAACTATAATTTAAACTATAATTATCATTTCTCAATAATGTAGTTGATAAAAAAACTAAAAAAAAAGAGTCTTAGAATCCAAAATATGAATAATCATGTCATTTGTAAAAAGGGAAGTGCTCCTTTTTTTTTTTTCCCTTCTTTTGCTGCTCTCTCTGGTTTCTACTTTCTACATCCCTCAAGATCTAGCAAAATTTGAATTATGAAAAGGAATATATAAGTCAAAGATGGCTGATACAACAACCACCCTCGTAGATGTAGATATCGAAGGCTGATTTTTTTTTACTATTCCTTCTACTTGTTTCTTCCTGTTCATAGGTTATTGTTTGTGGAGTTCAAAAGAAAGCCCAAAAATATTTAGCATTTAAAAAATTAAAGTATTTTGTATCATATAAATTACTTTTTTTTTTTGTTACAAAAAGAAATTCTTAATTACTCATCACTAGCTGTGCAATTGAAACAAGATATATGATTTAGAAATTTCATTAATTAAGCTCTACTCAAATAAGATTCATGAATCAATGAAAGATATTGCATGTATAATTCCAAAGTTTAACAAGTCATACAGTCATGGAGTCATGGCGTCCAGGTTTTCTCCACCTTAACTATAATCATGGAGGGAGGATTTTCTTTAGGGGTTCAAATAAACAACAGTCATTGAGGATTTTTGTGGATTAAAGGTTAAGATGGTAATTTGAAAAGATTCAAAAAAAGAGAGATGTGTATTGAGTGCATACAAAATTTTCATTAGTTTAAATGCTAAGATAAACAAATTGTATAATAGGTACTTTTATGTTTGTGCATTTAGCATGTGTTGCACTGCTATTGTAAATCAATATATATAGGCTGAGACCTATAATTCACATTTTTGTTTTTGCATTTTTTTAATTGATTAAATTAAAAAATTAAACTCAATCTTGTTAACACCAACAGACCAACTAGCTATTAGTGTAATTGTATATATCTCCTATGTAACGCAAGGCTTTTTGCTAATATAAAATAAAACGTTGGTCGACAGTGAGCGCTTTGACTGAACTAGCATGGCTAGCTGTTGGATTCAGACAGTGCAATGTCCCCTAAACAGTCATTTTGCAATGAAAGCAGCCATGGCGGGATTGATGGCATCACATGTGATTGCACTTTTCAAAATGGCACTTGCCACGTCACAGAAATGTAAGTTTGAATTTTTTTTTTAACTATACATATATGTAATTCGTATGTTAAATCTTTGATCAAAATTGTTAAATAAGTAGCTACCTTTCACATTTTTACAGTAAACTGCGAGCTAGAGGTTTGAGCGGAATTATTCCTGAAGACCTAGCCAATCTCATATATCTGAAAACACTGTAATTTCTCTCATTTTCCCTAACATTACCTATTTAAGGTTTTTTTTAATATGATCGATCATCACTATTTTGTGTTTTGTACATATACCTGGTGTCATAGATATTTATCGTCTTATTTGTTACCTGCAACCTCTTACAATTCCAACACCAATTTCTCAAACGGAATTTTCTGTCGATTTCACATTATATTAGTAGTCTTTTTGTCAGTTCTTAATACTATATTTTCCTTAAAATTTTTTAAGAGCACAAATTTGCTAGAAAAAGAAAAAAAAATGACAGAAGTCTTTTGATATGTTATATATGGTTCAAGAACATCTAGACAATTAAGTGATTAACGTGAATTTATAAGCTGGTTCAATTTTCAGGGATCTCAGTAGGAATCAATTGATTGGTTCTATACCTGCTAGCTTGGGGAATTTATCTTCGCTCAACGTCCTGTAAGTCTGTACCTATGTATATGGATTTATGGTTGTCGTGGCCGGCTTGCAATATTTATATCCATAGCTGTGTGTTTGGTTCTGGAACGTATTTTTATTTCTCGAACTCCATATGTGCTCATCGAACCTTGGATCAACAAACCAAAGATATAATCATCTCTTTGGTACTAATGTTTAGAAAATTGACATTAATAATAAGTTGGTTTGCATGTGTACATGTCAAATTGTCAGGAAGCTTTCAGGAAATCAATTAACGGGACCCATTCCAACGAGTTTAGGGCATATGAAATTTAAAGTATTAAAGTAAGTCTTATATATCATGTTGACCTACAAAGTAAAAAAGAAAAGTTTTTGGTTTAGCAATATATTTCAAGTTTTCTCTTGGGTTAATTACATATAAGTGCATATTTCAATGTTTTTTTTGCCATAAGGCCACCAAATATTTTTTTCCCTCATAAGGCCACTAGATTAAAAAATGTGTTAAATTTTGGATATAAAAAACCAACATATTTACATAATTGCCATTGGAGTAAAAAGTCAACAATCATCTTCTCTCTCTTCTCTGGCCAACTCCGGCGGATCTCCGGCCAACTCCGGCGAGTCTCCGGCCGACTTCCGGCGACTACAAAAGCTACTGTCACTAACATCAAAAGCTACTTTCGCTGACAACAAAAGCTACTGTGGTGAGATTTCCGGCAACACTAACATCAAAAGCTACTGTCGCTGACAACAAAAGCTATTGTGGTGAGATTTCCGGCAACCTCCGATGAGGTAGCAAAAGCTACTGTCATCATCAAAAAAAGCTACTGGCAACTTCCGGCAAGGTAACAAAAGCTACTATTATCAGCAACCAAAGCTACTGTAACAAAAAAAGCTACTGTTACCAAAAAAAACTTTTCTCCCCAAAACCATAATCTACTATCCCTACCAGTAAGAAAAACTACTATCACTATTACTAAAAGCTATCACAAAGACTTGCAATGCTCAAACAAAAGCTACGGTTAATGTGTTAAAAAAAACTACTCCATTACAAAAACTACTATTGATGTGTTAAAAAACTACTCCACTATAACATAAGCTACTGTTAATCTAGCAATTCCACACAACAGAACCAAGAGAAATCAAAACAATACAAACTAACAAAACCATCCCCCCATCATACAAGAGCACAACTCTTTTTCTCTCCCCTGCAAAATTCCACAACAGATTAATTCAAACAAATCCAAACCCATTCATTCCAATATAACAGCACACGTCTCTACATATCTCTATATTCAATGCCTGCTTCCGCTTCAGTCAAGCTTTCTTCATTCTCAACCAACTTATAGTCACAAAAGTTTAAAAGCTCATCTGCAAGTGGAGGGATATCCGGGTTACGCCCATCATTATATTTATGCGCATTAAAGGCAATCTGCCACACACCTTGTCTAAATTGCTCCCGGCTCTTGTACTCCATATTCCGAACCTTCACCTTGATTGTCGACAGATCCATTGGGTGCTCTATGATGTCCCGGTAATCAGGAGCTTCCTTTTTGGATACTGGTTTTAGAAAAAGATACGAGATTTCAATTCGATCTTTGAGGGACTCTACAATGCGCTCCAAGATGTTTGACAAACCAACCTGTACAGAATTAAGAACTCAATACAAATAGTTCATATATTACAAGAGGTATTGATTCACATTATATCTATAACAATCAAATCAAACCAAACTACACACCGTCTAATCTTTTTCCGATAACAAAAATCAAGCTAGAAGCCAGAAATACAAAATGAATGGAATTCAAAGGCTTATCACCTTTCTTGGCCGGTGGTGTCCCAAATCTGGGCCTTGACGATCTTATCATCGACATGGATGCTCCAAGTGGCGAACTCGACGCCGATGGTGGATATAGACTCGAGGTTGAACTCGTTGCGAAATGAACCTGGACAAGAGGTTGGATTTTCCGTCGCCGGAATCACCGAGGAAGACGAACTTGAAGAGTTAGTCATAGTCGCCGTCTGACCTATAGGCCATCTCGAAGAGCCGGAGAGACTTTCCGGTTGGGATTTTCGATTGGGGATGAAGAAGCCGAGGGCCTAGATCTGATCTCTCACCGTCGTAGTCGCCGAGCACAGTACAGAACCTTTGTATCCATCAATCAAACCGATCAAGCTCTTCATCGTTGTCATCTTCAGAAACCCTAGTTTTTCACAACACAGAAGAAAAGAAGAGGAGAGGACTGGATATCTAGTTCCAGTCGGCGTCATGCGGCGGAGATCTTGCTCGTGCGTCGGAGATTCAATTCCAGATCCATTCGCCAATGTGATGGTGGAAAGAGGGAGTATTCGCTGGAGAGAGAGAGAGAAATTAATCTCAGAGGATTTCGTCGGAGAGAAAGAGGATAGAGAATGATTAATCTCAAGCAGTTGGTTCTGAAGGGCAAAATCGTCAGGAATGGAAAATTTTCAGGAAGCAAGTGGCCTTAAGAAGACAAAAAATATAAGGTGACCTTATAACTAATTAAAGTTTCAAAAGATCACTTGTGTGTAATTTTCTATTTTCTCTTTCCTCCTTGTCAGCCGTGCGTGCACGAGGGACACTATTAGGTTGTGCAACGGTTCTTCGCATCGCATCATCGGTGTTTCCTTCCAACTGTACGTATGGAGGCCATTAATAATCTTGGCTTAATTAATTTCATCATTCCATTCCATCTCATGGACGTCATTAATTTATTTACACGTTCAGGGATCTTTCATTCAATCAATTAAGTGGATCCATACCAGCCACTTTAGGAAATGTGGCGGTCTCTTCAATGATATCGTAAGTTTCTCCATACATAAATAGATACATATATTATATACACAAAAACATCACATATATACTAGCTAAGTTTGGAAATTGTTTAATTGGCATGTGCTCGAAACTTCGAATGAATAAAAAGAAGTATTTACTTGGGGCTCATTTGCAGTGGCAGAACCAGGATACAAAAGTGGGGTGGGCTAATCTAAGGTTGCTTATAAGGTTTTTTCTTTTTTTTAGTCAATAATGTTTCTAAAAATTTTAAGACACTAAGAATTAAACAAGGAATTTACAAAAATTCTATAAAGAAACACTTATAGAAAATTTACAAAAGAATGAAAGAAAATAGTAACCAAGAAGAAGGAAGGGAGAAAAAAAATAGGGGAAAGAACAATAGAAACAAGAGAAGAAGATATTGTATGCAAAGAGGAAATGGAGAAGAAAATGGGTGAGAAAAAAAAAACCAGAAAAGACGCAGAGAATACAAAAAATTGGGCAAGTGGGGGATCGAACTTGCCATAGGAAAGTGAAATATACAGCAACTAAACCAACTACATCTCCACGTAGAGGGAACCACATATACAATATAAAACATAGGAATAAATTTGGGTTGGGCTACAGCCCAAACAGCCTCCAATGTGGTTCCGCCACTGCTCATTTGATTCGTAAAAAGAAAAATATTGGTTTCTTGGTTTTTCTATAAACATGGAAAAATAATTTTCTCACACTAGTTTCCTTATCAGTGTTTGGGAATATTGGGATAGTAATTGAAAAATGTATTTACTTTCCTTTCTGACGTTTGGTTTGTTTGGTTTGTGCATGAGTATAAAACAATAAGTAATGGAAACCCTTCTAATGAGGACTACTAGAACTACTAAAATGAGGATTAGTTGAGGAGTAGCCCTCATTATAGTAAAGCCTAGTTTGGTTCACATAATACAAAGGTTGAGAAGGGAAACTTTATCCTTTCCTGTGTTTGACACACTTAAGGAAAGGAACAACTTTCCTACATGAAGGAAAAATATGGAGAAAAATGGATCCTCCCACACCACATGAGATTTATTTTTCCTCATACTTTTTCTGCATTAATTGCACATTAATTGCATACTTTAAAGAATATCCTAATGGTTGTTATTACTAAATTATCCAAGAAACTTTTTAATCTTGAAATGTTTATGTTTTGATAATAAGAATAATATTATTGAAAAATTGGTGTTACTTGCTTTCCTATTTATGCACAAACCAAACATCATAAAGGAAATTAAAATACATTTTTTTATTACTTTTCTGACGTTTCCAAATATTAGTAGGAAACTAGTGAGAAATTTACCTTCTCATACTCACGTAAAGACCAATGAACCAATTTTCTTTCCGCAACCAAACAAGGCCTAAAGGTAATATCAATTTTCCAATTGTATCTTTATTTACAAAATACAAACAATTCAAGATTCAAAAGTTTCTTACCTTTAAATTAGTATATGCAATTAATGTGTAATTAATGTAGGAAAAGTTTAAGAAAAAATGAATCTCGTGAGTGTAGGAGGATCCACTTTTTCCTCTATTTTGCATTTATGCAGGAAATTTTTTCTTTTACTTGGGCGTGTCAAACACAATAATTAAAAAATAAAGTTTATGTTCCCAAACTTTCTATTTTGCAAATCAAACGAGGCCTTAGTTTTATTTAAAAATGTTGGAAATGGCTTTCAATTGAATTTAGGAATGGAAAAATGAAATTGATGTTACTTTCCGGATATGTACGTACATGCATGCAGTGATCAAGATGCGTACCAACTGTTCAAGTCTAAGCTATATCACAACGCCTATGTCTACCCGCTGTTCTACCTGTACGTGAGTAGTCCATTAATTAATTATGCCAGGTTAATTATATATATGAACGTCCTGAACAAATTATCTGTTATTTAGTGAACTATTTAATTTGTACATCAATTTATTCAGGGATCTTTCAAACAATCAACTGACTGGGACTATACCAGAGAGCTTAGGGAATTTGACTTTCGCCAGTGGCATGTAAGTCGATTTCTTCGTGTTCATGATTTCGATCATATCGTGTTTCATTACTTAACAATTAATTACGTACGTTGACGGAATTAAAGTCAGCTAGCTAGCTAGCAGTAATTATTTATACCTCAGTTAACTTATGTGTATTGATCCTTCCATATTATGTAGTTATCTGAGTGGCAACTTTCTCAAGGGTTCTATACCAGCATCTTTGGGTAAACTGACTTATCTCAGGTTGCTGTAAGTAAACTTTATGTACCTACCTTGTTTAATACCCCTATATTCCAATGATCAAATTAAATGAATATATTTTTGTATATGTGTTTGTATATATATATCTACTAATTCTCACGAGCAAGCTCCTTAATTATCCTTTTGTGAAGGGATTTGCATAACAATGGAATATCTGGTACTCTCCCACAAGCACTTGGAAATTTGAAAAACCTTCTGCACTTGTAAGTTTCATTATATATGAAAAGATAATTTAAATTCTTGAAGGCAAAAAAAAATATGTACCACATCGGACGAGTTTGGAAAACTCAATTTTAGTTTTGGGCTTGAAATCAATTTGTTGTGGCAGCGACGTCGCATCCAACAACATCACTGGGACATTACCAAGAAAATTTGCCAGCCTTACGAATCTATATGAATTGTGCGTAATTAAGTTGCCCCTGCTCCCATTCTATCGTAATTGATTATTTAATCACGCATTAATCAATTATGATCTGATAATCACTTTGGTTGCCTTCAGTTCTGTAGCTGGTAACTATTTGTCTGGCCCATTACCTGACTTCATAGCCAACTGGACTGAAATCACTCAACTGTACGTACCTGAGTTTTCTATGTATAGCCCGTACTGCACGGTAGTCAATCGTACACAAGCAGCTATATTTGAATTTGTTAATTGCTCTAATTAACTTCATTAAATTTTGTACAGTTATCTCAACGGAAACAATTTCCACGGAGAGATACCTGCCGGAATTTTTAATTTATCTCAGCTAGCTTATTTGTAAGCGATTAAGCTAGTGTGCCAATTTACAGCCCCACCGGCACTAACTAGCTATTTTTATATTTGTCTTTTGGAGATAGAAAGCTCGTGTGTGTGTGTGTGTGTGTTCAACTGATGACCTTTTCTAATTTTGCTTATTTTTACTGTAGGGTAATTAGTGATGTAGGAGACTCTCATTTCCAGTTCCTACCGTCTAATATGACGAGAAGCTTATTTACTTTGTTAGTAAATTGTTTATAACTCAAAATTATTCAAATCATTAATAAAATGTGAAAATAATGAGTTTAATTTTCAATTTAAATCCTCAATTTATTTGAAATTCCAGGGTACTCCCCACTTGTTTAGAGTTTAATAGTAAAAGACAAATTTGTTGGCATGCACATGCAGGATGCTAAGAAACTGCTCAATCTCCGGTCAAATTCCTTCTGACATGGGAAATATGTCATCGTTATCGAACCTGTAAGCTCTTTTGTTTAGTTTCCTCTTTAAACCTTCAACTATATATATATATATATATATCCACATTTAATTAATTAATTACTTATAAGAAAAGCTCCGATAAGATATATTAAAATGTTCCAGCCATGTCATCTTTTATTTCTCTGATCCCTCTCCCTAACGTTTCTCTTTTCTCATCCTTCTTCGTTACCACCCCCCCCCCCCCCCCAAAAAAAAAAAAAAAAAAAAAAACAAGTCTCATGCCTTTTTAATTTTGTGTTGCAGAGACCTGAGCTTCAACAGCTTAACAGGTGAAATCCCAGATTCTTTGAAAAACATAAAGGGTTTAATGTACGTGACATATTACTCTCTACCCCTATAAACTGTCATGAATATGTTTAACCACAAATTTAGAAAATAGCAAGAACGTACTTGCTGATATAAAATGGGGAGTGAAAATCACTCTCCTTTTTACAATCCACACCCATGTTTTCTTTTTGACTATTAATTTTTTTTTTTTTTTAATGTGGATTGTAAAAATGTAATGTTAAGATACTATAAAATTAAGAAAATATGGAGTGCGGATTGTAAAATGAGAAGTATAAATTTCAACTCCCTATAATATATATGCTTCATGCATGTTCTCTTCAGGTCCTTTTCAAACAATATGCTTTCTGGGAAAATTCCTGATTGGGTTCAAAATGCAACCTGGAGTAAGATGTATGTTTCAATATATTGTACATCCTATCTATTGTGTATTGAGATGCCGATAACATTTATAACTCTGCTGACATTCTCTAGTTAGGAGCAATATTTGTTAGGTACGTACCGATCCGGTGTACGTACAACATTCCTCATCTATATTTCTTTTCATTCCAGGGATCTTTCATATAATAATTTTTCAAAGCCAACCTTTGAACCGTCGCCCCAGTTAGACCTGTACGGAATTATCTATGCATTTTCTATTCTATTATTATGGATTCTAAATATATTTGAAATTATTAATTGCATGATATCTCTCGTTATTGTTCTAGGAATTTGTTTTCCTGCTGCTGCAACTCCTCAACCTGTCTGCCAAATACGTATGACCATATCTTCTCTGTTATACTATAAGAAAAACTTGACGATCAAGATATTAAGAATAACTTGTGGCGATTATACATACAGGACGGACCCAACAACGGAGAAGTATTGTCCCCAGGGAAAACCTAAGTGTAAGTTTATTATATTAAACCCGACCAGTCTATGTATCTAACAATTATATATATATACTAATAGTAAATGTGTTTAATTTCTTCAGACCATTCATTGTTTATAAATTGTGGCGGTGGGGAAACACCCTTTGATGGAAATGTTTATGAACCAGATAGTGAAACGTCACAATATTACTTGAGTCCAAAAGGAAACTGGGCTCGGAGCAGTGCTGGAAGCACCGTGGATCTACATTATGCTCTTAATTTTAGTAGATTCTTAAAAAACGTAAAATGTGGGCTTTCTTCTGAAGCAGCTTTATACAATAATACTCGCACTTCTCCTGTCTCTCTAAAATATTACGGGTTCTGTTTACGTAAAGGCAAATACAATGTAACACTTCACTTTGCTGAAATTGTCGATGATGAAAAGGATTACAGAAGTACAGAGAAACGCGTATTTGATGTATATATTCAGGTAATGTGTTCTTAGCTTAATTTGTCACCAGTACTCAGCACCTACCGATTTACATTAGTATTGTTGCATGCTTTGTCGTTTGAACCAACCAAGTATGAATGGTCATTGGCTGCTGTAGGGTGAGAGGAAACTAAAGGATTTCAACATTATAGACAAGGCAGGACGTCCCAATAATGTATCTCAAGTTAATTTCACGGATGTCAGTGTAAATGATAGTACATTAGAGATCCACTTCTACTCGGCTGGAAAAGGGCTTGATCAGGGACCTCTAATATCTGCTATATCCGTAACTCCAGGTCAACAGATACTTACTAAATATTTTCCTCCTTTTACATGCCTATATATATCTGGATGATCTGATCCTAAGGTAACGCAATTACTAATTGTATGCATATCTAAAGTACATTATAACAAACTTACATTTTGTTTCTTGTGCCGGGATGATCATTCAACATTGAAATGAGAAATCAGAGTACAAGCTACGCAAACGACTATCTCCTCTGCACATAGCGCTCATTACTGTGGCTTCAATCGTAGTTTTTCTGTTGCTTTTATTGCTTTTTGCCTGGATGATGGGATGGTTGGGTACAGATCACTTACAAGGTAACATATTATATATTGGCTAGCTAGCAACATTTGACAAGCATTCACTCTTTCAAAAATTCTCAATGAACTTTAGCTTACATCATCATTTGTTTGGGGAACAGAAATAGATATAGGTCTAGAAAAGCCTGTCACCCTCAAACAATTAAAAGATGCTACTCGGAATTTTAGCAAGAGGAACGAGATTGGTCAAGGGGGTTTTGGGACCGTTTACAAGGTAACTAATTTTATCTTTCGTTGTTTTTTTATCGTGGAGTTTCAACTACAAACTTGCGATCTTTAACTTGCAAATTCGAATCTTCAGGAGAAATGGACTTTATAATATATTCCATTTGTTTGGTTGTAATTGCGTGCAGGCTGAAGTGCAAGGGAAAATTGTAGCTGTGAAGAAACTTTCCTCTCATTCAGAGGAAAGGATCAATCAGTTGAAAAATGAGTTTTATACTTTAAAATCAATGAGTCAAGAGAACCTGTTCAGTTGCTGGACGTTTACAACGCAAAAGGCCTGCATTTGCTCATCTATGAATATATGCAAAATAACTCCCTTGCACACGCCTTATTTGGTAATTTTAATTCTATTGGGCCCCGTTCTTTCTGTTATATGTTTTTATGTTCTAACATTGTAACTATTTAGGAGAAAATATATTGATTTGGTGACTGTATGGTCGCAGACTCAAAGTCAAAACTGAAACTTGATTGGGAAGCTAGGTTTAACATTTGCTTGGGAATAGCTAAGGGATTGGTGTATCTACATGAGCATCCCAGGCTGAAGATGGTTCACAGGGACATTAAATCAGCCAATATTCTTCTCGATGGAAACCTCAAGGCTAAAATATCAGACTTTGGATTGGCAAGCCTTTACACCGAAGATGATCAATTCAAGTTCATCAAAGTAGAAGTGCCACAGTAAGTAAAAACTATAAAGCAGTACCTACCCCCCCCTTGCTCTAGTGTAATGTTAAGTTACCTCTTGTTTTCTGCAGGGGATATATGGCACCTGAGTATGTTCGGGGAATTGTGACATCTAAAGCTGATGTCTACAGTTTTGGGGTGGTTATACTTGAAACTGTTAGTGGAAGGACAAATGCAGGACACAGGCGAGATAGCCAGGAAAGTGAATTTCTTTTAGACACGGTAAGCAAAATTGGCATCGCCATGCTTTTCTGCCTTCTTTTATTCAACATATTTGTCCAAACTTTGCTGTAATCCCATTTAACACGATGTATCTGTTGTGTGTGGAAATGCAGGCTTATGATTTACAGCAAAAAGGAAGGCTGGTGGACTTGGTTGACAAAACATTGTCTACCAAGTATGATGCAAAACAAGCCATCATCATCTTGAATTTAGCAGTAAAGTGCACCAGTATATCCCCAACTCTGAGGCCTACTATGTCTGAAGTTGTGAGTGTACTCGTTGGCGACAAAAAAATTGAGGAGATTTGTCCCCCTGCTCTGAATGATAGTCAAACTGCTCAAGTTGATTCCTCTGTTTCTATCGAAGTAACCTCGAGAGCATCCACTTCATCCAATTTGATCAAAGGGGAAGATGAAACAGAACACATTGCTGTGGGTACCCCCTAGAGATTTCCAAATGAAACATAGTAATCTAGCCAAATGTTCGTGTCTATTTTCTTTTCCTTGTTTTCGGACTTGATGGACTCTACTGCATGCGATGATGTGATCTGTATTGAACATGTATAAAATCGATTCCTGGCCTTGTCTTGTTAAATTGGATGTTAGGTATCACCACCAACGCTAGTGAACTTGAATTTGAAATTCTTCTAATGCAAAACTCTAACCGAATTTGTGCAATTGAGAAAGCCAAAGAAACAAGAACGAGGGAAAACAAATGCATGCATGCCAAACTTATTTAGATCAATTAATTATAAAGTTTATGCAGTAAATTTCATGGATTGTCATATCATCTGCAGCTTCATTTCATTCTCTCATTCATCTCTAGCTTCTGTTTTAGTGCCGACTTGGGGTGGTACGTCCTAGACTAAGACTACTAGTCATATGATAATATCTTCTTCTGTCTGCATGTTTGCGTAATCAGGATCTATAACATTTTCGTTCAACTCCTAGAAAAATAATAAACATCCGTTCCCTGCAAAAACTTTCGGGATTGCTTGTTGAACTCTGCAATGGCTTTCACACCAAATTGAAGCACCTTTGATTGTTATTCAAGCTTCCTCTTGACTGCTTAGAGTGCAACCCAAGAACCTGAATATAAAGAATAATAAGCTCATGGGCTGTATCAAGAAGCCGATGAGGATTGTGTTAGCACTATGATCCTATTCAGCTCAATTACATCATCTGATCATGCACAAGTAATTAGTTAGTTAGACTGCTGCCTGCTTATATGGATGGTTAGTAAGCTTGTGGCCTACAGCTGTAGTCCACGTGTAAACAATCTGCAGCATAAGTAGCTAGTATATAAAGCTAGTAGCTACCTCAGTTCTCATTTTTTATTGTATCAGAGCCTCATCCTTCATCAATAGAAATTCTTTTCCTCTCTAAATTCTCTGTTCTTCACACAAAGCTTTCATGGTATCGAGAGCCAGGTTCGATTGGGATCTGAATTTTTCGCCGGCAACCTAGAATTTCTTCAAGAAACTCATGCTTTCTATCTCTATTCTGCTTATGATTCAAGTACCAGTAGTGAAATTCAAGCTATTCAGATAAGTTCATTCTTCATCTTCGTGGATCAAGGTTGTTCTGAAATTTCATCAAGATTGTTAAGATTTGCTGTTAATTATCTACATCGAAGCATTGAATTTGTGTTCTAAAGATTATTACTGATTGAAGGAAGTTATTCATGGAGATTTGTTAAAAGATTGAAGGAAAAGTGATAACCCTAGATCTGTTGAAGAAACTCATACTTTGATTCTACTACTTGTTGAACAAACTGATACTAGTTCGTGATCAATACCTGAATTCTATACAAGTTTATTGTCGGAATCTCTTATATTTGAGGAAGATAATATTGTTTGGGAAATTTGTTACAATTGGGGAAATCCGCTTTGAAGAATTTGGTATTCGTCATAGTTGGAGAAAGGTTGATAACATTTTTTTTTGGACTAGATTTGCCATTCATGTGTTGCTGCAATCACTACGTCAACAATGGCATCAGACAACATGCTTCAGACAACTGCAAAATTTTTAACTGCCGTCTGATACTTTGGGACGACAGCAAAAATTATTGTGTCGTCTGAATTTTGAATCACACAACAATTGTTACATTGCTGTTGTGCAATTTTAAATCAAACAATGATTGTTTTTCTGATGTTGTCTGAATCAATTAATTCAGACAACAGTTATTTCATTGATGTTGTCCAAGGTTGATTAACACAATAGTTGAGCAAATATGTTGTCTGATTGTTTTTAATCACACAATAGTTATTACTTCTCTATTGTGCAACTATTATTCAGACAATTGTGGCATTTTGATGTTGTTTGAGTAATTTAATTCAAACACTAGTTTTTCTGTATATGTTGTGTGATTGTTATTCAGATAATGTTATTATTTGATGTTGTTTGACTATATCTTTAGACAATAGTTTTTTTTTTGTGTCTGTTGCGCGATTATTAGTCATATAATGTTAATATTTGATGTTGTCTTGCTATATATTCAGACAACAGTTTATCTATGTCTGCTGTGTAACTCTACTTCACATAATGACTGTGTGTTTCTGTTGTCTATGTTTTTAAACACTGCTGCCCTAATTGAATTCCCACACTTTTTGGCCAAAATTCAATTTTTCACCTCCATCCATTTCGGTGTCTACACGGCGTCGTTTTAACACTCATACTCGTCTTTCATTAAGGACGAGACCGACAACAACAAGATCAAGGCCGAGCTCTGGTTCGACTCCGCCACAGCCTACGCCCCTTCCCGTACGATTCCCTATCTCTCTTCTCTTTTCTTTATTCTTCAATTCTTGTCAATTCCTTGTCGATTCCCTATCCCTCTTCTCTTTCTTTCCAAATTAGGGATTTAGGTTTTCTTCTTTTTAATTCGACTACTTCAATTGGAGTAATTAGGGTTTTAATGGGTTTTCAATCTTTATGTGCGGGTGTTGATTATTTCAGGAATTGAAGTGATATGGGTTTTACCGCGATCTCATCTTGGTATATGATGTATTTAGGGATTATGAGTATTTTGGAGGTATATGATGTTGCTTGCTTTGTGTATTTTGCTTTCTTCACTGTTTTTTGGTGCTAGAAAGTTGGTTGATTTGGCCGGGGTGAATTGAATTGGGTTTTCGTGGAAATGTTTGTGTTGATTGGGTTCTTAATGGTGTTTTCAAGTGAAACGCATGGTGGTTAGTACGTATTAGGCTGGTAGTGGAGCTGCGGTTGTGTGATTTGGGGCATTCTTTCATCAAAGCTGGCCAGGTGAGACTGACACCAGCAATGAAATTGAATTTATAATGTCCAGCATGTTTTTATTGTTTTATCAATTGATTGAACTGAAAAGGGAGATTTCTCTGCTACTACAAATTAGAAAAAGTTGTTGAGGTTCAAAGGAGTTCAGTATTTGTTCTTAGTTGAAATTCCTTTTAAGATAAGATCATAGCGATATGAGATATTGGGTACATTTGGGATGGAATGAAATGCCATTAGCATCATCTAAACTGTGAATTCGGCATTGAAAGGATTTTGCTTGATTGCAAAGGACTGTGTGTTAATGAAAAAGAATATGTTTTGTGAGAATTTCAGCTCAAACTGATATGTAACGATGCTTCATTTTTAAATTCCTGCTGTGCCCATGAGTTGTATGATGTATTGATGATTTCTAAATGTGATATTGAGAATATTTGGTATGGATAAACTGTTAGGAACTTCATCCAAATTGTGGGTTTGGAATTGGATGGACCAATGTAATGCCCAAGCTGTAGAAACAAACAGCACTTTTGTTTGATTGCAGAAGACTGCTGTTTTGATTAAACCGTGAAGATCATATGCTTATATCTACTTTATGGGAATTTATGCTCAAATTTATCTTTGGTAAGGCTTAAGTTCTAGAATTTTCGCTGCGCCCAGTAGTTGTATTGGGCATAGTAGAATGGAGGCTTTCACTTCAGTATAATGGGAAATGTGCATATAGTTTGGTATATTAGTTTCTTTTTCTTTTTCTTTTTTGTTATATGGTTCCAGACACATGTAGCTATGGTTTTTTAAATGAAAATGCAAATGCTAGTGAAAATGCATATGCAATGTATTCTTTCTTAACCGGTATATTTTATAGGTGGGATTCAGACATCAACTTGTATTTCAATATCTAGAGATGGTGCTCTGAAGTGTATGCCGGACGAAGATTTTCCTTGTGAGTTGTGAGTTGTGACTGTTATCTTCAGAATCTTTAGGTTATTGGTAGGGCAATTGCTATTTGCTACAATTCAAAGTTTTAAACTAGTCGTTAGTGATTAGAGAATGTCTGTAGAGGAAAAGTTAAGGTTTAAGTTCAATAAGAAATTCAAAATAGCAGTTGGAAATGTCTACCACCATTGAATTATTCATTCATGTTTGCTGAGTTTGCTCTATTAATGCATGACTGATTTGACTTATTTATTGAAAGGTTCTTGAAAACAGACATGATATTATCAAAGAAGATTACATGAATGAACTTTGCATTCTCCAAGATGATGGGACCCTTCCCCAACCAGGTAAAAACTCACTCTACCAAAAAATTATTTGAACCCAGTTGCTAGCTTGTATTGTCATGACTCATGAGACAATGTGGTGTACTGTATCTATCAACAAAAATTTTGTGGTGTGTAGTGTAGTCGGCCTTTTGATGTATAACAAAAATTTACATGGACATTGAAGGGCTTGTAGCTTTAGATATAGTAATTTGCTTTGATATCCTTCATATACAAATCAAGTGGCAGTAATATTTTGCTTTGATATCCTTCATATACAAATCAATTAGTCATGCCATTATACTATCAGATTGAAAATTAGATGCAACTGAAAATTTATCTTTCTTTGAAGTTTTTTCCCTTGTGTGTGATTCACTCTGCACTTAATGATTTTCTGCTTTTGAATATATTGCCTTTATCTTTCTTGCCACATCTCATTTGCTCTATGGGTGATTCGATGAGACGGTGTGTCGCTAAAATTTTCTTTTGTTTCCTCTTTTGACAGGCAAATTTTGTTGCGTCTCTTAGCAAGGCACAGACCAAGAAGGTTGCACGGTTCCTTCCAAACCTGGAAAGGCATTGAGGTCCAAAGCTTAGGGCAGGTCATCAAATCACAGCAAGCACATTTCTCTCTTGGGTCCATAGGCTATCGATGAAATTCTTAACTAGGAAGAAGATGGCGAGGAACACAATGCTAAGCGTCAAAAGACTAAAGATAATCCGCCCTCAGGTTGATGAAATGAAGGTCCTTGGTATGTCAATCAAGTTCACCTAGAGCTCCACACCCTTCCCAGCCAGTAAATCTGGAGAGAGGAGAGAGAGACGGAGAGATCTCTTTGATTCATCCCGCTAAGGCTAGTATGGAACTATTGTTACATTTATACAAGTCCAAATATTGTTCATCATAGGTTTATTGCTTTCTTTCGATGCTATTGCATTGCCCCATGTACTCCTTAGTTTCATCTAATAAATATTGTTGTTCTTCCATGCAAGAAAATGTACGTCATAAAAGTCACTTTCAGAACACTCTCAATTAAGTAAAAATCATTGTTTGAGATAATTAAACACAACTAAAATGATAGCAAAAACTGTTGTTGGAGCCATCTCAGCAAAACAAGACTAATTTAAAAACCATTGTCTAATAAAAACTGAAACAATAGTTATTTAGAGAAATCTTTAGTATCAAAAGTAGACAGCCAATGCCATTTTCAGCAGCTGTTATGTTGTTTAAATTCAGTTAACAGATAAAAACTAGTCCTTTGATGTAGAATCTTCATAGAGACAACAGCAAGCATATATGGCGTTGCTGTTTTTTTTGGTGCTCAGACAACAGTCGTGTAAGCAACAGCTCTTGTGCAAAACTTACTCAAACGACAGTTTCTTGCTGTTGTCTACCCACTCCATCAGACAGCATAGGCTTTCACAACAGCAGAGGAGATCATCAAACGACAGTCCAAAATTGTTGTCTGAAACTATTATTGGCGTAGTGAAGATTGATGAACTCCTGAAACCTATGGGATCAGTTGGAACTGTTGGGTTTTTTCAAGCTCAAACCTTTATTGTGGAGTGCTAATTTTGCTAACCAAGACTAGTTTTTGGTGGTGTTCTTTATCATTGGTGGAGTTGTTTTTACAAAAGAGGCTATATTTCCAGTATTTGGGATCTTGAATCATGAATAAGAACAATGAGCTACATCTTTCTCTATTCTCCAACTTCAGCAATTTAATCACAGTTCGCTTAGATGATTCCAATTACGTAACTTGGAGATTTCTGCTAGAAAAAATGTTGGTGGGGTGTGATCTAATGGGATATATTGATGGGTCTGTCCCCTGTCCTTCACAATACGGACTCACACCAAAGGTTGGTATAACCCCTAAAGTGACACAAGAGTTTCAGGATTGGAGGAAGAATGACTCTGCTTTGATTACTTTACTAGCTTCTACATTGTCATCTGATGCTCTTTCTTTCATTGTTGGGAGTAAAACATCAAAAGAAGTTTGGTTTTCGCTTGAGGAGAGATATGGTAAACTTTCGAAATACAAAGCGTACTAGCTCAAGATCTCTATGCAACAAATTCATAAAGGTAATGATAGTATTGACAAGTATATGGAAAGCATTAAAACTGTAAGGGACCGATTTGTTGTGCCAGGAGTTTATATTTCTGATGAAGACATAATAGACTTAGTTCTTCATGGTTTGCCCTCAGAGTATGGTACCATGAAAACTATAATAAGAATTAAAACACTAACATTCTCTATTTCAATGGAAGAATTAAGATCTCTTTTATTGATCGCTGAAGATGAGATTGAAGAAACTGTGAAGTCCATTTTTGAGAGGTCCAAGACTAAATTTGTGGCACATGGTGATAGTCTTAGAAGGTATGCTGCAAATACTGTGCTTAACAATGAGTCCCAAGGAGACTTTGTACAATAATTTTCTAGTCCATCTCAATCTGCTGCTAGTCCTGCACCTCGACCTCTATACATGACAAATGCTTCGTCACCTTCTACTTTCACTCCTAGCATTGCAACCTATGGTGGAATGTCACAAGTGCACAATGCTTCTTTTCCTCAAAATTCAAGCTTCTTGTAGCAGCCTTGTTTTTCACAACTTTCTACACCATACAGTGGTACCACACAGCAATATGTTTATGGTTGTTTCTGTAAGCTTTTATTTGGACTTCATATAACACAGAATTCATCAAGCACATGCAGTTAAAGTTTACTTAAGAACAAGAATTAAAGTTTGTACATTGACTACTATCCGGATCATATTACAATTAGGAAAGTGAATAAATATTGTAATATGTGGAAATCTAATTAAGATGTGAAGTAATATTCACATGAGCATAATATCTAGTAATGTTTGCAGATTAGAGACTAACCATATGCAATTAGGATTCCTCAATGGGTAAGGATCCTTAAGCATTGTCTCCTATAAATAACATGGTCCCTGCCTTCACAATACACAAGCATTATACTATCCCCATTATAGAGAGTATTGGAGAAAGGCAGAAGATCAAGTTATCGACTTCGACACAATGACATCTTCTTCATCAAGTAAGTATTCTAGAATCATTGGCCTCTGTTTGATATATATGTGTTTGTGTTCTTATGGTGATATGCTATTTCTAAGGATTATTTTTTTACATTTGGTATCAGAGCCCTAGCATGTTTGCCTAGGAACCAACCAAAGTAATTTTTTAAGCATGCCAAAAGTTTTTGTCAAGAAACAAAGAAAAGAAAAGAAAAAAAAAAAAGGGAGGAAAGATTTTTTTGTGTTGGGCCTGTAAAGAATTAAAAATAAAAATCTGGAAGCCCACCATCAAGCTTAACCCCAAAATCTCAACCTTAATCAAGAACAACGGCAAAAGATAAGTTTTTTTTTTTTCTCGACCGTTGACAACAAAAGAAGGAAGGGGCTGAGGATTCTTTTCTCTAAAGGGTTCTCGATTCAAATTGATGACTCTTGCTTGATTGTTGCGTGCGATGTCGAATTTTGCTTGCCTTAACCTTGTTTGCAGGTTGCTGCGCTTAAGGTACGCAAACCAAACTCAAAGTTCAATTTGATATTTTCTGCAAATTTATGGGATTATGTTTTTGTTGTTGGTTATTGTGATTCGTTGTTGTGATTGAATTGATGGGTGTTGTTTCTTATTTGCTGCTTGCTTAATCTAAGGAAACTAAAAGAAAATTTAATCACATGTAGAAGCTTAGGATTGTAGAAACCTTAGAATCCTATGAAAACATTTTTTTTTAACAACTGAAGTTCTTATCCCTTAAAGGATTCGTGCATATACATATGTTTTTATTCATATGAGCCAAAGTATTTTGTCAAAACATCTTTCTAAAATCAAGTTTTCCGCTGCAATACAGTTTTTCCAAAATCAATTTTATGCTTGTATGAACAAAACAGTGAAACATTCTTGATCCAATTGAGAAGTTTTGATAAAATTTTCAGCCAAAGCAGTTAGTTTTGTTAAGATTTCTCAAAAACTACAGATATAAGGATCAAGGTTGCAGGGATGTACAAAGCTATTAGATGTTCTTCCAAAGAAGGGTCTAAAATTCTTAATAGATGTTGTACATAAATGGCACATTGCAGAAACTTTAAAACACATAAGGAAAGAATAATTTCTTTAGGCCAAAGCTAGGAAGTTATTCATGAAATTGGTGTTTTAAGACCTCTGGTGGTGTGGTAAAGAACATCAGGGTTAGTTGTGCTTCTTGCTCAAATGTGTTGTGCAGCTAACAAAAATTTACAGAATGGGGATGTTATAAAGATTGATTGCTTGTATGATTGTTTTCCATACTTCTATGTTAGAGACGTATGTATGTAAAATCTAAAGAAACATGCATAATTGTTAGGCTAAAATAGGTACTTATGCTAGTTTATTTTGATTTTCAGCCATCAACCCTGCTACCATGAACCTCACCATTGAAACCTTGATTGGAAA
Organism: Rosa chinensis; assembly: GCF_002994745.2. Lineage (NCBI taxonomy): Eukaryota > Viridiplantae > Streptophyta > Magnoliopsida > Rosales > Rosaceae > Rosa > Rosa chinensis. The sequence continues at coordinate 615,533 of NC_037092.1, read as the reverse complement.
TAATTTTAAGAAGTGGAAGAATGACCTAGAAATTTATCTAGGTGTGTGGGATTTGGACTTAGCTCTCAGAGAACCCAGACCAGTTATTGTGATCACCAGTACTAGAGCTGAAAAAGACAAAGCAGAAAAATGGGACAGAGATAATAGATTGAGCCTAAAAATTATGCAAAAAGCTATGACAGAAACAACAAGGGGAGGGATTCCACTGTGTAAAACAGCTACAGAGTATCTTGAGGCTATAGAGGAGAAATATAAAGAGAGTGATAAAGCCGAAACAACAAACCATTTGAATTCTCTAATGACCTTGAAATTTGATGGAGTTAGTAGTGTTAGGGAGCACTGCTTGAAGATGATAGATGTAGCCAACAAACTAAAAGCATTAGAGTCCCCTATAGCTGATCCTATGCTAGTACACATGATCTTGATGTCTCTGCCTCCTCAGTATAGTCAGCTTATCACAACTTACAACACTCAAAGGGAAAAATGGAGTATAAATGAGTTGATTTCGATTTGTGCGCAAGAAGAGAGTAGGATCAAGAAAGAAAAGGGAAAAGGTGTGGCTACTGTAAACCTAGTGAATAAAGAGGAAACCAAAACTGTTCACCAAAAGAAGTCTTCTAATTCATCAAAGAAATTCCATAAGGGCTCTACTTCCGCTAGAGGATCTCACTCACTGAAAGTAAATAAGAATCCAACAGTCTTCAAGTGCTATTTTTGTGATAAGGTAGGGCATCTGAAAAGGAACTGTCACAAGTATAAGGGATGGCTGTCTAAAAAAGGTAATAAAATCTGTTTTGCTTGTTTTGAGTCTAACTTAGTTAATGTTCCATTAGATTCTTGGTGGCTAGATTCAGGGTCCCCTATTCACATAGCTAATTCTTTGCAGGGATTCATAAGAAGGAGGGCACCAAGTAGGGCTGAAAAGAACCTGTTCGTAGGCAATGGGATGAGAGTCGCAGTAGAAGCCATAGGAGATGTCAGACTTAGATTAGGACCTGATTTTGTTTTAGAATTAAACAATGTTTTCTATGTACCTTCCATGAGAAGGAATTTGATTTCTTGTTCACAACTTGTTGAAGCTGATTTCAGCTATTTCATTAATAAAATTGAGTGGATTTTGTTTTACAACAATGCTCCTGTTGGTAAAGCTTTTATTGTGCATGGTTTATGGCAATTGACTTGTTCTTATGTCTCTGAAACTTTTCTTGTTGAAAACTCAGGAGTTAAAAGGAATTTTGTGAATGAAAAATCTTCAAACCTTTGGCATAAAAGACTTGGTCACATATCTAAAGAAAGAATTCAGAAGTTAGTCAAAGAAAACATTTTGCCTGATCTAAATTTTGCAGATTTAAATGTGTGTGTAGACTGCATTAAGGGAAAACTAACAAATAGCAGTAAGAAAGGTTCAACTAGAAGTCAAAATTTGTTAGAAATAATACACACAGACATCTCAGGGCCCTACTCTCCCCAGACCATATGTCGAAACCAGTATTTTATAACCTTTATAGATGATTTTTCTAGGTTTTGTTATGTCTACCTAATTTCAGAAAAGAGTCGAGCACTTGAAATATTTAAAATTTTAAGAATGAGGTTGAGAATCAGTTGGAAAAGAAAATAAAGATAGTGAGATCCGATAGAGGAGGTGAGTACTATGGAAAATACGATGAAACAGGACAACATAAGGGACCTTTCGCACTTTATTTAGAAGAGTGTGGCATCGTAGCTCAATATACAACACCAGGGACACCACAGCAAAACGGGGTAGCAGTTTGAAGAAATAGAACACTAGTAAACATGGTGAGGAGTATGATGTGCACTACAGGGTTGCCGAGATTTTTATGGGGAGATGCTTTAAAAACAGAAAATTATATTCTGAATAGAGTCCCTAGTAAAGTTGTAGATAAAACTCCTTTTGAGTTATGGACAGGGAGAAAGCCTAGTTTAATGCATTTGCATGTCTGGGGGTGTAAAGCTGAAGCAAAACCGTATGATCCTCAGTTGAAAAAGCTAGATTCTAGAACTGTCAGTGGCTACTTTATAGGATATCCAGACAAATCAAAAGGTTTTAGATTCTATTGTCCTAACTACCATCTTAGAATAATAGAAACGAGGAATGCAAAATTTATTGAAGACACTGAAGCTACACAGAGAGAAGATATGAGTGATTTTCTTTTGGAAGAAGAGGAAGCTGTTGCTAGAACCTTATAAGAAAACAATAAGCAAAATTTTGTGTTGCCTGCACCTTTCCCTATTACAACAAAAATTGATAACTTTGAAGAGATCCCTGAACATGCTGAAAATCCACCTCAAGTTCAGATACCAGAACCGGTAATTCCACAGAATCCTCCACCAAATCAGCAACCTCCAGAGCATCCTCAACCACCTATTCAGCCACAAATGCCAATTCAACCCTTGAGACAATCGCAGAGAGTTAGGAGACCAGCAATCTCGAGTGACTATGTCCTTTACCTTCAAGAAACAGATTTTGACATAGGAGAGGAAGATGATCCACTAAGTTTTAAGCAAGCTGTTGAAAGTGTGCATGCCAAGAAGTGGCAGGAAGCAATGGAAGCAGAGTTACAGTCAATGTATGAGAATGAAGTATGGGAATTAGTTGAGCCTCCTCCTGGTATCAAAACAATAGGCTGCAAGTAGGTATATAAAACAAAGAAAAATTCGGATGGGAGCATAGAAAGACATAAAGCTAGACTTGTAGCTAAGGGGTTTACGCAGAGAGAGGGAATAGATTATAATGAGACCTTCTCACCTGTTTCAACTAAAGACTCTTTCAGAATAATTATGGCTTTAGTTGCACATTTTAACATGGAAATACATCAGATGGATGTTAAAACTGCTTTCTTGAATGGTGAATTGTATGAAGATATTTATATGAGGCAGCCTGAGGGTTTTATTGATGAAGGCAGTGAGCACTTAGTGTGTAAACTTAAGAAATCTATCTATGGTTTGAAGCAAGCGTCTAGACAGTGGTATCTCAAGTTCGATTCAGTAATGGTGTCACATGGTTTTGTCGAAAATCCACTAGATGAGTGTGTATACCTGAAAATTAGTGGGAGCAAGTTTATTTTCTTGGTTCTATATGTCGATGACATTCTTCTTGCCAGCAGTGACTTATCTCTTTTACATCAAACAAAAGACTTTTTATCTAGAAACTTTGAGATGAAGGATTTAGGTGAAGCCTCCTATGTACTTGGTATCGAAATCTGCAGAGATAGAAAGAAGGGTCTTTTAGGTTTGTCTCAGAAAAATTACATAGACAAAGTTCTTAAAAGATTTAAAATGGATAAGTGTGCTCCAGGGGATGCTCCTATGACTAAGGGTGATTTTCTGCATAAAGATCAGTGTCCCAGGAATAATTTAGAACAAGAATCCATGAAAGATAAACCCTATGCCTCACTTGTTTGGAGCCTGATGTATGCCCAGGTCTAACTAGGCCTGATATTGCTTATTCTGTTGGAATGTTGGGTAGATTTCAAACAAACCCAGGTCATGCACATTGGGTGGCTGGAAAGAAAGTCTTAAGATACCTGCAGGGCACTAGAGACCATCTTTTAGTGTATAAAAGAATTGAAAATCAAGAATTGGAAGTGATAGGATATTCAGATGCTGATTATATAGGAAAAAATAAGTCCAAAACTCAGAAAAAGTCCACATCTGGTTTTGTGTTTATGCTTGCAGGTGGCGCAATTTCTTGGAAATCTGTAAAACAGACTTGTGTGACTACATCAACGATGCATGCTGAGTTCATTGCATTATATGAAGCCACTATACTGTGTGGCTTAGAAACTTTATCAAAGCCATTAGAGTTGTGGATTCCATTCACAGACCCTTGCAGATTTACTGTGATAATAGTGCAGCTGTGTTCTTTTCAAAGAACAATAAGAGATCCTCAAAAACTAAGTTTGTAGATCCTAAGCATCTTCTGGTTCAAGAGAAAGTGAAGCATGATGAAATTGTTGTTGATCATATTAGTGGAGATAACATGTTAGCAGACCCTTTTACAAAACCATTAGCAATTGGGGTTTTTAAGGAACATGTTATGAATATGGGATTGTTCAGTCATTTGACATGGCTTGAATCAGTGGGAGCTTGAGATAAGCTCAGTTTTGTAATTTTTTCTTTTGGTTTCTGTTTGTAACCTCTTGAATGTCATAATAGACAATATTTCCAGATTTATTAAAGTCAATATACATGAATTAATGTCTCAAATTCTTATGTTTTATGATTGCTGCAGCATATGATTGTTTGATAAGTACATGTACTAGTTTTCCGGATGTTTGATAAATGCATCCATGATATTAGATCTATTTGGCTGTTTGATATGTTTTGACAGTTGCAGAAGATCTTGGTTCTCTTTATGAGAAATATCAGACTTCTCACGAAGTATAAAGAATGATTCTGCAAGTGCAGAATAAAGGAGGACCTTATGTGGAAATTCAGGTACTTTCATTCACAATGCAGTATTCCACATGATTGTATTATGTTGTTGGTGGTTTATGTGATTACAACTCTGTTTCTAGTGATTATAGAAAACTGGCATTGCTGATTTAGATGCAAGTTTTTCTTTAGTTCTGCTACAGTGGTTGTGATCATATTAACCTTGAAATTAGATTGTAGAAATGTACAATATCAGTGATCACGAAAGAGGTTCTTGTCATTGCAGTTGCTTGATGAACCAATATGAAAGTCCAAGTGGGAGAATGTAAGCTTTTATTTGGACTTCATATAACACAGAATTCATCAAGCACATGCATTTAAAGTTTACTTAAGAACAAGAATTAAAGTTTGTACATTGACTACTATCCGGATCATATTACAATTAGGAAAGTGAATAAATATTGTAATATGTGGAAATCTAATTAAGATGTGAAGTAATATTCACATGAGCATAATATCTAGTAATGTTTGCAGATTAGAGACTAACCATATGCAATTAGGATTCCTCAATGGGTAAGGATCCTTAAGCATTGTCTCCTATAAATAACATGGTCCCTGCCTTCACAATACACAAGCATTATACTATCCCCATTATAGAGAGTATTGGAGAAAGGCAGAAGATCAAGTTATCGACTTCGACACAATGACATCTTCTTCATCAAGTAAGTATTCTAGAATCATTGGCCTCTGTTTGATATATATATGTGTTTGTGTTCTTATGGTGATATGCTATTTCTAAGGATTATTTTTTTACAGTTTCTCTCAACCTCCAAGTTTCATTGCAAAAAGTGGAGTGCAAAGGTCTTATGCTAATGGAATTCTCAATGGAGTACAAAGCTATAATGGTCCATAACAACTACAAGGCAAATCTCAAATTTTGAAAAGTGGCTTCTCACAACAATATGATAAGAGTGAGCTAAGTAATTCTATTATGGGTACTTTAGCTTCTACACCAGGAGAGATTTTGGTAGGAACAGATTTTGAGAAAATGACTAAATTTGGTGCTTTAGTAGACATTGGTCAGAATGTGAATGAGAAAAGATTTGAAACATTGGTTGGAATGGATTCTACGCTTCCATTACAAATTGATCAGGCAATGATAGACTTGGATAAGGCAGAAAAGAAGGATGAACTTGAAGTAAATGTCATATTGGCTGCTAAGATAGGGAATGAAGGTACAATGAAACAACTTGAAGAACTTGAAGTTTCCTCTATTTTTAACACTACAAATGGTCTTGCTACTATAGATAGTGTGATTAATTCGAGGAAGGGAAAGATCAACAAAGGTGATGGTGAAAATGCTAATTTTCATATTGTTTCCAGTAGTGATCAAATGAAGCACTTAACTTCACTGTCTGGCAGCATGAGACCACTGGTTAGAGTCAAGCAAGAAGGGCAACGGTTAATAGAAAGCCAAATGGATTTGACCAACACTAGCAATTTGGTGTCTCAGGCAATGGAGCTCAAGAAAGTCAAAATTATGATGAGTTGTAGGAGAGCTTGTCAACCAATGGAGTTGTGGCCATCACTTCCTCTTCTTCCTCCTGGTTGAAACAAACATTACTTGCTGCCATTTTCTAGTTTTCTCCTCTGCTTCCTTTACAAATATGATGGTGCTAAGGAGGGGTATTACAACTTGTTATTTGCTGAATCTTGAAGCTTGTATCCAATCTTCAAGCTGAGGAGGGGTGTTAGCACTATGATCTTATTCAGCTCAATTACATCATCTGATCATGCACAAGTAATTAGTTAGTTAGACTGCTGCCTGCTTATATGGATGGTTAATTAGCTTGTGGCCTACAGCTGTAGTCCACGTGTAAACAATATGCAGCATAAGTAGTTAGGATATAAAGCTAGTAGCTACCTCAGTTCTCATTTTTTCATTGTATCAGAGCCTCATCCTTCATCCTTCATCAATAGAAATTCTTTTCCTCTCTAAATTCTCTGTTCTTCACACAAAGCTTTCAGATTGTGCCTAGGCTATCTTCGGCCCATTTCCACCCTCCCTTTGTTTTTATTTTGCCAAGGCACATTGCTCGGACACAAGAAAGCATATATGATTGATCAAACTATCAAATGCTGGAAGCTTAGGAGGTGCTGGGGTCTAAGACTTTGGGTGCTCTCAACGTATCGGAACCGATTTTTGCTGGCTTCAATATGGCAGAGTTTTTGTAGAATTGGGTAATTCTGGGATTCCCAAACCAGGTTAACAAGGTTAATACAGGGGCTGACTTGCCTTTAGCGGTGGTTCCGCCGTTGATGATGATCGGCAAGGAAGATGCAATGGTGATGGAATCTACTAAATTGCAACCCTCTATCCTAGGGCTTAAGAGGAAAATGATGCACGATTTGGGGCGTGCTGGGAAGAGGTACCTGTCTCCGGTTGAGCATGTGCTTAAGGTGGATGAAGGAACTCAACTGGTACTGCAACACAAGCATGGTAAGCTAGTGGTTTCACCGAGAAAGAAGAAATTGGGTCGTCCGAAAGGTAGCAAGAAAATGTGCCCAGGTCCTTGACAAGGAGATCCAAGTGAGGAAACCAAAAAAATGGAAAGCACCTGAGGATGCAAGCCAGGCCATGGCTGATCCTACGGAGGAGAAGAATGGGGACGCTGCTGGCCTTGAGAAGATGGAAGAGCTTCCAAATGATGGAGGAGGTGAAGAGGATGCCATCCTCAACTACTGGTAATATTTAATTTTTGTATTTGGTCGCAAAAACTAGCACTCGGTTGAAAACTTTTGTTCAATTAACTTCTTAATTTTAGTTTTTGTTAAAATAATGTGTATCCTAGGTTTACGGAGTTCTATCTTCTAGAATAGGATCTTTGAAAGTCCTAAATGACGATTCTTTCTGTCGACCCTATTGGGGTGTGTCGTTTGGTACTGCTTGCTGAATTATAAAACCGGGCTGACCTTTCTCGATTTAAAAAAAAAAAACACTCATGGTTGCATCAAGAAGCCGATGAGGATTGTACCTTCTACCTACTGCCTAGGCTATCTTCATCCCAGTTCCACCGTTTTTCTTTGGCCGAGGAACATTGCTCAAAGTAGTCTCAAACAAAATAGAGCATGCATATATGATCGATCAAAGCATAAATTGAGGCAATCTTAGATTAAATACTTCTTTTGTACATGTTAACTTATTAAGTGTCATCATTAACTCGAGAAAAAGGATCAACCCCGAGAGCTCCAAGAAAGTCGGAGCAGCGAAGACCCTAAGAAATTTTCTATGCCTCGTCTGGCGGCGCATCCATGGGACGTCGTCGTCAGACGGGCGAACTAGTTGTGTCAATCCACCGGTGAGGGCCGAGAGGTTTTGGGCTGGAACAGAGGGCTGGGAGTGACTGCGTCGTGTTTGGAGAGAGAAAGACAAGCAGAGGGGCTCCTCCTTGTTTCATTTTTGATTTGCGCGGCGGAGGTTTTATAGAGCAAGGGTGGTGCAACGGAGGGGTTCCGGTGCGCGGCAGAGGCAGGTTGTCATTGCTGTTCCTCTGGTTTGGGGTTGAGAATGTCTGAGGGAGGACGGAGGCTGTGGCGATCAAACCTGTATCGGATCAGATTTCGGTTTGGAATCGTGATCCACGACGATCCGGCCGACCCTGGTCCAGCAACACAGGCGGGTTCGCTCCGACCCGCGCTCCCTGGCCTGGTTTCTGGTCTTTTGTCTTCCTTTAGCTACCGAGCTGAATCTGTGGGCTATTCTTTTTACTCTTTTATGTTATTTTCTAGTTTTTGTAGGCCTTTTTTGGGCACTCTAGTGGTTTTTTTCCTATCTAGTTGTAGTATTGGGTTTTAGGCTTGTCGACTTAATTCTCAGTATATCTAGTTGTACACCAATTGAGGTCTCTAGGTGACTAGATTTACTGTTTTCCTGGTTAGGTTGGGAGGGCCGGATCCTTCTACTTTTCTAACGCCTCCGGCGTAGTACTAAAGGGGGATCTTGCTATGTTTATGATATATTCAATGTCAAATGAGTGACCTAGTTCCTATGTATCATTGTAGGTACTAACATATTTTATTACCTGTCTTACATGACAGCGGAAGGGTATATAATGACCATTCTGACTTTTGATCAATATATTGGCTACTGCCTTCTTCAAAAAAAAAAAAAAAGCTTATTACTATACTTCTTAATTTGGATTAGTCATAGTAGCTAGTATACTAGCAAAACCCAAAATACAAAATAAGATAATCTCATAGCATAAAATTTGTCCCTAAAAGAACATAACAAAAAGAGTCACAGACTCCATAACAATTTGTCCCTTAGAGCCCTTACATAATTTATCATTCCAAAAATCTTCCTTATCTTGTCTCCTGGGTTTATAAATAAATCCATGGGAAAAAATCACAGCATTTGAGGCCCGTGAAGGGCTGGTGGCAAATATGTAAATAACATAACCCAGTAAATCTATCAAATCCCCTAACTACCCCAGCTTCTCGCCTTGAGTCGTGTTGGATACCATGGCACTACCGTAATAAACATGAAATCCAGGTGCAATAAAAATAGCAAATCTGGAAACTTCCATATAACCCGACTCCATTACTTGCTTTGCCTGTTATCATCCCCACCACCACCTATTTAGAAACCGTTTTCTCTCTTCCTCATTCAACCAAATCAACACCAAAACTTCAACGGTCACGATGCATCCATTCTTCTGCCTCCTCGCCGTTCTCCTCCCTCTGGCGGTCGCCGCACTCGTCGGACTGGCCGGCGGATGGAAGCCGATTAAGGACATCAATGGCCCCCACGTGAAGGAGATCGCGGAGTTCGTGGTGTCGGAGTACAACAAGAAATCCGGGAAGAAGCTGGAGTTTCAGAGCGTGATGAAGGGCGAGACTCAGGTCGTCGCCGGCGAGAACTACCGGCTCGTCATCGCCGTCAAGGGTAACTTGGCGGCGGCCAAGTACGAGGGTGTTGTGTATGAGAAGATTTGGGAGCATACTAGGGAATTGCTCTCCTTCGATCAAGTCAAGAAGTAATGCATGTTCATCCAATCCAATTTCTAGTGGGTTTTTTTTTTTTAAGACAATCCAATTTCTAGTTGTACATTCAAAATATTTTCTCTTTAGTTGGTCCAATTTAGTATTAAGGATTAATTATAAAATAGACCCTAAACTATACTGGTTTTTTCAATTTTACACCTAATTAATGAAATTTTTGCCATATACATACCCTAACTTATCTTCATTTGACATTTTCGTACTCGGACTACTCTATTAAAAATAAAAAAGTTGTTATGTGCTGATGTGGCCAATTAAAAATAAAAAAGTTATTATTTTCTTCTCACCCACTCTCTCAACTTTATATTTTTTGTGTTTTTGTAGATTCCCATAATAATCATTTGAGATTATTTTATTATGAGTTTTTTTTTTCTTTTCGCGAAGGGCATTTATGACAAAATAAAAATTGGGTGAAGCTAGATTTTGACTTCCCGTTATAAATAGTAGAGATGTAGAGAGTATTGACCGGGGCCGCGGGTATACTGGGCATTTCCTATGGGTGTAAAATGGATTATATGATTATATCCGGGTAGCTGAAAGCCGAAGTACTCATGAGACCGTGGGACGAAGCTTTAATGGGGACTTGAGGCCCAAAAGAAAAGGTTAAAGCCGAAAGGAAAGAAGTTGAACAAAAAAAAAAACAAAGGCCGAAAGGAAAGAAGAAAATAAGATGATGCATGTGCGTGTGTTTGGTTGCGAGATTAGGCAGAAAAGCATTAAGGAATGGAGGTATCAGGCATGCGAATTTGAACATGTAAAACAAAAGGTACAGAACCCCAATGCCTATTGGGTTCGTCAAGCCCAAACCTGACATTTTGAGATCGGGCTGACCCAGCCTGGACATGATCGAATACCACCGCCACCACAACGATTGTGCTCCCACAAATCCCCTTAGACAGAACGCCATTGCAGAGTTGGCGGTCTCGGAGCACAACAAGCAATTCCAAAACAAGAATTTAGGGGAACGCAGCGGAGATAAGTATCCGGCTTATAGTGACGGCCATTGCCTAGCACCGTAAATTATGAGGGTATTCGAGAGGAAACCGATACTTCAATTAATTTCTTCAAATTATTGGATCTATCTTTCTTTGTTTTCATTCACCATGTAAATTGATTATTACTCATAAGCTAGAAAGTGCATCATGCCGATTTCATCACCAACTGTACTAATTCTATTCATCTCTGGACACAGAGAATGAGAGAAACATGGTCATCAGATATGTTTTTTCTTTCCGGTGGTTTTAGCATTGCTGTGCTTTGCTCATATCCGCGTTCCGCAGAACTTCTTTTCAATCACATTGATCATTGAAAACATAGAATAATGTCTTACGCACAGCATTACATACTCATTGTCTCAGATCAATTTGGATTACAACCAGTGCATCACACATAATTAAATACCTTTACATGCCAAGCAAATATAACACCACACAAAATCCCATAAATGTCTTGTACCCTAGAATACATAGAACACAAATTTCATACGAATAGAGGTGCAATATGCTCATGAACTCTCCAACGATCAAAGCTTAATTCCATGGTGATTTTTCCTTCCTGTTATTGATCCATCACTTTCTCCAAACCCCTGGATTGACAACGTCGATGGGAAAGTTTTTCAATTTGGAACATCTGCTAATCTCCATGTAGCGTAAGGCTGGCACAACCCTCTTCAAGTCATTCCAGTCTACCTCTAACATATTTAACAATTTTAAATACAAACCTTCAATTTTCCAACTGCAGTTGTCCTTTAGGCTTTCAACGTCGCAATCCTCAATAGAAAGATAATGCAATTTAGGAAGCCTCAAGGGACTAAACCAGTTTGGCATTTTTTGGGAGCGGTAATTCCTGAGATACAGCTCCTCTATCTTTCGAGGCAACTCCAGCTCATTTATCATTTCCAGATCTTCTTGATTGCATGTATCTGCAGCATCAATAGCTAGAACCTTGAGGTTCTGGAGACTTGATAGGCTCTTCTTTTCTTTTTCGGAGATTTCAGCCACATCACCTATTGTAATTCGAAGAACTCTTAGCTGCTCCAGTTTTCCAAGCTCAAGAAGGGTGCAACCCTGTGTTTTAGCCCGACTTTCCACCCTGAATCCAGAGAGTTCTTGAAGATAAGAGTGGCTCCCTAGGTCCCGAGGCAGGTGCTCGAGGGGACATGTTCCAATGTCCAAGACAACAAGCCTCTTCAAACTTGTGATTTTGGCGTGTATTTTGCCTAAATTTCTGCATCCATTCAACACCAAGACCTGGAGGTTAAGGAGTTTCTCAATCGAAGATGGCAGTTCTAATAGTTTCTGAACTCCACTGAGGTTTAGACATGCTAGGCGTTTCAGAGAAGTGATCATGTCGAAGAGCTTCTCTACACAAATCCCTGTTCAACAGTTAACATTTCAGACACACACACACACCCACACACACTTTCATGACAAAATTAAACAAATTGTCTACTAAATATTATATGTTCAGTCTAGGTTATAGGCTTGTAGCTAGAGATGATAAACAGATTAAATTAGAGTGATATAGGATACGGTACCTGAAGAGGCTGTGTTGCTATCTTCAACAATAATCACATCTAACTTCGAGAAAGACAAGTCCAATACCCTGAGTGACTCCAACAACTCAAAGTTCTTGCTGAAGTCAACCAATGAAGGGCTTGACATCAGTAAAAGTGACCTCATCTTTGACTTTCTTTTGATCCATGGCTTCTTAACCTCAGCTGCCATCTCTTCAGTGAGACATAACCACCGAGAGTCTTCAATCCCTATCTGCGTACATTCTTCGCTGAAGCTGCAAAATTTCTCTTTTTCTGCAATCCTGATTATTAACTCCCGTACCATATCGTGTAATTTGAACTTAATAATCCTTCCATCATAGCCTCGGCGCTCCACGACTTCCAATAGGCATCTATTGGCTAGTTTTGCCAGATTTTCGTAGCCCACTTCTACTGCTGTTTTTGAGTCGCCTTTCTTGCCCCGGATAAGGCCCTCTCCAAACCACCAGTGAATTAGCTGATCAGCGTTTATCTCAAAGTCTTCAGGATAAACGGAGAGACACAATAGGCATTGCTTCATATCGTTTGGAAGTTCATCATAGCTCACTTGTAGACAAAGCATAAGTGATTCTGTTTTTCCATCGGTAGTCAATGAATGAAATTTTTCTTTTGTCTTGGTCCACTCAGAAGGACGACTCTCCTTGGCCAAATAACCTCCTAATGTCTTGATTGCCAGTGGAAGCCCACCACATCTCTTCACGATAGCATGCCCTTCCTCCTCAAAGCTCTCATCCGGGCATTCTCCCTTGGTTGATCGAAATGCAAATCCGCTGAACAAAGACCAGCTGTCCCTGTCATTCAGAATAGGGGGCTCAAGTATTTGTGAGTCTTGGTGCACCATGACTCTTGCAACGTCTCGATCCCTTGTAGTAATTATGATGCAGCTGCTTTTATCAACTTTTGTTGGTAGCGAGTCAAAGAGGTTGGTCCAAAAACTATTTAAATTTTTATGAGGCCACACATCATCCATGACAATGAGATAGGATTGATCTTTAAGTCCTTGTCTAAGGCTGGTGAACATGTCATCAGATTCGGAAACATCCGCTGCTTGCAGATTTGCCTTTTCCAGCATGCACTTCAGAATCCGCCTCATACTAAAGTTCTGTGAAACAGACACCCAGATCATCTTGTTAAAGTGAGATATAACTTGTGTATCAGTAAAGACCTTCTTGGCAATGGTGGTTTTGCCCAACCCCCCCATCCCCACAATGCCCACAAAGTCGAGTTTCCCGTTGGTACTGCCAAACATCCACTCTTTCAAACTTTTAATGTCCTTATCCAATCCATAGGTCACAGGTGGGACGTAATTGCGTGACATGAATTCCCTTTCACTTTCACCCTGGTTTGCATCGCTTTCACCATGATGGGTTCTATCAGGCGCTGTAGAGTTTGCAATAGTCAAATGTTTGCCCAAGATACTACGTGCCATGTCCATTTTCGAATTGATATCTACCAACTGCTTGCCCACTCGACTTGAGAATCCCGGATCATGAAACCAGAAACGTAGGGAGGACTTATTTTCCTTGTATATGTCTCGAACCAGGCAATCTGTCAATACATCGTCAGCTTCATCAATTACTTCTCTTAGTTGGCTCACGGCACCCTTGACCTTGTCATACTTGCTCTGAAGATTCATCGAGTCAGCGAGTAGGTCCCTTGTAGTTTCTAACCCTTCCCTCAGCTGGTCAAACTCGTCTCCAAACTTTGCTATGACTTGAGCTCTGTTCAACATTGTCGTAGATACTTTGTCCAGTATAACTTGAACCATAGGACTCAGCGTCTCCATGACTCTTGTTTATTCCTTCTGTCACATTATACACTCGATCAAATAACTTGATGAAGTAGAAATAAAAGAATTATTCGACTAATATCAGTAATATGTATGCATGTGTGTGTCGCGCAAACTACATCCACTACTAGAATTTGGGTCATAGAGCACTGATCTGGGCCACTATTTAACTTTGGTCTCCATTCTCAGTTAGTATGGTACCGTTGCCTTGGATTGGTGAGTATTCACGACCCAGTCACTGAACAACGGTGCTCCATAAATTTATTCTAATATAGAATTGGGCCTCGTCACTAGTTGAGTAGTTCACAACAAAAAAACGGTGCGATTGGAGACTTTCAATATATTGAGCCAAAGGGAAAGTAGGTCTGCTGTTGTTTGTTTTCATTTTCATATAGATCTCTCTCTCTCTCTCTCTCTCTCTCTCTCTCTCTCTCTCTCTCTCTCTCTCTCTCTCTCGTGTAGATCTGCCGTTGTTTTCAACAATCCGTGCTTACTTGGCTCGTAGATGGTTCGATATTGGTTCGTTTCCAATTTGGTGCTCGTAGATCTTCCGGTTTTGGTCCATTTCTTCACTCACTGTGCGGCATGTTTCATGTTCAAACCCTAATCCATCTCCTCTCCGCTTTCTTCACACCCTTTTCCGATCAGGTATATATGTGCTTAATATGATTTGTTGCTAGTTTTCTTCTTTAATTTTTTGAGTGGCTTTCAACTAGCATTAATTGGTTTTTATGTATCTTTCTTCTCTCTGCATCTGCCATAGCCTGTTTAGGATGATTTGCTTTCCATGCCTACAAACCATTACGCTTCGGAGGCTACGGTCTATTATACTCCTCAAACTCCAAACCTAACCTTTAATGGATTCCTTTACAGGTGCAAAATGGGCTGACTGCAATATGTTTTTATGGAATTTATTTTCTTGGTCACTAGCAAGTGCGATACTGCTCCAACACTGGAGCTTTCTCAAGAAGAACATGAGGAGCGGAAATCAAGGGCCTTAGCTGCAGCTGCCACGGAGTTGGAAAGACTTCTCAGAAAGGAAGATTTTGGTAGAATGAAAGTTGTTGCTTGCATTAGCTGATTTTTGTGCACTACTTTCGGTTTCTTGATAACAGTATTTATGTAATGTTCTCTGTTTCCAAAATATCCTAAACTCTACCCATTGCCTCCTAAACTTACTGTGTATGAATTGGCTTTCTGATTATGTTAGATTGTACTTGACCTCCAGTTGTTTCCTAACTCTTAGGCCTCGTTTGGTTTGCGGAAAGGAAAGTAGTTCCTTTGTCTTTCCCATGGGAAGGGAAATGAACTTTCCGAAGAACTTTCCATTCCGATGTTTGGTAATGTAAGGAAAGTTATCTGGAAAGTTGTTAAAAAATATGTAATTAATGGAATAAAATAATATGTTGTGAGTAATAAATGCAAGGAAAGAAGGGGGAAAATGATTCATTTGGAGTATGGAAGGAACCATTTCCCCCCTATTTTCCTTTGCTTCAGGAAAGTATTTCCTTTCTTTTTGTATCCCAAACACAGGAAAGGAACAACTTTCTTTCCTGATGCTTACTTTCCGCGAACCAAACGAGGCCTTAGGTGATCGGGCAATTCAATGTTGGCTTCATTGTTGGGAAATTAGATCAAGATATATTTATAGTAAATCAGGTATTTTTCTAGCAATGCTTCTTGTTCTTGTTAAGTTTTCTATTGGTTGATGTTAATTCTTCCTTCTTCATTTATCCTCTTTATTACCACGGTGAACATTTATGTTTGGAACTATCGCCAATTTGATTGGAGATCTTTTGCTTAACATTTCTTTTCCTCCTCTAAGAAAGACTAACACTGTTTTACTTCCTATTCATTGATGAAATCAATGGAACTAATCCCTTCATAAATAATTTAACCTGCAGCCGAGCATTCTGGGACAAGAGATCAGTCAAGAAGTCAATGGTGATGCACAGATTGCGAGGTATGATTTCTGACAATTCTTAAGGTTCTTTACGTTTTCCAGAATTTTAGTTGCAGTCACTTTACATTAATGCATGCACTCTTTTGTCTTTCTCGTTAATTTTTAACAGGAATCAGGAGTTATGTGTTTAAAATTATGGGAGGCTGTGAAAAGAAATTGTTTCCTTTGAAGCAAAGAGTGTTAACCCCAGGGTGTGTTCTCCTTTTGCTCCACGGGGGTATGTTACAATCTAAAAGTTTTTGTGGGGGAGGGAGGGAGGGAGGGAGAGAGAGGGAGAGAGAGAGAGAGAGAGAGAGAGAGAGAGAGAGAGAGAGAGAGAGAGAGAGAGAGAGAGAGGCAATTGACTTTAGGATGTTGGTTTTCTGTTTTAGTACTAACTGCTTTGATTTTTCTTGACCATTGTTTGATTTTGCCATTGATTTGTGCATATTATTTTAGGAGCCTCATGCTTCCAAGGACATGGAAGGAGGAATTGTGAGCGAAGAAGGAAATCTGTTCATGGATGCATTGTTAGTCCAGACCTGTTTGTGTTGAACTTGGTCATTGTTAAGAAAGGTGACAATGACCTTCCTGGACTGACTAATGTTGAAAAGCCAACAGTGAGAGTTCCAAAGAGGGCTTCCAAGATCCACAAGCTATTTAACCTCACCAGGGACGATGATGGTAGGAAGTATGTCAACACTTAACGCAGAAAATTCACATCCAAAACTGGTGGGTTTTGAGTTTTTGACTTGTTAATTCACTTAGTGAAATAAAGTATTAGGGTGCTAGTTTTGATCTACTATCTGAGCATTGAACTTTACTTATTGTTGAGTTTTGCTTACATGTAGAGTAAGTTGCAGACTTAGATGGTGTAATGAGTTACCTTAGGCCTGCAAACCAGTGTGGTAACTTTACTGACCATAGACTCATTTTGTAGGTTGGTTAATGATAGCTAAACTAGGAGAACTGACCAGTATACTTTTATCATACTTATATTGTGTACATATTTTTACTTGTCAGGTGGAAATCACAGCAGCAACCATGAAGCAGTGTTATGTTAAGCCATGTGCAGGGGTGATGTGATAATGTACTAATGTATATGTAGATATATGGGTTGTCGCCACCATGTCTCTAAATGTAGGTAGTTAACTTTATTCTCTTATATTTTTGAAGAAACATATTTTCTTTTGCTTTTCACTTTTATCATATGGGTTAGAAATCACAATATATATGAATGTGAAGTTAAAAAAGCACTATGTTATGATTTATTGTATTTAATCAGATTAGATTGCATTGCCAAATGAAAAGCATCGAGATTCTGATATTTCAAGCTTTTGTATTGGAAAGGGATTGGAATTGATCTATATGTATGTATCATAACTAGTATAATCAATCATTATGTTTGAGTGATACAGTTTTTCTTCGATGTAGAATGAGTTGTGGGTTTAGATGGAGTAATGGATATTGTATTTTTGGTTTGTTAGCAAATTGTTGTGATGTCAACACTGTCAGTAACTTCATATTTAAAACTGCTGAGTACACATGGTGAAGATGGCCTATGTATTAATTGTACCTTTTGTTTTTTTGGTAGATATTGGAAATCAGAACTGCATGTGTTGTGTTATGCAGCAATTGTGCAAAGGTTGCTACATAAAATCAAATTTTTTTTCCCTCTCTTTTTCCGTTTCCTATAGAACTCTATTGATGTTTGCAAGTTATATTCTATAACAATGAAATTGGCACTCTGACTATGTAAACCAGTTTTGCATTGAATGTATGGATGTTGAAATCATTTAGTTTGTTCATAATATTACTATTGGTTATTCCAGCCTCTTTCTATTAATTGTAATGCCACATGGCATGTAGGTGGATGAAGAAGGGTGCCAAATTTGACATTGATAGGAGCATAAATGTGACAAATATAGTGTGAAATCCCTTACATTTTTCATAGTTGATTCCTTGTAAAAGTCAGTTTTAACTTTGTTTTCTTTTTAGGTTGTTCGTGAATTGATTCAAGAGAAATAAGAGCTTAAAGGGAGCAGTGGAGCCTTGGATCATGAAGTACTGATGCAGAGGACTGAGTTTGATAACCTTTTGGCCAGAAACTAGAAGGGAAGTCCACGGAATTCATTGTGCAAAACAGTTGCTGCAAAGCAGAAAACTGCAGTTTCAGAATCAGCTTTCTGGGAACGGTTTTGAGGAGCAATTCTTGCATCATCCCAGCTGTAACTTTGAATAAAGGGCCAGCGATCCATGAATACATGATATCATACTTCAACTATAGCCAAAGAAATGGTCAGAAGCATCAACGAGGCAGTAGGAAACCAAGCGCAAAGTAGGCTTCCCGATAAGGCAGAAACTGTCAGCTTTTCACGAAGCTTTTTGGGAGATCTTTTCCGGCTATTTACTTGGAGTTTTTCTAGAAGGTTGTTGATCAATCTAGAAGATAAGATGTCATAGAGCACGTGGGAGTCAAGAACCATCCAGAAACTTGTCAAGACGAAGTCATTCCTTGTCCAAGAAGGAAGCTTCAGAGTCAGAAATTGAATCCTAGTCAAAACAGGGCATTTTGGCCGAGATTCTTCTTTGGACGGATTTCCAGGGCATTTTTGGAAGGTTATTGCTGCTGCAAATATCAAGGAGAGTCCTAGAATAATTCCTCAAGATTTTGGGAAGATTACTAAGCCTTGAAAATCATTTAATTGTGCACCAATTAAAGGAATCCTCACTACAAAAAATAATTGCAACGGCTACCCCGTTTTGCGTCGGCACCCTTTTGCCGTCGCAAAAAATTGACTTTTTGCTTCGGCAAAATTACGCCGTCGTAAAACTTGCGACTGAGTTGCTACGCCGTAGCAATGGGGTAGCCAAACTTTAATATTTATCTTCGGCGAACGTTTGCAGTCGCAGACTTCTAATAATTGGCGACTGCGTCTAAAATGCCGTCGCAACTAGAGAACAACTACGAGCCCATTCTCTTATTAAATCTATTTTCTCATAAAAAAAACCCTAGCCTATTTCTCTACCGCATCCCTCTTTCTCTTTCTCTTTCTCTCTGTTGTCGATCTCTCTGAAGCAGATCGGATAGGAACTTCCCGTCGCTGGTCCTCCGTGCTCAGTCTCTCCGCTCAGTCCTCTCTCTCTCTCGCTCAGCGGCTCAGTTGTTGTCGCGCTCTCTCTCTCTTATATATCACTTTGTCTCAGCGGCTCAGAACCAGATCGGAACCGGCGGCTTCAGCTTCTTCATCGCTCAGTAGCTCTTGCTCTCTCTTTCTCTCTGCGCGGGCGGCTGCTCTGAAGACTGAAACCATATCTTTCCGAACCAAAAGAAAACCCCCAAAGCCTTCTCTCTCAGCCTCTCTCACATCTAGCCCTAAATCGCTCTTCGTTGGTATGAAATTTCAACCCTTTCAAACTTTAATTGATATGTTTGATTTGCAATTCGCAGTTTTCAACGGAGGAAGATGAACAAAATCTCGACAATTAATTCTTCCTGCTCTAATTTTCTCTCCTGGGCCATTTGATTATATGGCTTTGAAAGTGGGTATCTTGGTTTTGCATCATGGATTGAGATAAACATACAAAATCAGGTATCTGATGATGTGTTAGAAAATTAATTTCTGCTTTCCAGTCGGTTTTGGATTTGGTTCATATATACAGTGCTCCATAGGCATCTCTGTGACGCTAGTTTGTATGCCTTTCTACAGCCAAGTGAACGTACTACTTATGCAGATAGTGAAGCTGCATATAAGTGTCTCAAAGAGAGATATGAGACCAAGTAGGAGGACATAATCCTCTATGGTCAATCTATCGGAAGTGGCCGTACTGTTGATTTTGCTGCCCGTTTGCCTCGACTAAGAGCAATTGTGCTGCATAGTCTGATATTAGAAGATAATCGAGCTGGTGAGCGAGTCATTGTTGATACAAGGAAGAAAAATCCTGCTGATTTTGCTTTATGGAAGGTAATGTCTTGAACTCAAGTAACTGATGGTAGCTATTGGTTATGCTCTCTTATTTTTGTTTATTAGTTCAACTGCAGAAGTTATGTTACAGTCGATCTGCAAAGGAAGGTGAACCCTTCTGGGACAGTCCATGGGCACTGGAAGACCTGGTTGGCATATCGAGTGCAGTGCCATGAGTACTGCTTATCTGGGTTACTCTTTTGACATACATGGTGGAGGGATGGACCTTCTGTTTCCCCCACATGAGAATGAAATTGCTCAGAGTTGTGCTGCTTGTAAACAAAGTTATATAAGCTACTGGATACACAATGGTTTTGTCACTATAGACTCTGAAAAAATGTTCAAATCACTATGGAACTTTTTTACAATTCGACAGGTACAAGTGGTCACAATTTTTTCTTCTAAATTGTTGGGAACCATCATTCTAATGGTTGAGTATCTAGCTTTAGAGTCAAATCCTTTTCTGATTTAATGCTTACGTTATAAATATTTGATATTTCAGGTAAAGTGACTCGGTCACCAGCTCGATTATCCTCTATGTATTCTGTGAAGTGCAGTTGTTGGTTTGATATCCACATGGTGATGTCCTTTAGCTGATGAGTATTATCAAATTACTTTATCTAGATAATATTGAAGCCTGTGTATGTGTCCCTAACCTGATTTTTATTTAATGTGCAGAACATTGATAAATTCCCTCTGGTGAAATATCTTGTGCTGGTAATATATGTAAGTACTTGGATATGTTATTCTGCATTTTCTTCTATTGTTGACTGCTCAATATAGGGAACTTGTGATTGTTTCTGAACATGTTATTCTTCTAATACAGAGAAATTGTTTTTACAAGGTTATGTGAACAATTTGATGCAAGGGAGAAGTAACAGCAGTCAATGGAAGAGTTTGTGTAAATTGTTCAGCAGCATTGGGAGTCATACCGCCAATTAATGAGTGCTGAAATTAATGAGTGCTGAAGCTTTGCAAGTTGCTAAGGCATACCGCCACCTTCTCAAAGCTGTCAAGAACCATGTTGCCAAAGAAGACACTAAGCGGCATTTCAGAGATTATGTAACTGAAGAATTTAGATTCACATGAAAAACCCAGTCCAGACTATCTGCTGCAACAATAGATTCTCTGAAGTTGTTTTGGATATGACTATCTGACTATCATGAGGCTGGGTCAGATCTGGCACTTACAAGTGAGGTATCTGATATTATGTTCTTGTTTTTCTTTCTTTTAACAACGTCTGTGTTTTTATCTTCTTATTTGGTTGTTTGTTTTCATTGATTTTGGATGTTGATCAATTCTGGGTCAAGTAACTGTAACTATTCATGTAACTGGTCATGTAACTGACCATGTAACTGACCATGTCACTGACCAAGTAACTGTAACTGGTCATGTAACTGGTCACGTAACTGACCATGTCACTGACCAAGTAACTGACCATGTCACTGACCAAGTATCTGTAACTGGTCAAGTAACTGACCATGTCACTGGTCAAGTAACTGATCAAGTAACTATAACTAGTCATGTAACTGGTCACGTAACTGACCATGTCACTGGTCAAGTAACTGATCAAGTAACTATAACTAGTCATGTAACTGGTCACGTAGCTGACCATGTCACTGACCAAGTATCTGTAACTGGTCAAGTAACTGACCATGTCACTGGTCAAGTAACTGACCAAATAACTGTAGCTGGTCAAGTAACTGACCATGTCACTGACCAAGTAACTGTAACTGGTCACGTAAGGGATACAATTTCTGGATTTGTCTTCAGCTTTCTCATTTCAATTTTCTTTTCTTCTCACAAACTCATAAAATCGTTCATGTCTCTACAAATTACCAACTTTTAGTCCAATACACAAACAAACATGGGATAAGACTATTTTGACTATTATACTCTTTAGTCCTAAGCAGTACCAAACACGGGTCAGATATTAACATAACATATCCCAGGTTAGAAGAGTCCTAGATTATTATAGGAAATAAGGTGGGGGATAATAGTCCCACGTAACAAACACCACCTAATTGTAATACTTTGGTTCAGGTTTAGTGGTTGATTCTATTATAATTGTACTTTTTCTGTTTTCTGTGTGGTGATTAAGCATTTCTTCTTTCCTCTTTTTTTTTTTTGGGGGGGGTTCCTGAACAGGGTAGTGGTAAACAATTCTGGTGTGGAAGAAAACAAGGAAAAGACAATGGTTATCTAAAGCTTGACTTGTACGAGAATTCTGTTATCTAAAGTTGGGTTACTGCATATTTACCTTGCTTGCAATCTAATTTCATGGTATAATTTCTTCATTTTGTTTCTGTTTTTACTAGCCTTTCTGTTTATACTTTTGAAGTATGTCATTAGTTATAATATCAGTTGTTACGGATTCTGCTTAGTGCTTATTTACTTGGGGTAGATGCCATGGATAATTGATTTAGTGCTGGATGTGTTGGATGAGGAATTTATATATGTTTGAGGTCTTGAATATATAAATTACTGATTATATAAAGTACTGAAATCAGTAATATCAACTAAATAGAAAACTATGCTCAGGATACTGCCGCGAATGGTAGTCTACCTGTTCGGAGATTCAAGTTTATATAAGCAATATCTGAAATCTCCCTTTTGCCATAAGTCAATCATTGCAACCTGCGATGTTCATTATTGAAATTGGGTTATGGTGTGACATTGAAAAAGGGTGATATGCAAAGCCATACATGATATATCAATTTTCTTTTTTTGATGTCTTAGGTTCCGGATGCAACTAGTGACCATGAAATTCGGAGGGAATCTATAGGAGAAGAAGGGAATCCAGATTCAAGCTGTGATAGAGCAATGGACTGAGTTTCAATATGTTCATATTCTGATAGTGCAATATTGGAATTTTTGTTAAGTGTTACTCTTGGTTGTCTTCATTAGGTGCTTGGTTTTGGGCATAACTTTGTATTTCTTCTAATTACGTAGTTGGATGAATGCAGCAACTTAATTACATTGCTATGAAATAGATGAGTTAATCAACAATATGTGTTGTGTATTGATATTTTTATCTCATTTTTGGATGTTGCAAAAATACAGGTTTTGTTAAAAAAAAAAAATTGTTGGTTGGCTACTAGCATTAGGGCTGTCAATTCCGACACGACCCGATAACACGACTCAAAACCCGCACGAAATAAAGCGGGTTGAACCCGCACGATTAAAAAGCGGGTCAGCCATGGGTCAACCCGCCATGACCCATTTAATAAATGGGTCGGCCACGGGTCAACCCGCCAACACGAAGTGAACCCGTATAACCCGATTATGCTATACTTCATCCTGAAATTTTAGACGTTGAGAGTATTTGATCATAGGATTAGACAATTTGAAATATTTTACTTTATAATTATTGGATTTAATTATTTATGAATTATATATAATTATTTATATTCTTCATCTCGTAGAGTTTTTAGTGAATTTAATCAATTTATGCATTTTTTTAGTTAAATTGGTCGCATTGTTAACCCTTAAATGGGTCATTTTGTCAAACACGACACAACCTATTTATTAAATGGGTTAAGCGGGTTGGAAACGGGTAACCCGTTTAATAAATAGGTTGGGTTTGGGTTTAAATTTTTGACACGATTATTAAATGGGTTGGGTTTGGGTTTGTATCTTGTCACACGACAAATACCTTGACCCGACACGAACCCAACCCGACACGACCCATTGACAGCCCTAACTAGCATCGGTGAATTGCTGTAGCCAAGAATATATTTTTATATAACACGAAGCTACGGCAACGAGACCGTAGCAAAATTTGCTATTGAAAAATTAGCGGGAAGCAAATTTGGCAGGAAAAATTTTAGGCGGGAAACAAATTTGGCAGGAAAATTTTTTGGCGGCAAGTAATATATTTATCACACTATTAATTATGCTGTGACGGGAATTTGCCGTAGTAAATTTTGTAATGCCAACGGCATTAAGGGTAGCATGAAACCGTAGCAGAGTAAGTGTCGCAAATCACTTTGCCGTCGCAAAAGTGGTTTGCGACGGCATTTTGCCGTGGCTAAAGGTTTTGGCGACGCCACCAACGGCGTCAGAAGCTTTGCCGTCGCAGAGCCGTCGCAAATGCTTTTTTGCCACGGCAAAACAGCTTTTAGCTACGGTAGAGCGCCGTGGCTATTGCAATTTTTTTTTGTAGTGCCTCAAGCAACAAGGGAAGGTTTTCAAAGCATTGTTGAAGAAGGAAACTAGGGCTGCACTTCTAGCTCCTATATATATTGATCTTCTGCACGCGCTGCAGACGACCACGCCTTTCAGCTTCTCTTCTATCTCTCTTTCTCATTCATCCGCCATCATCTTTTTCTTCTTCTCTATTTGTTTTATTTTGGTTTTTAAAACAATGTGTAACTAACTATCTTTTTGTTAGGGGCAAGGTTTGAAGCCCCAATTATGTAGAACATATGTTTGTTTAAATTTAGTTTCTTGATCTTTGGTGTGAATTGGTTGTTTATTTCTGCTTGATTGAAAACTTTTATGTGTTTATGTTCTTTGGGTCGACACTTAGGATATATGCATGTAATTGGAGCTAGGTTTAGAAAATAATTCACCTAATCGTCTTGTTTTCTAATCCACAAGTATGCAAGGCTTTGAACAAAAGTTGATGTTTTAAACAACTAGAAGAGCATGCTAGGTAGGCATTCCACACTAGACTGCAACTCTATAATCAATCGTTTCCATGAGATCTTAATGCTTCAAATATGTTGACACTATATGTGTTGTTGATAGGATAGCGTTCTATACCTTGATTGCATGTTTGATAGGCTTAGCTATTGTGCGTTCACGTAGACTAAGTAATTAGGGAAACATTAATAAGGGACATGATCTGCTCCGACTTGTTTCTTGGTTGATTTCTGTTCACACCTTAGTAATTGAAACTAGGTTAACTTAACATTGTTCGAAAGTAATTGGTGGTGGACTTCCGAGTCTCTAACATATTCTCCATCTTATTTTCTCAAAATCAAAAATCAAATTTGTTTTCCTTTTGTTTTCTCTTTTATTTTCGTAGGAACATAAAAACCCCAAATCTGTTTCAACTTAGGATTGCAACGCACTCTTCTATCCCCTCTCTGACCCTTCGTCTTTCTTTCTTCTTTTCTAGTGTTTGACATTTTCTTTAGTTTAGTTCAGATTTTTGTTATTCTTTTTTATGTGTTAGTTTAGTTTAGTTTTCTTTTGTGTGAATTATAAAGTTACCCTCAATCCCCGGCTTGAACGATCCCTGCTTACTCTATATTGCTAACGACTACATCTTGCAGGGTTAAGTTGAGCGTCTATTTTGGGCGTATCAGACATTAATTTTTTTAATTAAAAAAAAATCTAGTTTTGCCACTGTAAGAAGGGTGTCAAATTTGATTTGACATCTGACAGGAGTTATAGGTGATGATGGCACCATTAGGCAATTGGTGCTCTATGTCACATTAGAAACTGGAGCAAAGGGGACTGACACAATAAGGGTGGCTGCATAATGGCTAATGTGATGAAGGGTGTCAATTGTAGTCAACTCACACTGTATTGGATGGTGTCCTACAACTAGATTTCTAGTAGTGATCTAGGGTACTTCGATTAAGGAACTCTTTATTGTATATGCTAGGCTGCCCAGGCATTTGGTTTAGTGTGAATTGATCCCTTAATCACCACTGCATATCCTTTTAGTTTCTCACATAATTTCATTTATTTTTTTTATACTGTGCGGAATGTCAACAAAAAGGTGTCATTTTCCCCGTAATCACCTAATGGTGGGATTTTTCTTTCGTTAAAAGAAAAAATATTGTATAATTTAAGAGATCGTATGTATGGAGGAATCACTTGGCACATTGGACACATTTCTTTGACCCATACCTTTGCTTGATTAGTTATATTGCTTGCGTGCCACTTTGCACCCTCAATTTGGCTCAAATTGTTAATTTGCATAGATTATGCATGATCACTATTCATAAATAAACTGATTTCTATCTAAAATTTTGTCAATCACATGCGGAATGAGGGGCCATTTTGAAATTATTAGTGTTAAAATCAATTTCAGAACACACTTCCCTCAGTTTTGGATGTGGTTTATACTTAAGTTGGTATTTGAAATGAAAAATGGGAGATTCTATTCATACCTCCAAAATTAGTATTTGTACCTCTTTTTTTTTTTTTCAAATTATAGTTGACTTTGTCAACTCATGCCAAATTACCAATAAGGACACAAAAGAGGGGAAAAAAAAACTTTTTTTCTTTTATAATTTTTTTAACCCCACCCCACTCCTCCCCTCCCATGATGTTAGTGAGGTCTAAAACTGTGACATCCACGATATTGGTTATTCTAAATAACCAACATGTCACAGCTCACAAAAAAAAAAAAAAAATCTCTTCTTACCTTTACAAACAGTATGTTTCGATGAGGCAATTAGCAAAATTCTAAGCTGTGCATTGCCTATTATATTGCTGCTTGCGCTTTTTTTCCAACTCGAAACAATTAGTAAATATGTGTCTCTCTCCAAGCTAAGCAGCATTATGTTGGACCGGCTTTGGAACACCATGACCACTTTCAATACGGGCATCTGTACGTAAATCATAATTAAGTGATGAAAACTTTGTATCAAAAAACTCAGTTTAATTAAAAATTTTGAGAATTGGGAGTAATATCTAAACATCTCAGATAGCAATACACCAACTGCTTCTATATTCAATTAATTTAATGAAAAATACTGTATTGATTACCAATTGGAGATTTTTTTTTTTTTTTTAATTCTATGAAGTGTAAAATAGGATTGTGAAATCATCAAAAATTGAATGAGGTTCGACTACTGATTTTGGAGGTATGAATAGAACGTAAAAGAAGAAGTTTTTATTGATTTTATTGGACGATGGGCGTTGTGGGAAAATTAGGGAGGTATAGATAGCAAATTTATTATCTATAAAAGTAAGTTGGAGGTTTATTAAGTTGAGAGGTCCAAATGACAACTTTAGATGTATGAATAGAAGCTCCCTAAATACACCTTTCACTTTATTAGCACGGACAAAAAAAAAGTTATGTCTGTTTGATTGTCTTTAGACCAATTCAATGACAAGATTTTATGCTTAATTTTTGTAAAGTGAAATTTGCACGTAGATGTTAGTGTAATATTTGTCTGCTTTAGTTTTACAAATTTGAGATCGTTATTTCGTTATCTTGCTAATTTTGATATAATTGGTGTTCTTTGAAGTTTTTTAATTCGTCTAAGTTGCTGATTTGATTTAAAAAAAAAAAAAAAAAAAAAGCGTCTGTGGAAAAAGATATAATTGGTAATAATGTATGAATACATACCTAGAACATGAACAAATTCGGCACAAGGTGGACAGTAATGGACTATGCAAACCTATCCAATTTTAATTAAAGAAAAAGCAAAATAAAAAACGATTGGTTTATGACTAGGCTTATACATAATGCACGCCACTACTTTCCACTTTCAATTTCCCCGAGATTGTAAATTTGCATAAAGTTTTTATTTTTATTTTTTATATTTTATCAATTTTTCACTCTTCTTTTGTTAAAACTGTTAATTTTCATAGCCAATTATTACTTATTAATCCATGCACACATGCTGTACTTACATTAACTACCATGACAATATCCACTGAAAGATGTGATTTGAGAGCTTACCAACCTTGGTATGGCTTATGAAACGGCAGTCTCGATCATCTCCGGTCTGTCCGATAGAGTTCTTCATGTACGTGCTCCATTTGGATCTGGATCCCTAGCTAGTTGAATGGAAACTTGGTTATTACGAGATCGACATGCCTATATATGTGGCTATGTACCTGTTATGTGTGTTTATATGTACCTATCGAAGACGTATTGCGGATATCTAAATATAGTTTTGTTGCGACTTCACCCAAACCACACACTTTAATCGTAGATTAGACAAATTCTTCAGATAGCGAATGTGATCTATTGTCTAGTAGTAGTTTTGTTGCGACTTCACCCAAACCACACACTGCAATTGTAGATTAGACAACTCATTCGGCCGGATAGCGCATGTGATCTATTGTCTACTAGTAGTTTTGTTGTGACTTCACCCAAACCACACACTTCAATTGTAGATTAGACAACTCCTTCGGTCACAGAGCTGGACCTGACATGAGGCTCGTGAGTTGGCCGTCTCAGGCCCAGTGTCTCATCAGGCTTAATTTTTTTTTTGGGTATTTAGAAAAATTATTAAGTAAATAAAATGTATGTTTTTTACCAAAGAGAAATTTTAAATACACAACCCTAATCACGTAATACACATATTTCAAATTAGATTTTGTAGGTAGGTTAAATGACCAAAATAGACATCTATGCATTAGAAGAAGAAAAAAATAGTCATATTTTCCTTATATTTTTCTATTTATGTATAAATAGTTAGATAAACACAACAAATTTATATACATGGCCTCCCAATTTAATACAAGAATAAAGTTAGAAACTATCTAATTTAACTTTTCCTTAAATAAATTGAAATTAGATGAGGTTAGAGACCACAATATTTAAAATTTCAAAATCAATGGCATTAAATATTTTTAAAACATATCGCTTTACTCCCATTTTTTAGTTAATTTCCTTTTTTGTTCTAAGAGTTATGAATAATCAATTTATTTTCTAATATAAAACATCACAGGTGAAAAAACTTTGTAATTATTAATTTGTTTGGTCCCTCTAATGACAACTATTTAGTTCCACCACTATAGAGAAACTACTGGTATAGTTTTGGTTGAATGTTAAACTCATAATTTTATACTTGATTAACATGGTGTTTGGTGGATGAGAGCTCAAATAACACAAAACCTATTTATATGCATCTATTTAAAGGGAACAATAATAAATTTTTATAGATTTCCCAATAACTAACACAAGTAATCAATATGATCATTTACAAAATGTCAATATACCAGAATATACTAATCATATTAAATAGTAACCTTAATATAGTCAAAAAGTAGGATATTTCATGATTTTTGAGATTAAGGGTATTTTAGATACTCTGGGTTGTGTATTTAGTAAAATATTAGAATGAGAAATTAAATGGGTAGTGTATTAAATATGGAGTGTGTATTAAGTAATTAGGGGTGTGTATTTAAAACTTCTCTTTACCAAACAATAAATTGGTTTAGTTGGCAAGTTACATCATTTCTTTTACATTACTAGGGATGACAAAAATCCCCATTGGATACTCGCCCCTAATGGGGAGAGAATTCAGGGACAAATGGGTAATGGGGATGGGGCGGGGATGGTATTGTGATCCTCATCCCCAAATCTAAGATTAGGGATGGGCGGGGATGGTATTGTGATCCCCATCCCCAAACCCGCCCCAATATATACATATATTTAACTTATATATATTTTAATTTATTTTTTATAATATAAATCACAAATATATACATTTACTACTTTACTTTAATAGCTGCAGTTTTACTTTAATGGTGTTTTGACTTTTGCACTCACTGAATTATGATTTATGAATTTAATCATATTTTAAATTTATTTGTTGTAGATTTTAATTTTAAAAAAGACAATATGAGAAATAATTATTTTATTTATTAAATTCTTATTGGGGATTTGGGGCGAGTTTGGAGGCTTAGTCCCCAATGGGGATGAGGACGGGGAATCCCCAACATATTTTTATTGGGGATTGGGGCGGAGATGGGGATGGGGATGGTATTGTGATCCCCATCCCCAACCCGCCCCATTGCCATCCCTACCCCTAGCCTATGTTCAAATCCTCTTTTAGTTGTGTATTTATTTTCTTTTTAATTTTTTTTTGTAAATTTTTTTTCTTTTTTTAATAAAAAAAGGTAGGCCCATTTTGATTTTTTGTCTCAAGCCTCAAATTCTCAAGTCCGAGCTTGCCTTCGGATAGCGCATGCCCAAACCACACACTTCAATTGTAGATTAGAGATAGCCCATGTGATCTAGTGTCTAGTAGTAGTTTTGTTGCGACTTCACCCAAACCACACACTTTAATTGTAGATTAGAAATAGCCCATGTGATCTATTGTCTGGTAGTAGTTTTGTTGCGACTTCATCTATATATCAGCTCCAGACTTAAACCAAATCACACACTTCAATTGTAGATTAGACAATTCTATAAATAGCAGGTCTAGTAGTAGTCACACACATGTGATCTATTGTCTAGTAGTATTCAGGTCTTCATCAATTCTATAAATAGCATCCGACTGTAGATTAACACATCAAGCAAATATACAAGAGTTATTACTTTTATCTTCTCTGTTTTCAAAGTCTCTGTCTTGTATTGCCGACATGTATGAATTATGAATTTATGATGATCGAAATAGGACAACGTACTACATGAAACACGAGTGTGCAATTAATTAATGAATTTGATTAATTGACATGTGCTAGATTTACGTCAATCAGTTTGATTGGAATTTGATGGTTTTCAGGTTTGATTCCATGACTGTTGCTCTGCCTTTGCATTGTTTCCTTGATTACTAATTTTAGTTTTGATTTGATATCTTCAGCCAAGACATTAACATTAATCAGGGTAATTGGTCAAGTTTTGATTGCTTTGTTGTCTTTTTTATGTTGATTAGCAAAGTTTTTCATCTTTGGGTTTTTCTGTGCCAGCCTGAAAGACTATCTAGCTGGATGTTCAGTATTACTTTAAACATCTGTGAATCCCTGAAAATTGTTAATTAGTTGAGACTAAAGCAGCTTCTTCATTTCTGAGAACCTTTTAACATTTTAGTTGAGTTTATGGACAAATAAAACAAAACATACTGCAGTTGGGTTTAGATGATATGACTTTGGAGTTGAGTTCTGAAGTCATCTCTAACTTGTATATTTTACTGCTCTTGCATATTAATGAAAACAATGTGGGTTTTGGATGATGAGATCTGCAACCGTGCTAAAGAGTGTTAGTGTTTTGCCAAATTAATCACATTTCTATTCTAGACCTCGCCATGCACAAGTTATTTGTCACTCGGGCAGATTTGTATTGAACAGTTCATACAAATCTAAAAGTAGATGTAGAAAACAGATTTCTTCACTCGTACCTTTCTCTTTAGCATCCCATACATACATCTCCGTTTTTGTTTGTGCACTCTTTTATCCTTCTCTGTGCCAGTTTAATGTCACTAGTCACTGAGCCCCGCATTGCAGCAATGCGGGAGAGAGGGATAGGTCAAAAACGACATTTCAACCCCATGAATGGCAACCTGCAATTTTGAGAAAAAATAAGGACAAAAACGACTTTTCTGCCGGCGTGATATTCTCCTTGAACAGTAGGGACATAAGAGTCTTTTCCATCCCGTCTTGTGAACAGTATAACAGTAAACCCATACTTAATATATAGTATAATTAGGATTTCAAAATTTTCTGAAACTATACCATTTGTAGGCCATAGAGCTTATAGCGGTGGATGCCCTGGTGAAAACAAATGATTATCTACAAATATCATCTCACATTTGCCACCTTGTTTGTTTCAATATGGTCATCGTGTTACTTTTCTTGTGGGACAAGGACAACATACTAGAGGGTGTACAAGGACGTCTTATATAAGAAGTGGGCGGGAGAAGAACAGAATGCGGATCGATAAAATAATTTTGCATCACTCTGACTAGACTTCATGAGCTAGCAAAGGAAAAATGAGCAAGCCTTCCCATAGAGTACTGCTTACGAAGCTTGTTTTATCCCTCAACTTTCTTTTTTGGCAGCTTGGGTCTGAACTCAAATTCCAGGCTAGAGGTTATGTAGTTCTCCCAGTACTCCCAGTACTCCCAGCTGATGAAGGTTGGTACACAGAGTGTTTATATAGGACTAGCTATTATTATTATGTCCATTTCAAAAAAAAAAAAATTATTATGTTCCGAACTTTGGATGATATTATTAGTATAATCTGAGTTGCTAGTTGATTTTTACTTTTCTACACGTTTTAGAATTTAGACGAGAACGAGCTAATTGTTTACTGAAATACATATATGCTTGGCACTTTGGCAGTGGATACTCTCACAACCGTGATACACAAGTTGGATGTAAACCCAGCGCCAGTTATAACTAATACATATTGCGGCCAGAGTAGTGTCTCCGCTATGACAATCGGTTGTACTTGTGACCGCGAGAACAAGGTTTGCCATATCACAAACATGTACGTACGTATATAGAATCCAACAACGTTGAACTACTAGGAATATTATCAATACTTTTATGATGTCAATCTACGTACATTCATTTTCTTACACTTTCCAGAAAATAAAGAATTTATGTATGTAGTTTGACTTTATTGGAGTGCTAATAGCAATTCCGCTAATTTTCATATCTTTATTTTTGACACTATTGAAGTGGTGGAATGCAGTTCCATGCATGGCATTGGTTTAACTTCAGTTATACCAGAAGAAGTGGGTAATCTTCGGAAACTGTCATTGCTGTAATCTCTCTCTCTCTCCAATAATGTTAATTGGATTCCTTGTAAATATTTGTATTTGATAATATATATATATATATATATAAGAAGTTTTTTTTTTGGGTTATTTTAAGGGAACTAACTTTTAATCACATATCGGTATCTGGAACATTCAGTTTATAGGTCTCTATGAGTAAATCATTTATGCAAATTTTTAGCAATTTAAAGTCGTTAAGTCATTCATAATCGTAATTAACCATTATAATCATGAACGGTTCATGTTGGACAGATTTGGTTCATTTATTAACTTGAACTAGTTCATTACCTCCACGAATACCAATTTAACTGAAAATTTGCACAAGCGATGTACTCAAGGAGACCTAAAAATCTAATGGTTCATCTACCAATATGAAAAAATGGATCGCCTTACTAAGGTGTGTGTGTGTGTGTGTGTGTGTGTGTGTGTGTGTGTGTGGGGGGGGGGGGGGGGGGGGGCGCCTTTCTAGTGAAGGTACTGAATCATTATAAAAAAGGATCCCGATATTAATTTGAGAAAATTTGCGACTTAAAAATTGAACGGTCAAGATGCAGATATGTAATAAAATAGTAAGTCCCACAATAGATCCCTTAATATAGCCAAAAAAAGAAATCCCTCTCTAATATATATATATATATATATATATATATATGAGTGTGTGTGTGTCAGTTTATCCCAATAAGTTTTTTTTTTTTTTGAATAATCCCAATAATGAGTTATATACATTTGATTTTCATTTGTGCTTTATATATCAACAGCGACCTATCCGACGGTAAACTTTATGGCTCCATACCAGCTGCATTAGGGAACTTGTATAATCTCCAAACCTTGTAAGTGTATATTTTAAATATTTGGGTATTTCATTTTACACTAAAATTTCATTACACCTATTAGATTAAACTCATCCATTATTATTTTTTAATATACACCCAAATCTGTTGATTAAGTTGATTACAAAAATAATTTTTCATTAACTGACTTAGAAAATAAAACATGTTTTTGTCAAAAATTATTGAATATGCCACAAGTTCTAAACAAATACACTTGATGAACTAGATCGTTGATTGAAGCTCTCGTAATGAATACCTAGATCGAGGTTTATATCTGATTTTTTCTATTTTATGGTATAATTTTTCTATATAAAAGGTATGTTATCTTTTTCATATAAACACTTAAATGGATAGCAAACATAGGTTAATAACATATTATACATTTACTCTACTTGTAAGGTATGTATGCTATTTCCAATTACAACCTAAAAGTTTTATCTTAAAAAGGTACCTGATTATTAGAAGGGTGGTTCTTGGACCTCCATCTTTTTTTGAATTGTCATTAGATTTTGTTAACTCATATGAAATGACAGATAACGACAATGAAAGAAAAAAAAAATACTCTTCTTACCTACCCCATTGCTATAAACCAATTAAGGAAGGGAAAAAAGGAATTAAAATTAATTACATGACCCCTCTTTTGATACAAAAGTAAATTAAAAACAATCTAATTTGGAATTTCCTTCAACTAAATTTATTGAATATTTTGGTGTCATTATCATTAGTTAAGATCCAAGATCAACTCTTTTTAATTAGATTTCATCAATATATATTATATATTTGAGAACCAAAGTCTTTTTTTTTAGAATTGTAACTCCCCAAACTACACCTCATCAGCTTAAGCACGTCACAATGCCGCATGTTTCTAAGACATAAACCGAATGTTCAGTTTATATCCTAAAAACCCGCAAGACATTTTTTATTTAAATAACTTTTTGTAAAATGCGTAGCGGAAACGTCGAAATACTTTTTGAGGTGAAAACTTTTAAAATCATTTATCGAACTAGTCCGTCTAAAGCGATTCTGATTCATCACTAAAATATCAAGACTTGGCACATTTCAATACAAGAAGAAGTAAGGACTATTTAAACTTCAGAATAATGACTTTCACGATATGAGGTTCAAGACTCGACACATAACCTGATTTCCGTTACTACTGTTCATTAGAATCCGCACACTCAGATCCGTCCGCTACAATCCTGTCACCATTGCTTAGTACTGCATCTACACTGTTGTAGGGGTGAGTTTTCATCCTTGCTGCTCATTGGGAAACATCTCTACCAGGTTTGAAAACAATATAGGATTGCTTTGTGGCCATGGTATAAAAACATACTCACACCCATGTTATTTAAAGAACGACAAACTTTATAATATTTTCTAACTTGAAAATCGATGCATGTTGCTTAAATATATACGGAACCAAGTCCAAATAATACCTAATGGCCGGTTCTGTAGATCCACTACACGACCTTACTTCAAATCAACTTATAACCAGGTAAGCGTAGTGAGAGTGTCCACTACCTAGCTACACACACGAAATCAGGTTGTCATTGCGATCACGCACCGTCCGACCGGTGTAGCTAACCCTCCAGAGGTAAAGGGGATTGAACCTAAGGAAGTCATTGCCACCTTTCGCACTCAAGCCATCACATCTCTAACGGTTTGGTTAGTACACATTGTATTTTAACATAACCAAACCATATAGACTTAACATACATCATTTTATAGAAAGTGTAATATAATAAAACCGCTAATCGAATAGAGTCCTGAATTCCAATGTTTTTCTTCACGTAGTCTGAGAGTTACAAACCTACCGTTCCTCGAATAACTGGAGTCTTAAATTCCGACATAAGTAATATTAATAATTTCCTTTAGAAAATACAGACGCAAATCTCGGCGATTTGGTCGTCCTACCAATTTTCCTAGTTTGACCAAGATTTGACCAATTTTGACCATATTAAAATAATTCGAATATCATGGTAACTCCATTTCATAATAGGTGCACACAAAACTACTGAGGGCACCGAGTACATAAATTCTCTTTCTTTCCTTATCATTACTTCATTTTCTTTTCCAACACTTATTATCTTGGTTTAATTCTTAACCCATGCCACCATTCCGAATCTATGCTCACATTCGGATATGTATCAACAAACAATCACGACCAGATTCATGCTTTAAGCCCATTTCATATTTCAAGGTGTAATGCAACAATCACGCCACGTAGGTAGACTCAAGCCACATTCACATGGGAACCAAAATTCAAGCCTAGTAGTCTAATCCTAACATGGGTAGACCCAAGCCACATTCACACACTTGGGGCTTACAAGAATAGGTGTGGTGTGGAAGGTTACGGAAAAATATGAACCCATCGTTAGTTTTAGACACTGGTAATTTTAGACTTGGGAACCAAAATTCAAGCCTAGTAGTCTAATCCTAACATGGGGAAGTGAAGAAGAGAGAGAGCCAAAATCCTTTAGAACCAAACAAAACAGTAAATGCTAAACATAGGATTCTTGATCCCAGCCGCATAACATAATCTCATAGAGGAACATAATCCCAGCAGCACAGTAAAATTCTGGGATTGCAATCTTACAAGCAGATTTAAGCAGCAGGAATCTTGCAATAGTAATCCCAGATTTCGCGATAGAAATCCTAGATAGCAATCCCAGCAGCTGATCTTAGGGATTAGGATCACAACCATACGCCAAAGGTAGCAAGGGGAATGAGACATCATGGCTCAACTGCTATAAATTCAAAGTTGTTGCTGCTACAAAGGGGGCATTCAAAAACAACCCCAAAAACCCATGCATATGCAAAGCAATCCCAATCAATTCCCCAATACTTATCCCAAAGATCTAGATCCAACCTAGAAACACATATACAAACCAAGAAGCAAACCAAGCAATTCCCCTAAACATCTATCCTAAAAACCCATTTTCAATCCAAAACCTCATCAACCACAATCTGAAACCAATCTTTCATGGCTGCTGCAAATCTCTCATCTTCACTACAAATCATGCTTTTC
Source organism: Rosa chinensis (assembly GCF_002994745.2). Taxonomy (NCBI): domain Eukaryota; kingdom Viridiplantae; phylum Streptophyta; class Magnoliopsida; order Rosales; family Rosaceae; genus Rosa; species Rosa chinensis. The sequence goes on along the minus strand of NC_037092.1, from coordinate 579,544 downwards.
TAGCTTCCACGCCACATGCATCTTGCCAAGCCTCTTTTGAAATGATCGATTCACGAAAAATACTTAGGTGGGGGTTTCCCCACCACGTGGCCTTACGGCCATCCAATCAGAAGCAAGCAAATTTTCCATCTTTTTCGAAACTGCCCCTACTCCCTAAAGTGCAATACCCAAAACACCCCCCTACTAGGCAGTGATTGATACTCCCCACCACGTGTCCCGTGCTGGTGCCCTACGCAAGATTCTCTCTCGATTCACTGCCGTGAATATACAAGGAGCTGTTAGACGAACACAACAACATTCTTCTTGGCACTAATTGTCCTTCGAAGTTTGCTGGGCCTAGTCTTGGCTTACTCAGACGAAGGGGCAAAGTTTTGGGTCCTTACTCATGAATATCCACTGCCCATACAACTCCGATCAACAGTGCCCCTACACATTTCATAATAGGTGCACGCAAAACTGTGCACCGAGTACATAAATTCTCTTTCCTTCCTTATCATTACTTCATTTTCTTTCCCAACACTTACTATCTTGGTTTAATTCTTAACCTATGCCACCATTCCGAATCTATGCTCACATTCGGATATGTATCAACAAACAATCACGACCAGATTTTGAAACATTTCACCACACCAGACAAAAAAGTTCAAATCTGTGTTTAGAGTCCCAACATACATAACAATCAATATAAGTACAACATTCTCACTGTAAATCCATGTGAAATCCATCATATTATCGCAACAACAACCACAATGCAACATCCCACTCTGGACAGACAATCAACAAAGCATACTTCGCGTCTGGTTTCACAATTTACCTTCGCTAACGAGAGAAAAGCCAAGCCTCAATTCCCATTCCAGTTCTCGACACTTCCACCAAGAACTCGACGAAGTCTAATATCACCCAAATTCGCAACTCCTGGAAATTTCACCATAACCGAACATTAACGTATAATTCACAACGAAAATTAAGAGGAGAAATAAACCAAGACAGCCACTACAAACGGTGGTACAGCGGTGGCGGAATATACCTAACTCGCCATTTCAGCCTTCTCAATGAATCGAGCCCGACCCAGTAACAATTTTTTTTCCAAGACGTCGGAAACGACCCAAAGAAACCGGAAGAGCCTTCGTGCACAGTTACTCCGCCGGTACCCGAAAACCACCAAAATGTCAATTCATCAAAACGCAATCAAAATCGGAAACCAATTATACCCAGATGTAGAGCTCGACGAGAGAACCGATTTCATACCTCATGCATCGCCGGAAAACGCGTCGGAACCGCCGGAAGAATCGAACCTTCCGGGCTTCGATTCTCTCTCCTCGATGATCCGTGACCACAGGTGGAACGATGACGACGAGACGCGTCGAACGTGACCGGTGCGCCACCGTATCATCGCCGGACATCGGAAAACCGTAGCAGGTCGCCGTCGCGGGTCGTCCGGGCTCGAGAACGGGTCGTGGTCTCTGATCGTTTCTAGAACGATCTAGCGCGTCCATCAGATTCTTACTTTCCCTTAAATGATTTCGGACGGTTCAGATGAGTGGTGAATAATTCAACGGTCCAGGTCGCATCAACACATTTTCTATTAGGGATAATGACCATTTACATAATTTTAGGATAAAAATTGTCCACTTACCCAAACACTCTAAGTGATCATTTCCCTAATACCCTATTAATTTTTTTAATTCATTTTTATTTATTTTTGGGACATTTTTGCCCTCTCCTTATTTGTCACTTAGAGAGAGAAGTCATTGGAGACTTTGCCGGACTCCAATAATCAGTGGCCGGCCGCGGCCTCCGATGATTGGACTCTAGCGACCGGTGACTGGAATCCTGCACCGGTGATTGGAGTCAGGCAACCGGCGTCCGATTTTATTGCCCCTAATACCCAATAATCATATTATTGCCCCCCAATAAACATTTTATTGCTCCCCAATAATCATATTATTGTCTATCAGTAAACATATTATTACCTGCCAATAATCATATTATTGACCTCCAATAAACATTTTATTGCCCTCCAATAAACATATTAATATGTCCCACAATAATCATATTATGGTCCCCCAATAATCATATTATTGTCCCCTAATAATCATATTATTGCAAAACTTTATACCTATAGTTGTATAGCAAAACTAACATAGTTGTATAGAATGTTAACAGTTTAGATTTAATACTCATTTTAATCTATTGAGGACCAGTAATTGATCCAAAAAAGAAATGGAAACAAAGTCCTAATCTCCCACACCACTCCCAAGCCCACAACCCGGGCAGGAAGAAGGAAAAACAAAACCAGATCAGAGGAGCCTTCTCTCTCGCAACCATGTCAAAAAGTCTTCCACCAATGGCTTCACCATCATCTCATACACCTAGCCGATCCGCATCTGTACTAGTGGTTTTGCTTTACATTCTGTGTACAGTGGGTCACTGGTTCGATTGCATTGGCATCCCCATCATCATCATATCATCTCATACACCTCCTCCTATCAACAATCACACAAATTAAGAAATGAAGATGACCTCCATTAGCAAAAACTACTAAAACTGAAATCAAACTCCGAAACCAAAAATTTTGAAGTCGAAGAAGCAAAACCTGAGAAGAATCGGAGGATAAGACGTGCGAGAAGCCATCGTAGACCTCAGACTTGAGCCGGTTAGGTTCCTGCAAGGCTAGTGGCAGCGTCACCGTCACTGAGCGAGCACTATTCACCTTGAGACAGACCTCAGTGTTAGGGATTTTCTTCTTCTTCGATCTGTTCCCTCGCCGCATTCTTAGGGTTTTGCGGCCAAACGTTTTTGGATATGGCCTTTGAATCTCAGGCGAAGCCTTGCCCGACGGCCTTAGTAGAGGTCGAATTCGGAGGAGGACTGAGATTCTCGGGGTCAGGTTTCCAACTTGATACTTCCATGTAGAGAATTCTTCGGTCGGGAAAGGGACTTCCGGCACATTACAAGATCAGACTCCGGCGGCTGCGTTGCTGGAGTAGTTTGGGGCCTCACTCTCCAGTGAGGGTTGCACCGGATGGTGACCGTGTTTAGACACTACTGCAGGATTGTAGGCTCCTCCATAATTTGTTTGGCGTCGATCAGTGTTGCCACTGAGTGAGAGAGAGAGAGAGAGAGAGAGAGAGAGAGAGAGAGAGAGAGAGAGAGAGAGAGAGAGAGTAGACGTGGAGATAGGTGAGAGAGAAAGGAGAGAGAGTGTGCCGGTAGTGTGGAGAGAGAGAGGAAATAGTGGCATATATACAGTTTCTTAATCATATGAAGGGCAAAACTGTCAATAGCTGTTAGATGGGTAAATGGGAGTAAAAAACTCTTAGTGGAGTAAGTGGACAATTTTTAAACTGAAATTTGGTAAGTGGTCACGACCCCTTCTATTATCTATAATGAATTTCCATAATTTCCAAACTTCGGAAATTCATAATAAATAGTTCGGGTGTCCGAAAAATTCTCCAAAAATTCTCACGGACTCATCACATCGCAAACTTTATTATAGAGTCCAAATTCTAAAAGTTTCACCTTTTTAAAAAATTTCGATAATTATTCTCGAGGACCATAATAATGACCAAGATCGTAAAATTTATTCCTAACGATTTCACCTTATCTCGATAATTCTTCCGGGGCTCACAAGAACCATTCATATTGCAAAAAAAAAAAAATCTATGATTTGGATTAACAATGCAAAAAATCATTCCATCACTGGATGAAAGTATGCCAAAAATGTAGGCAACTCCCTTACAAAATTCTCTGGTTGAATTGATATAGATAAAAAAAGAACAAATATTGTTGTATATACATATTTAATTGTTCATGGGTGTTTTGGTAAAATTAAAGGAGGTGTACTTAGCTATTTAAGTATTTTAAAAAGTGAATTTGAGGTTTAATAAGTAGTAGATGTCTGAATATCAAATTTGGATGTCAAACTATAACCACCCTTATTAGAGTACTTTTTTGACAAATTATTTCAGGTATGTATCTAATATATAGGAGGTTTGCCTTTTGTTTCTATATGTTCGATTACAGCCTAAATGTTGATAGTTTTTGTATAACATCTATGTATTGAAATTTATTATTATTTTTTTATCATACCTCTTTGTTAGAGTTTTCTATTATATTATACCTATAATTGTCTAAACAAAAGTATTATACCTATGATTTTAGTATATATCATTGTGTGTCGACCTCTATTAAACTTGAACATTTCTATTTTATTTTTTTTTATCGAGATCACACGGTTCTTTAAAGGCTTCCTAGGCCCAGAGACTAATCCGTGTCGGGGATCATGTTAGAATACTTCCTTAAACTTGAACATTTATATTATTTAAGCCTACCTACATATACATATTTAATAGGTACATTAGACGTGTTTCCGAAATCGATTCATTATTATATATTTGTCCATGTATTTGTTTGTTGTGAGAAAAGGGAGAATGAGATGAGGATGATGATTTGAACTTGTTTCCCTATTGGTCTGATCCCCGATATGATGGCGATTGGTGAAACTATGTATTAGCTCTATCAAACAGTCCCCATAATTAAAATAAAACATTAGACATGTATTATTTGAGAGAAAGTTAAAGGCTAATTAGACATATATGAATTTGATTATAGGCATACAGTCTATATGGGAAGATTTATTAATGTGATGTTGGTGTAAATTAAAAGAAAAGTATGTGTGGATTTTCTCTAATAGAAGGTTTAATTTTTGGATTTATATCTTCTTTTTTTTTTAAATGGGGTACTTTATAGATGAATCTAAGTAATTTTCTCTAGCTTTAAAAAATGGAAAAATTTGTTATTGGTGAAAATTGAGGAATGTTAAATGGGGTTTCTGCATGTTTAGGGATCTATCAAGTAATCAACTGACTGGCTCAATACCGGACTTGGGGGGATTGCAAAATCTTCAGTCTCTGTAAGTCTCTCAAGATAAAATAAATTAATTTTTGGGTTTATATCTAAATAATTTTCTCTAGCTCTAAGAAATGGAAAAATTTGTTTTTGGTGAAAATTGAGGTAGATAGAAGATGTTGAATGGGTTTTCTGCATGTTCAGGGATCTATCAAGTAATCAACTGACTGGCTCCATACCGGACTTCGGGAGATTGCAAAACCTTTCGAAGCTGTAAGTCTCTCAAGTAATCCAACCTTACTTGGTGTGAACTGTGTGATGATGTACATTAACATTTTGAATCATTTGCCCACCATAGAGATCTACACGACAACTTTCTGGAAGGCACTATACCACCAACCTTGGGTTCACTGGTGAATCTTCGGGAACTGTGAGTACATGACCTCATGTCTTTTCTTTGAATTACTGCTATCTCCTAATTTGTCTGGGATTAATTTGCAGGTATCTCTACTGTAATAGGTTATTAGGCTCAATTCCTGATGAATTGGGAAATCTCGTCAATCTTACTCAGTTGTTCGTTCTCTGCTCCTCTGCTGACCACCTTAAATAATATACTATATTATGCACACACACAATAATAGTCTTTGGACAATCGTCCTCACAAGTCTTTTTCATTTTTTTCAAGGGATATTTCTGAGAACCGGCTCACTGGTCCGCTTCCCAATACACTTGGAAATTTGAGGAATCTCAGCGGCTTGTAAGTTTTTATTCCCCCCTTCTTTCCCTCATAAACAGCTCCTTGTGCGAAAAGTTCATGAGCTGGAACAAAAGAAATTGAAAGTGACAAAATGGGATTGTCTTTGTTGTTGCAGCTGGGCCACATCCAATAACTTGAATGATAAATTTCCGGACACTTACGGGAAACTTACAAGTCTAAAAGAGTTGTAGGTGTTTCCTGTTTTAAGTTTATTAAGATGCTCCAAGTCTCCAAGTCTCTTCAATTTCTACAAGTTATCTGGTTGGCATTTCTTACGAGTAATTAAGAGTCTGTTTTCTCAATGTAGTTCAATATCCGGGAATTATATCTCTGGTCTATTACCTGTTGACATCATAAAGAGCTGGACTGATATCACAAGTCTGTAAGTTACTTATGTAGTCGACTTATAGGATGCTTCGAGTTTACGTCTTTTCTTGCATCGAGTTATCAACAAATGTCAAATGTATGAATCATACATCCATTTAGTCTCTTATCGATTATTGTTCACAGGTCACTCATGGGAAACAATTTTAAAGGAAATTTGACTAAAGAAGTATTCAATTTGCCAAACCTTCAGCATCTGTAAGTGTAGTCTCAAGTCCCAAGATCATCCTCCCTCTCTTCACTTGATTTATGTTTCTTTATCTGAATACTTTTCACTTAACAATGTAGACAGAAAACAGACATATTATTTGCTTCTGCATGGTGCTAAGTTCCTGTATTTGATTCTTAAGGTAATGGTTTCTCTGCAGGCGGATAAGTGACCTGGAAAATGCTACATTTGAGTTACCATCAGACATTACAAACACCAAATATATTTCTTTGTGAGTGATTTGCTGTATTCAATTAAACTTGGAAACATAAAAGTTACGGCCTCTTAAACTCTTAGACAATCATGTACCTATAGTCTAACATTTTCTTGACTCTTCATATGGTCTCTGCAGGATACTGAGGAACTGCTCAATCAATGGTTCCATCCCCAAATACATTGGTGATCAAATGACATCTCTAAAGTACCTGTAATTTCACTTTGCTTCATCTGTTTCTTTCTTTTCCCTTCCTTTAGTTGTCCTGTTAAGGATCAATACTAAGCACAGCAGATCTATTCCATTGAAAGAACATTAAATCATCTAGCTTGAACCACAACCAGTGTCTGTTATCACCTAAAAGTACCTTCTAAACTGCCTTAAAATGGCAGATTCTGTTAGCTCCGACTGTAGCAATATGTGACACTACCATCTAGAACAGCAAACACATGTATATCTTTAGTGGTAGTTGCTACATAGAACTAATTTCCACGTTATACTTCAGCAGTGATTTCTAAAAACATCAACCATGTAACAGAAATTAGTGGCAAAGGAGCCCAGTAATTATGACATGACCCCAGCCATTTCATAATTTTGGGGACATAATACACATACATTGAGACGGGGAAAAATATACTTAAAGGTATAGAATTATTTACAATTAACAATGTTAGGATTGACACTCCCTGAGTTCTCAGAATGCATATGGCATATATGAATAATTCAGAAACATGTTAAACTATTAGTTGCCGCAAGGTAATATCTACGGTTATGCAGGCAATTTAAGTGTTTTAACTTTTAAGTAATGTCTTGTATGTTTACTATCCTGCTTACTTATGATTGTCTGTCCTTTTAGCTTAACAATATATTCAATCTCATTATATGAAACTTATGTATAAGACCATTAATTGCTGATCAAATATCTAAACCTTGATGACGCTCCATTTTTTTGTATTGCAGAGACTTGAGTTTCAACAGCTTAACTGGTGGACTTCCAGAGTATATGAAATCAGATTTACTTTACATGTAAGTGAATACGATCTTAGATCCCATGAATTTAGTTGCAAGCCTGACTTGTTATTACATATTCATCTATGGTCATTATGTTGTTCAGGTCTTTTTCCACAAATATGCTTCAAGGGATGATACCTACTTGGATCCTTCTGGCAGTCCAAACTAGGTTTTATGCTTTCATATTCTAACCTCTGAAACAATAACATACTCACATCCTCTACTTTTCATGATTGTTTTCATCTTAAGCTTAATATAGTTGCATTCTATATATTCCTCTACAAATTTGACTGTGTTTATGTTTTTACTCTTTTTAGAGATCTATCATTCAATAATTTGTCTGCACCGGACTCTGGAGTACCAATAAACCAAAATCTGTGAGCATTGGCAACTATTTTATCCCTTTTAGTTAAATTTTTTATTTGTATTTTTGTTTGTACATGAAATGTTTTAAGGAGTGTTTAATCTTATTTTCAGGAACTTGTTTGCTTGCTGCCCCAACTCCACAGCCACTGAAATGTATGTATTCTTTTTGGTCTGTTCAGTTTGGCAAAAAAATAAAAAAATGATAAGCTCCGAGCTATTTCTAATATACTTGTAATTACTCTTAGGAGGGATCCATTAGAAATGATGAATACATACTGTCTGGAAAAGGAACAAAAATGTAAGTTATTCTTCAGAATTGCCATTCTACCCACTTGATTTGAATTAGGGAACTGACTGTGATCTTTGGAATGAGCAAAGTTACTTAAATCATTCTCATAAATGAACACTACAGAATCATCACCAAAAAAAAGTATATTTACAGATGCAAGTACACAAAGAATAATGAAATCTCAAGATATCAAAAAGAATTTCTCAACACTATGTTATATGAGCCATTAGCCATTCTATTATATTTGATCTTTTTAGAAATTAGTCTTGTCTACTGTAGAGATGAAACTCAACTATGTTCTTCCAAATTAGTACTTGCTAGACCTATGGAAAATGTTATATGAGCCATTAGCCATTTTATTATATATTGATCTTTTTAGAAATTAGACTTGTCTACTATAGAGATGAAACTCAACTATGTTTTTCCAAATGAGTACTTGCTAGACCTGTGGAAACTTTAGTACAAATAAATATGCATGCGCATATATGGAACTTGATAGAGGCCGGACAGTATCAAGTTTCTTTCGTCTATTCATACAGTTTTGTCATTAAAACAAATTGAAAAGAAAAAAGACCTTAAAGTAAAACAGAAATGCTCACAATTGATCTAGCTAGCCTTAGAGTTTTTTCCTTATTCATTAAAACCATAAAGAAAAGTTCCTCGGTAAAATTTGGTATGATTAATGTTTGGCATAGTACTAAGAATGATCGATATGCATCAAGTTAATTTTTCTAGATTAATGTTTTTCAAAGGCAGCTTTCAAGGAAGGCCTGGTGTCCTTGCTTTCATGCTCATGGTTTGCTTAGTTTATCTGATCTATGCTCGTCTTCTTTTGGAGTGAATGCTAGCTTAAGCATACAAACAAATCTTCAAATTTTATGAGTCCAAAGCAGGACATTTAGCCTTGATGGTTCACAATGATGTTTCCTGCAGACCATTCTTTGTTTATTAACTGTGGTGGTGGAGAAACAACTGTTAATGGAGTTACTTATGAGCAAGATAATGCCACAGCACCCTCCTTCACAAGTCCAAATAAAAACTGGGCTTATAGCTTTGGAGGTTCTTGGGAAGGAAATGCAAGTTCTAGTGATTACACGAAGAACATGACATGTGGAGTTTCTGTTGCTGATGCACCTTTGTATGATAGAGCTCGTCTTTCCCCTGTATCTCTCAAGTACTATGCTTTCTGTCTACGTGAAGGCAAATACAATGTGACGCTCAAGTTTGCTGAAATTGTATACACTGAAGATACAGACTATACCAGTTTGAGGAAGCGTGCATTCGACATTTATATTCAGGTAACAATTTTATTTTTCTTTTGTCATCACCTTCATTATAATTTACCTGTGGCCGGACATTTTGTAAATAAGGAATTAAATTCCCATTGCAGGATGACAAAATTAAAGTGCTAAATGATTTCCACATTAGAGAGCTGGCAGGAGGTCCAGATAAACCAATTACCAAAAGTTTTACAGCTGTGGTAAATAAATATAATACTCTATTGAAGATCCACATGTACTGGGATGGCAAGGGGTCTACTGACTTGGGTTATGGAGCTGCTGCTTTTAATGGACCTCTAATATCTGCTATTTCCGTGTCTCCTGGTAATAAGGTTTTTCTTCACGTTTTATGGTTTTTTGCTCTAAGTTCATCCAGGATATATTAACTGCTATGTGGTGTAACATTTTATTTCTGTCACTTACTCTCATCCCATCGGTTTCAGAATTCAAAATTCATGATGAGAAACTACGTCCCTTACATATGGCACTGATCGGGATAGGTTCAACCATTATTGCTGTGCTGCTTTTATTGGCTTTTGCCTGGTTGGGCTGGTTCAGAAGCAGAAACTCACCCAGTGAGTCTATATCTAAGCTACATTTAATAATACACTGCATTACCAAAACCAGCTTTAGTATACAGGACCAGGAGAATACATCTATCCTTTTAAGTTTTCTGATTAGCATATCTCCTTGACGTTTGGTTCGAACAGAAATAAAAGTAGGTGAAGAAAAAAAAGGGGAAGGGACTCAAGACAAGCATGTAACCCTCAAAGAATTAATAGATGCTACTGGAAAGTTTAGCGACAAAAAGATAATTGGCAGTGGCAGTCTTGGGAAAGTTTATGAGGTAAAACTTTTAAATCTTTTCATATTATAGAACTTCGGTAGAAGTTTGAGTTTTTCTGTCTATTTTATTTCTTCAGTTATGAACATTATTGTATTGTGTTGATGCAGGCCCAACTACTAGGTCTTATTAAAACTACTGTAGCTGTGAAGAGACTTTCCTCTCATTTTAAAGAAAATATCCAAAAATTGAAAAAGGAAATCAAATGGTTATATGAATTGGAGCATGAAAATCTCATTAAATTGTTCGATTATCATATTGAGAAAGACCTCCAACTTCTTGTTTATGAATACATGGAAAACAGATCCCTGGAAGATGCCTTGACCGGTAATGTATTTACTTCTTGTTCTAGCTTACAGTAGTTATAATTATCTTACTAATTATACTATGGCGTGAACCTTGTCATTTGTAATGGCTCTCTTTCTTTTTTCTAAATATACAAGTCAAATTTGGACTCCCAAAAGAAGTCAACTAAAGCCTTTGCTGTACAAGTGCCAAACTGAATTTTTAATTTCTGTGTCATGCTACCACATAGTTTGCAAAAATCTTGTTAAAATTTCATGGTTACTAATATGTTCTTTTAACAGCTAGATGGCGATTTATCTTACACATGCATTCTAAACCATGAGAAACAATACAACATTAATCTGACGAATTTGCGTGTGATTGCAGTTGACTCAAATACCAGATCATTGAAATTTACTTGGGATACTAGATTCAAGATTTGCTTGGGAATAGCAAGGGGTTTGGAGTATCTACACAATCATCGTAAACTAAATATCGCTCATCTGAACATTAAAGCTGTTAATATTCTTCTTGATGGAGATCTTGAGCCAAAGATATCAGATTTTGGATTGGTACATCTTTATGTTGAGGAGGATCAATTTAAGGTCATCAAAAGAGAAGTTGCACAGTAAGTATACACCCTGGCCTGCAGAAAAGAGAGAGCTTTTATCAACAGTGTTTTTTTGCAAAAAGATTATATGTGAGCAGCTCCACATACATTATGCTTACAGATATTATGTATTATTGCTGCAGAGGATATACGGCACCAGAGTATTTTCAAGGAAATTTGACGATTAAAGCTGATGTTTACAGCTTTGGGGTGATCCTACTTGAAATTGTTTCTTGGAAAAAAAATGTGATCAAATCACACAATGGAACTGAGTTTCTTGTGGACACGGTAAGCAAACTTGACAGTGTCCTGCTTTTTTGGCTTTTTATGTGTCCTTAACTTTATACAATCCACATCTCTTATGATCAAGGATGACTCTTTAGTGTCAGAAAACAAATGGCAGATCTGTGCTTGACAAGATGATTACTTCTTCTAGATAGCTCAATAGCTGATTATGTATATTATTTCATACATATATGTGCAGGCTAATGAAAAACATGAACAAGGAAATCTCGAGGACATGATTGATAAGAATTTGGAAACTTGCGATACACAACAAGCCCTGACCGTCTTGAAATTAGCAGTGAAGTGCACCAGTATAGCCCCTAGTGTGAGGCCTTCAATGTCTGACGTTGTGAGTGTTCTGCTAAATAAAAAGACGATTGGCGAGCTTTTTAGATCTGGTGCCCCTAATGTTGGGGAAAAGATCAAGGGCAGTGGGGGCGCCACTTCTATGGACCTTACCTCTATACCATCAACTTCATCTCCTTCTACCAACACCAAAGATGAATAGGAAAGTATTTCTGCAGATATTCCTATGAAATCCTGAGGCAAATTTCCGGGCACTAGTTATGGTTCAGCTAGCAATTGCTAATTAAGTTTGACAGTGACCTATGCACCAGCTGGCTTGCTTTATATCTGTTGTTTTTGTTGTAGCTAGTTGTTATCTCTGTTGCTGTTGTTCTTTTTCTTGAACTTAATTCATTGAAGATTCCTGTTTTCCGCCACGAATATATGTATGGGTGAGATTAGTTAATTGATCGACTTCAGAAGCTCTCGATCATAATTGAGATTGTATGAATGAGAGATATGCAAGTCTGAAGCTAGCTAATATATAGTGCTAACACTCCGTAGAGTCCATGAAATGAAGATGCATGCATGCCAGTAATAAAATGGTGCCAACTCGATCAACCAGCACTGTTCTCAGATTTTACTGGCGAATCCAACAGGCTAGGAATGCCAATATACATCTGTTTGATCTTGGTGTGCCTGACTCATCCATCTGGTGCATATATTACATATGCCATGGATCATCACTAACTGCAGCCCTGAGCTTCTTTACGGCTCCATGTCTCGGAGAAACAAATAAAAGGGAATCCTTTCAATTTGTTCCGACCTAGCATAATAAGCTCATTGGCTGCATCAAGAAACCGATGAGGATTGTGCCTAGGCTATCTTCGGCCCTTTGCTTTTCTTGGCCGAGGAACATTGCTCAAACAAACAAAGCATGTAGGATCGATCAAAGCATAAAATGAGGCAACCTTAGATTAGTTACTTCTTTTTTACATTTTTACTTACTACGTATGAGTCATAGTAGCTAGTATACTCGCAAAATCCAAAATACAAAAGAAGCTAGAAAATCTCATAGAATATACAATTTGTCCCTAAAAAAACATAAAAAATATAGTCACGGACTCCATAACAATTTGTCCCTTTGGAGCCCTTACATAATTTATCATTCCAAAAATCATCACTATCTTGTCTCTTGGGTCAACTTATAAATAAAACCATGGGCAAAAATCACAGTATTTGAGGCCCGTGAAGGGCTGGTGGCAAATATGTAAATAAAACAACCCAGTAAATCTATCAAATCCCCTAACTACCCCAGCTTCCCGCCTTGAGTCATCCAACACACTATGGCACTGCCGTAATAAATGCCAAGTCCAGGTGCAATAAAACTAGCAAATCTGGAAACTTCCATATAAAACCGACTCCATTACTTGCTTTGCCCGTTATCTTCCCCACCGCCACCTATTTATAAACCGTTTTCTCTCTTCCTCATTCAAACAGATCAACGGCCACGATGCGTCCATTCTTCTGCCTCCTCGCAATCCTCGCCGTCCTCCTCCATCTGGCGGCCGCCGCACGCGGTGGGCTGGCCGGCGGATGGAAGCCGATTAAGGACATCAACGACCCCCACGTGAAGGAGATCGCGGAGTTCGCGGTGTCGGAGTACAACAAGAAATCCGGGACGAAGCTGGAGTTTCAGAGCGTGGTGAAGGGCGAGACTCAGGTCGTCGCCGGCGAGAACTACAGGCTCGTTATCGCCGTCAAGGATAACGCGGAGGCGGCCAAGTACGAGGGCGTCGTGTATGAGAAGATTTGGGAGCATACTAGGGAATTGCTCTCCTTCGATCAAGTCAAGGAGTAATGCATGTTCATCCAACCCAATTTCTAGTTCACTGTTTTTATTATTTTTAGTTATAATAGAGAATTAATAGAGATTAATGTTTGAGATTCAGAGACCGATTGTTCTTGATTGTCTGGTAATGTTGTGCGACTAATTTCGTTTATCTTCCTTTGATATTTTCGAGATCTAGAGTTTCTGTCTTGGCATTAATTTATTGTTGAGAAATGCATGCATTATCTTGAAGAAAAAGAAAAAGTGGGTATTATCCAATAATCTTTTATGAGGGAGAAGATGAAGATAGCACACAGAAAAGATTTCTGGTGGACAAAATGAAATGAGAGTCAATGCTCATCAGGATGGGTCAAGACTGTTTAGCTAGATATGGATAGTTGCTCTTATTTAGTGTAATTGGATTCTCAATTTCAATTTTTTTTTTCCCATGAGAGCGAGTCAATTACGTTTGAGGAAAATGAGAGAAAGAAGTGAATGAAATGGAGAGGATCTAGTACCGAGTCTTTTTTCCCTCAAGACTTGCATTTGACCTCGGTTGTATTGGCCTATATAATACGAGTTTGATCAACTTCCTACAGTTATAAATTAATCTACTATTGCATGGAGTTAGTCCACCATTTGGCCCATTTCGTTGTTGTTTTATGTTTATGTATCAATCGCAGAATTTCTCGTATAATACTTGCGTAAAAGAATTAAATAGTAATATTTATCGCAGAGTGGTGTAGAATACTCGGGTTTGATCTATAGGCTTGGGTTGTGGGTAATACCGGGCATTTCTTTTGGGTTCAAAATGGATCACATTGGGGTAGCTGAGACCCATAGTATGTGATCATGAAACCTTGGGACAAAGCTTTAATCGGGATTCAGGCCCAAAAGAAAAGGTACATGTTAAAGCCGAAAGGAAGAAGAAAATAAGATGATGCATGTGCGTGAAACAAGTGATGTGTTTGGTTGCGAGATTAGGCAGCAAAGCATTAAGGAATGGAAGCATGTGATTTGAACATGTAAAGCAAAGCGGTGCTACTTTTAGTAAGATGCAATTTGGGTATACCAGTTCCACAAACTATACATACGCCTTATCGCTTCAACAATGATAGACCCCAGAGGAGAGGTTGATGATCGACATTGACAGCTAAGTAAGGAAACCATGCCATAGTGGCTATCACTCTCATTGGTTGTATCAAATCCAATTATTAGATGCTTTAGGCCGATTAAGTGAGTGAGATGCCAAGTCACTTACGACTCACCATTTTTCATCTCAACTCTGGAAAAAAAATTGACACAACAGCGAGTGTTGTACGCATATTAACGCAACGGCCTCTACAAAATGGGAGAGTGTTACAATTATTGTACTAGTTACAGTGCACCACAAATCTTCATCACACAACAATTAAAATCTAGTGCAGTCACAAATGAAGCACTTAACGATGAATAAAACAATTCACACCCAAGGGAATCGCAGATGATGAAGTGGATTAAGAAGATTGCAGAGGAGGGCACAGAGGTAATTAGCAGCTAACTAAAACAATGCAAGATCAAGATGGAGCGACTCCAAAATATTTAGCGTCGACTGAAATGAGTTAGACTAAAGTAAAATGTAAGATAATTGTGATGAAAATATAAAAGAAGAGACGCGAAGATCATTACATCATACTAAAATCATTGAAGTTATGTGACTTGATACAAATCAAGAAAGTAGAAATACAAAAAGCTTCCATTAAGCATCAACTTGCGTTGTATGTAGTTGTTGAAAATTGTTAAAGTTGTGTTACTCTTTCTCCAGAAAAAAAAAAAATTTGTGTTACTCGATACAAATCAAGAAAGCGACAACACAAAAAACCTATCACAACACAAGTTCTTATGCTGATATGTTTGATGCTAACAAATTCTTCCAAGTTCGGTTTTCTAGTATTAGCCGGATCTAAACTGGACTACTGGAGCAACCACCAATCGTGCAGACTGGTCGGTTGAGGATTACCACAAAGAAATCAAAAAAATCTGATCATTATTTAACGAGATATTTATCCCATAGTAATAACCAAAATTGAGGCTTAAAGTTTGTGTTGGCAAAATTTGTAGGAAAAAAAAAAAGAGAGTTAATAACAAACCCCTACGACCCTCTCGAAACACAAAACCAACACACAAAACGTCACAACACAATAGGAATCTGTGCGTCCAAACAGAGCGGACACCGGAGAGCCTCGAGGCCGGTGACGGGGCTCTCTTCTGCATCGCCGCCGCAGCAGCATCATTTATCTCAACAGCTTCGGCGCAGCCTCAGTAAGAGCAGCAGCATCGACCAGAGCCAGAGAATGAAGGGTCTCTTCAAGTCTAAGCCCCGCACGCCTGCCGACGTCGTCCGCCAGACCCGCGATCTCCTCATCTATGCTCAGCGCAGCCCCGATTCCCGCGAGAGCAAGCGCGAGGAAAAGGTCTCATCTTCTTGTTACCTCCCTTCTATGTTCGTAATAATACATCAATCTGATTATGAATGGATTGGATTACAATCTGGATCCAATCCAATTTGAGTAGCTAGCTGAAACCAACTGGTTTATATTGGGATCATGGAAAGTATTGGTTTTGCGATTATGTTTGAATGCAAAATCGAGCCTTTTTCGATAATAATTAGTTTCTCATGTGCCTTGAATTTGGATTGTATTGAACAGATGGCAGAGCTTTGTAAAAACATTAGGGAGTTGAAGTGCATTCTCTATGGCAATAGTGAGTCAGAGCCTGTTTCGGAAGCTTGTGCGCAATTGACACAGGAGTTTTTCAGGGAGGACACGCTTCGACTTCTAATCATGTGTGTTCCGAAGTTAAACTTGGAGGTAAGCATTTGACGCCTTGTTTTTTGTCTATGCCCTGTTTTTCAATTCAGTGGCATGTGCTTGATGTGGGATTGTGATGTAGGCAAGGAAAGATGCCACTCAAGTTGTTGCCAATCTACAAAGGCAACAGGTTCACTCCAAGTTGATTGCATCCGATTACTTGGAAGCAAACATTGATATAATGGATGTCTTGATCCAAGGGTAAGCCTCTATTGCAAAGGATTTTGGATATTTTTGCAGCCGTATCATTTAGTTAATTGTCTATGATGCTGATTTCAATAGTGCACCTTACGATTCTGAATAACAGAAGTAGAGACCTTCTTTTCTATTATTGAACTACATACTCCAAATTCAAGTTAGAGATACATCTGGACTGCTTCTTAACAGTTAAGTTCTGTGAAATTCCAGGATAAGATCAGTTCTAGGTTCTTCTATGTGATGAGTGCATGTAGAAGTTTCATTCCTGGTTTTTGAATGTTAGATTTAAGCTGGTTTGATTTTCATGATTCTTTGTGGTTTCGTAATTAGAAAGTATGAATATTTTGTGTCTTTTGGTTCTCAGATACATTTCTTGAGAAAATTTTGTGGCTCATTAGGAGGGAAACATTGTTATGATTATGTCCTCTTTGAATGTATCTTCAAGTTGTCCTAAGTTGTTCTCGTTTTATGAAGATTTAATTTTTATGAAAGAAGCGGTGCAGTTTCTTTCAGGGTGCAGTTTATGGTTTCAAAAAGTATTTTGTCTTAATTGAACTTATAGTGCTTGTCATCTTATTAACTAATTCCACTTCTACTAGGTACGGAGATACAGATATGGCTTTACATTATGGTGCAATGCTGAGAGAGTGCATACGCCACCAAAGCGTTGCAAGGTGAGCAAAGTAAACTTGATTCATCAGTTAGCTCCTGATTTGACTGTGTGGCTGTAGGAGTTAACCAAATCTTGTTAACTCCTGAACGTGGTTCATCAGGAATTGTTTATCCTTTGGATTTTTTTGACCTTGAGCATAGAGCTTTATCCACCCCAAGTATAACTTATTTATGTTATCTCTTAAAATCTAGCATTTGAACTCTCGGGTTTGATTGCAGATATGTTTTGGAATCCCAACACATGAAGAAGTTCTTTGACTATATACAGCTTCCAAATTTCGATATTGCTGCAGATGCTGCTGCGACATTTAAGGTTGAGTTAATCTTAAAGAATGTTTGATGAATGACACATCTTTGTTCTGCTGGCCTCCTATATTGAACAAACAAACCTACTATTTGTGAAATCATGCGTGTGCGCTTTGCACATGTTTACTGCATGGTTTGCACTTTGCGGCTGGCTAAACTGCACCTTTTGTTTTATTAGAAAACATTTGTCATGTCTGCGTGTAGGAAATCTTGATACCATTACTAGTTCTCTTTATAATCTTGTAGCTTTTCCAAATACTGCAATTATTGGTTTTTGATGTATTTAAACTGTTGCAGTAGAATCATTCTGATGTCTTGTAACATCTTCCTGCAGGAACTCATGACAAGGCATAAATCTACAGTAGCAGATTTTTTATCCAAGAATTATGACTGGGTAAGGGTTTTCACTTTCTTTGGGTGTACACATGCATGGGTATGCCCACCAGTGTTCATCATTGAGAATATGCATGTGGGCAATAAGAAATATGTTGGTCCTAGTTGATTGTATAATTACAATAGAAGCACTTTAATTGAAAAAAGAAGATAGGAATTGGAAGTATCATAAGTTTATAATTTGGTTCTCCCTTTTCTTTATTACTGTATGTTGCTGCTTGTGTTATGTTCTCGCCAACCTGATCTTGGGTGTCTCCAATCTTCAACCAGTTCTTTGCGGAGTATAACTCAAAGCTGCTGGAATCCTCCAATTACATTACCAGACGACAAGCTGTCAAGGTATGTTAAATATTTCACATAGGGTCTTTTTTTTTTTTTAATAGCATGATGTCTGACCTTGGGTCCCTTTTTACTCTGTTATGTTTTTTATTTTAGTTATAAGTACTCTTTCTCAATTATTTTGATTATCTTCTTGAAATAGGCTGTCTAGTTGGTTTTTTTGTGAATCGTTCATCACTTGCATGACAATGATATTTGCTTAAGAAGCTTCTATATTCATTTCAGCTGTTAGGAGATATATTGCTGGATCGGTCAAATTCAGCTGTAATGACTCGATATGTGAGCTCAAGAGACAATTTGCGGATCCTTATGAATCTTCTCAGAGTATGATATACTCTCCTAAACTGTTTGTTGCTAATGCTATTTTCTCCCCGTCCTCTCCTTTACAAAAACTTCATCAAATCATCTAATTTCCTGAATATATTGCTCAATCTAATTGCGATAAATTCTATGGTTTTATTTGCAGGAGTCAAGCAAGAGCATCCAGATTGAAGCATTTCATGTTTTTAAGGTTCAGTCCATCCTCCCTTTGTGAATTTTTAACTTTCAGGGTTCCACTTTGATTCATTGTATTGACAATTTTTCTTGTTCACAGCTATTTGCTGCCAACCAAAATAAACCTGCCGACATCGTGGGCATACTTGTTGCAAATAGAAGCAAACTTCTACGGCTGTTTGCTGATTTTAAAATTGATAAAGGTTGGTAACATCTTTCACTTAGCAATTCGTGACCATTAGTTGTGAGCACCATGTTTACATTTTGCGAATTGTTTGTTGCAGAGGATGAACAATTTGAGGCAGACAAAGCTCAAGTAGTAAGGGAGATTGCTGCCTTGGAACCGAAAGAACTCTCATGAAAGGATGAACTTCATTTGTATGTGGAATATGTGGAGTTTGTACTATGTGAATTTTAGAGTTGTCATAGTTCTTGGCGTGACAACGGTACCAAGAGTGGAAGGAGCCTTATCTTCTATTCTCACTTGTGTTCCTTCCGGTGTAGTTTCTATTAATCTCAATCACACTTTTGTAAAAGGTAGATAAATAAATTGAGAAAATGTTTTCATGCTGTACTCTGGTGATGCTGATGTTTAGCCACGCCGTATTGTAATTTATTTGATATTCAAGCATCACATTGTTATATAATATTGTACAATCGCATGCGTGAAAACTCCATGCCACATTTGAATCGAAGATGCAGACACCATGCCACATTTGGATCGAGGATTTGCTTGGTATGATTAGAGATTTAGAACTTGGAGTAATCTCGGTAAACTTGATGTCGGTTACTGCCGAGGAGAACACAGAAGGCTACTTATTCATTTTCTAGTTGCAAGACAGGGTGTGGGAAAGTGGGAATGCGATTCTAGTTTCACAGTTCAGCCAGTATCGAATAAGGTTCAGCATATTGGCATATTCCATGGATCTTTAAGAGACAATCTCCACATCCAGTGAATCAAATCACCATTATTTGGGAGAAATGATTCTTTACTGTGTACTCGCCGATCAAAGTGGAACATTCGCAAAAATTAGCACAGAGTTCTACTAGTCAAAAACTCGAGGACTCACTAGAAAGGACACAACATATGAATTTCATCGTGATATTTCAATATTACAGAAACTTCGACGAAATTTCAATCATTTGTCTAAATAGTCATTACATGAAATAATTTCGGAATAACCAGAAAGAACACGAATAGTTTAGAATAGACAAGCACAAGAGGAGCATATACTGTCTACCATAAAAGAATGCCCCTATATATATATAGACATGTGGTACGTGAAAGCTTGCTCACAGACAAATTGCAAACCCCTCTTCATCACTCATCAGCATCTACACTGAGTGGTGTATTCAAACCACGCATTCCCCTCTCTGTTTCTCTCATCTCACAAAAACAATGGCTGAAAATGGTACGACCCATCATTCCTCTTCTTTTCATTTCTGTATTTGTTGTCATAGTGCTTCAATCGCTGGGATTCTTTGTTTGATTAATTTGCAAATTGTATGGATTGTAGATTCGCTTGCTCAGTTCTTGGCGTCTGCAGTTGACGCGGCCAAGAAAGCTGGACAGGTCAGGTCCACTCCCAAAGTCTCACTCTTTCTCTTTTTGTTGAGTAAATTTTTGTTTTTTCTCGTTCTTGGTTAGCAGTGATTGAAACAAAGTCTGGTTATCTGTTTGTATGTGATTTATTGCAGCTAATTCGAAAAGGGTTCTCCGAGATCAAACATGTGGAGCATAAAGGCCAGGTCTTTCAATTCTTTCTTCTTCTTCTTCTTTCAATTGTGTAGTCAAACTGGTGTTGGGCCAATTTGGATTCTAAATGTGAATTGCCAAGTGAAAGATTTAGACTTTGCTTATTTGGGGACATACAAATGAGGATTCTGAAATGCTGCATTGAGCTTAGAAGGATGTGTTCTTAAATGATAGAAATGATGATGAAAGTTGAGTTAAATTTAGAGGGAGAAACTTAGCTAATGTGGTTTGAGATAGGCAAAGTAAAGTTTTGATATTGTGTATTCTAGGTGGATTTGGTCACAGAAACTGATAAGGCGGCTGAAGATCTCATATTTAATCATCTCAAGCAGCTTTATCCCACACATAAGGTGATTAACTCTCTATCCCCTCTTTTATACTATATGTGTCAACAGAGTTTTGGTTTAGTGTTCAGAATAGCGTTGCATGATTGTATGTCGGAAGAGTGTTATATGTTTTCTGTTGTCTGAACTTTTTAAGTTGGGGTTAATGTTAGTTCATTGGGGAAGAAACTACTGCTGCTTGTGGTGTAACGGAGCTGACTGATGACCCAACATGGATAGTGGATCCCCTGGATGGCACCACTAACTTTGTCCATGGGTAAATATCACTTTTTTCTGTTGTAGATGATTGTTTCTTCTCTCTTATGAAGATTGATTCTCATTGCTTTTATTCTCCCCTATTATTGGTTGCAGGTTCCCCTTTGTCTGTGTCTCTATTGGTCTTACTATTGGAAAGATTCCCACAGTTGGTGTTGTTTATAATCCAATAATTGATGAGGTAAGGATTCATGCCTCCCCAAATGTCATCTCAAGTGACTAAGCATAAGTTTTATTCTTGTGGAGGTATGAAATTATACATTGTTGGAATTATTGATTCTTATAGTGAAATTACTTCTAAATAGTACTAGGTTACCAGCTGGAAAAGTGTATTAACTTTAGATTCACTATGTAGCTTTTTACTGGTATCCGTGGAGGAGGTGCATTTCTCAATGAAAAACCTATAACAGGTGAGTTTTAATCATCATGTTGATTCTTCCTGATTACAACATTTCCTATGTATCTCTAAGAGTTAAATGTTTATGCCTTGAAATACTGCAGTGTCATCTCAAAGTGAACTTGTGAAGTCTCTCCTTGCAACTGAGGTTTGTGAATATTTGTTATAGACTTATAATTGAATATTTGATGAATGATTGTGTATTATTTACCTAAATTTGTAGATTTGTTGCTTTTCCAACCCCCAAATATCTCCCTCTCTATCCTCAAGCCAAAAGATGTAGACTCTAAGAGAATATTAGAGAGAAAAAACTTATTTAAATAAAGAGAATTTCATTTTGCCATTAATCTAAGGGATTAGTAACTTTGTAGTCATAGGATATCCTAGGATTAGAATGCAGAATCTTACTTACGCTCTGAAGTGCAATAAAGATGGATAATTTAGATATAATACAACGTGATTAGATGTTCTAATCTCGTTAGCTGATGTTATGCCACTTTCTAAAATATAAATAGACCTGAATTAAACAAGCAGTTGAGTTGGAATCCTACTAAATTATATACCTGTTCTGTTTTTACTCAATAATATTTCAAATCTTTGAACTCGAGAGTTACAATGTAATAAAGGTGGTGAATTTACTTTCCTGATCTTAAGTTGTTGTTCTGAGAGCAGGCTGGAACAAAACGTGATAAATTAACTGTGGATGCTACTACAGGGAAACTAAATAGCTTACTTTTCGAGGTAAGTCCAGAACTTTTCAATAGTGATCTTCAGTTGTGTTGGCATTTCAATTTCATATCAGTTGCTTTGTTAAGCAGGTGAGATCGCTTCGGATGAGTGGCTCCTGTGCACTGAACCTCTGTGGAATTGCATGCGGGAGGCTTGATCTTTTTTATGAACTCGGCTTTGGGGGTCCTTGGTATGATCTACTGTCTTGAAGTAATGCTAGGTTAATTTCAGCAGCAGATGATTGACTTTTCTTGCGTCTCAGGGATGTGGCAGGTGGTGCTGTGATTGTTACAGAAGCTGGAGGATCTGTGTATGACCCGTAAGTAGCAAACTTAAGTTCCAATCTTTCTTCTCTCTGTTTTGATAACTATGGATCTTTGAGAAGTTCTAGAAAATATATGCATACTTGTTGATAGTTTTTTGTGGAGTAGTTGTTAAATAGTCGTCATTCTTATAATCTTCAGCATGTGGTTTTTTACAAATTCTGTAGAAGATTTACTTATTATGGAGAATTGATTCTTTTTGCATCAGATCTGGTAAGGACTTTGACATCACATCGCAAAGAGTAGCAGCATCGAATCCTCTGCTCAAGGATGCCTTTGTTAAGGCCCTGAAGAAATCAGAATGAGATGGCTTGTATCGCAATATCAAATCTTTTAAGTAATGCATTCTTCACCAGCTGTGATCTCATGCCTTGTTCACATGTTTGCAAAGAGAATATTGAAATTGTAGTTAGGGCTGAGTCAATGCCCAATCAATTGTTGAAGTTATTGAGCTGACAGATTGTTGGTAATCTTACTCCATTACACTGTATTTGCTAGTTCTTGCTTTATAGGAGGTTTGGTGATGTTTAAATTACATAAAAATATCTCCTGCTGAATAAGAGGAGTTCTTCCTGGGTTTGACTTGCAAAACAGTGAACTCATTATCTGCTTGAACCAGTTGGTTCAAACATGTAGAAGCGTCTGAAATCATGTTAGAGCGAACCAGTGAGCCATGGGCAATTGCTGATTTGCCTATTAAATTGGTACTATTCATTCTAAATTGGCAATTGCCTCCGGTTATACAATGTACCAATCAAAGACAATTTACCTGTCAATTCAATATTAATTAATTTATTTATTTATACATGAATGAAACTATATTTGTAATTTGATATATTAATTAATCTTAAATGATAATAATGGTACACTAATTATTCTATCCATTTAATTGAGAATTTGAATGTTAACAAAGTGATTAATAATATTCAATAAGATTCCACAAAGAGGGTATAATAAATAAATTATTGTTGAAATATTTAACAATTCGAGTACTTGCTTCGGTGGTTCTTTGGCTTAGTTCAAAATTTGATTGCAAGGAAGAGGGTTCGAATCTGGATGTTGTTGTAGCTAGTGAATTGTTGTTTGCTTTTCCTAGTTAGTATTGGGAATTCCCTACCCTATCAGTAATTTTCGTGTCTTTGTTACTGTGATGAAAACTTGCAGTCTGTCTGGTTTAATTTGTTCTCCGAAAACATTCAGATGTCCCGTTTTTTTACAAGTTCTTTTGCTCTACAACATTATTGGCCAGAGGTTTGGTCTTGAGAGCACTTGAGAGCCAGGATAGATCAATGTAGGGAAATATTGCAGAACGTGGGAAAAGATGAGGTCCATAATGATGCGTGTGGAGAAAAGTACTACACCATAGGCAAGGATGGTAATGCAAGGAGCTTTCCATCATAAGGATGTGTCACTTTCTGGGTTGATTATAGCTTGATATGCTCCTATCTTATTCAAAGCGACTTGTTCCTCAGTCACATCCAAAAACGACTTATTCCTAACTATTATGCCGCAGAATCTTTGACATCCTCACTTGATTATAGGTGTAATATTACGCTTTGCGAAGATATTACTGAATTGTACTCGGGGCTCAGTCAATGCCAAAGTTGTTGAACCAATTGAAACTGACGGACACATGGTTGGTAAACTAATGGTGTTTGCTGAGGGAATGTGATGTTGCAATGACATAAAGAGATTTAATGGTGAATGATTCTTAAATGGGTTTGACTTGTGAAAAGAAGTTAAAAGATAAAAAGAAAGCGCGTATGGAAAAATCAAGTTAGAAGTTTAGGCCACCAAGTAAGATGGAAAAATCAAATCAATATAGCGGGAGATAAAAATTATGTGTAATGAGTAGACAAATATAACAAATCTCTATCTCTAAATCCTGAACTCAGTACACAAAATGTATCCTAAACACGCTCTGAGCGATAAATATACAAAAGGGTGCAAGAACGTGTATGCAGAAGGAAGATGAAAGAGGAAGACACACAAAAGAAGAACCACTTCCTCCCCTCAAGCCATTCTATACGTTCTGCAATCTCCGATCTCTAAGCACCATAGCCGTTGACACCATTTGAGCCGTGGGGCGCCTTTTCAGCCTTCTTCCTCTTCAGTACAACATACCATGTGTAAGCTTCCAACAAAGCAGCTTGGACAGCCAAAGCAATGATGAGGCCAATGTATGAATTCTTCCAGTTTTTGTTTGGTTTCAAGATGTTGAACCCTTCGAATATGTTAACAACGCTGAGAATTATGACAAGATACCCGGTCAAATGATGGTAGATATTCCAGTAGAATCTGAACTTGTGATCCTTGTTGGGTCTCAGAAGCAAAGCAAAAACCTACATCCAAATTCAAGGTCTTCACTTAGTATAACCATAGAGGACATGTGGCCAAACCACTACAAACATTGTGAAACAACATGTCAGTGTGTTTAAAGATGAGAGTACCTGAAGTGTTCCAAGGCAGAAGAGGGTAATCCCAATGTTTCTGTGAGTATCATATTGGATACCGGCAGAATCGCTACCGAGCTTAATACCTGTGGCCCATCCAGCAACACCAACAATATAAGCAGAGGTCTGGCACCCGGCGTGGAGGTAAAACCATGCCGGGTCTGCAGCCTTGAATGTCTTCAAGTACCTTGCTACCATGGCTCCTACAGGCATCAAGATACCCCAACTCACTACATTTAGCACTGCGTGAATCTGTTCATAAGAAATCCCACAAATTAGTTTTGACCAATTCTGATGAAGTTAATGAGCATCTAACAGTCCTTGGCACATTTACATCAGTTCACCCAACATTTTACTTTTATATCATATTCTAATTCTAGAGGGATAAATATCTCAACTTATAAATACTACTGATTTATGTGGCTACGAACTAGGCAATTCAAACAATATCTAAGAGACTAAGAGCAAGAAAAGTATCCTAGTTCAACAGGTTTGACTAATTCTGATGATTGCAAAGAACACCCAGAACCTATGAGAAATTTCAAAGACCTCTATTTCTATAATGAAAACCACCTCAAGGCCACAAAGATCAGGAAGAAAAGAAATAACAACACTGGATTTTTCATGTGTTAACTATTACCAAATTGATCTTCACAAAAAGTTTCTTTTTTTTGGGTCAAAAACCATGGAAACAGAGCAAACTCTACCAAATTCTGTTAAAGGAACCATATTGATCTTCACAAAAAGTTTCTTCTTTTGGATCAAAAAGGGGAAACAGAGCAAACTCTACCAAAAATATGTTAAGAACAGTACTTGAAACAAAAACAACGACGTAGTGGATGTAGTTTACGAATCAAGTTACTTACGTTTTTCTTCCTGAGTGTGGAGCTGGCTCCACCGGAAGCGGCGGTCTGGCCGGAAAGCAAGTCCAAAGTCCCCTGGGCATTAAGATTGGCGGCATCGCTTCCGTGTTGTTGGGGGTTCCCACTCACAACCGAACCCTCCTGCCAAACCTGAAGAATCGTCGTCGTAGTCGTCGGCAGGGTCCAAGTGGCGTAGATGATCACCTCACCGTTCTGAGACTCAGCGGATACACCGCTCACATTGTAACTCAAAGTTCCGTTCGCCAAAGTCGTGCCGTATCCGGTGATCGGAGACGTGCGGACTGAAGGGGCCCCACTGGTTTGAGGAATAGCAACAAGAGCTTGCGCGCCGGTCATGGCCTTCTGGGTCTTGGTCAAGTCCGGGTTGATGGCCCAGGCGACCCAGTTGGTGTCTGACGCCGACGTGTGCCTGTACGCCATCGTGAGCTTCCCGGTGGACTGCTCAAAGGTCCAGTGGAGGAAGGCGTTGAGGTATGGAAGGTCGCTGCAGGAAGTGAAGGCTCGGTTGCTGGTGAACGTCTGGCTCTTACATGTTTGCGCATCTGAGAAGGAAGATAGAGAGACCAAAACACAGAAAGCTGTGAGAAGCTTGAACATGGCTGCCATGGGATTTGGTTGAGACTTGAAAATCCCAACTGGGTATTTTGGTAAGAAATTTGAGAGCAGTTATATTTGTGTGTGAAGGTTGTTGAAGAACAAAGGAGTTGAGGTTATATATAGGAGCGGGTTTGGTGGGGTTTGGGTTGTTGGCTAGTCCGTTGAGGAAGGTTCTTTATATTTCCTTTCAGAAGGAGTTGGTTTGAAAAATATGTACAGTGTGATTTGGAGAACCACCTTCGCTTTCCACACCTGCTCTTAACTTTGGATCGTTCAAAGTTTCTCCAACAACAGGGACATGTGGATTTTCAAACAGACTTCGATTGGTGATTAAGGAAAAAGAGTTGGTCGGTCGGCTGTTTCCACTGTCATATAGCCACACGTCTCCTTGTGATAAAAGAGTTCACCACCAAATTCTTAGCTTAAGATATATTGCACCCAAATATACACTGAAAATCATTTCAGACTCAAATTGAGAGAACATCTGTTATAAATCTGTTGGAACATGCAGCCTGCAGGGAATAGTGAACTAGTGTTTCCTTGTTCTTGGAGGTGAGACTCAGACCACCTAGTTAGTTCTTGAAAAAGGTTAAGAAGCTATGATACATTATCTAATAGAACTAGACAACGGGTAAAAAACATGTTATACTAATGAAATTAGATAAATGAATTAATCTCTCAAAAGAAGGTTGAAAAATTTGTTACATAGATATTAATATTTGACGAGTATATCAAATTTACTTAATTATAAAAAATGGGTTGTAGCATCCAACTTTCAACGAAAATGTTGTCATTTCATTAAAATTTGACGAACCTATTAAATATTTAAGTTCAGAACACCAATTAAGTTACATAATTAGTTTTGTAAACTTCTTTATTGCAATTTGCTTTACATCACTTGTGGCTAGTACCAAGACTCTCACAACAATCACTCTTTTATGACTGTTGGAATTAAAGTTCTAGGTGCCTATTATGGGTTCCAAACCAACACATGCACTAATAATAAGCGTAAGTGGTAAGAGATATTTCTCATCATGGAATGAGTTTAATCATTAAACTTGACTTTGGAAATATGTATGGTATTACTTTGGAGTGCTCTCTTTATTCATCAGGCTAGGCTTTGGCCGGACTCGTAAAAGTCAAGACGACTCACACAGTCAAAGCAATGCCTGTTGAATGGGTGGGCCGGTGGGGATAATTTTTCACTCACACATTTCCCATTTTGTACTGCCATTCAGACTTGGCCGAGCTAAACGTACCGTTTTGTACTCTTTTGTTGGACCCGTAAGACTGGGGATAGGGAATCCTGGAATACTTAGGGTTAGGTTTATAGTTGAGCAGGTGAGAGACTAAGATCGAGAAACCCTCCTCCTTCCTTGAATCCGGGTAGTGAATCGAACAACTTATTCACCTTCCCTATCCGTATTTGACATAAAGGTCCAGCTAGGGACCCAGGAACCGAGTGGAAGACACGCGTTTCAGCAAGCTGGACTGATCTCGATCGCTTCATTTGTCTTCGTCTATGCGTCGTCGTCGTCGTCTTTCTTTGGTGCGTTCACTTTGTTCTCCCCAGGTCGACACGGCGCCGTCGGCGATAATTCCATAACGTAATTATTAATTAATTAAACTGATTAGTCATTTAGTGTAATTAATCTTGTTTATTAGGTAAAATACCTATAGGGAGCACTATCTAACACGTTAGAGGATATTAATTTGCCGATCACTAACTTCATCGCCGGAGAGAATCTCAGACTTAAATTTGTTTCGCTGGCTCTGCATGTTCTATATATCCAATACATATACAAGTATATATTCTGTGTTATATGACTTATATCCTACTTGCTTGCTTTATCGAGCTAATGTTTCTTAATAGCTTTATCGAGCTAATGTTTCTTAATTAGAACTATGATATTTGCATGCTTTATCGAGCATGTGCAAGCTGCAACTTGATGCCAAACTAGATATTATAGAGAAAATGGTCTGTACAGTACCAGATGTTTGCCCCCTGATAAATTTTAAAAAATATCAATACAGTATCTGAAGTTCTGTGCCCGACTGAGAATTGGCACATATGGCCGTTACCTCCGTTACGGCGACGGCCAGCTGGCAATTTTAAACTTTAAATGACCAATTTACCCTTTTTAATTATTATTATTTTTTTTGTACATTTCTTAATTGTTCTTCTTCATATAATTAAAAAATAAAAAAATTGTTTTTTTTTAACGGTGAATGAAAAGAAGAATTTGAACAATGTTTTGACTGAAGAAATTATCGGAGAAGAAGACCAGAGGCTCAACAAGATTGATCGCCAGAGTGGAGGTTGGAGAGGCTCGGGTCCATCTCGTTCTTGATCTTGATGAGCGCGTCGAGGACCATAGGGCCGCACTCCTTAAGGTCGATGTCGTACTCCTTCAGCTCCGGCTTCGTCGGGTTATCGGGGCACCCAAAAATATGCTCAGGGCACCCATCTCCAAATGCAACACCTTCGATCTCCTACAGCAACACCTCTCTGCCCAATTGATTATTTGTAGTGCCTGGGTATTCAATTCTACCATTCGTCCGTTCAAGAAATGTGTGACCATATCACTTCTATCATTTCAAACATGAACCCAGAAGTGCTTGTTGGTGAGCCAGAGGAGGTCATGTCTGAGCTTGTGGTAATAGATTCCATGGTTGTGGATTGCAAGCGCAAAGACTATGCCAGGGTTCTAAGGCAGGCTAGGTTGAATCAGAGTGGTGCGTCTTGGTTTGCAAGAATGCCAAATCCAAAAGCGATTCTGGTTTCAGATGGAGGAGTGTTATAAATTGTGGATCAAGAAGGGTGGTTCGGACAGTGTTCTTGCCTGTAGGGAAGGGTTTAGATATGGCTAATGTATCCTGCAGTGGAGGGAATTCAGGGTCAAGCAAAGTAGAGAAGAAGAGATGGATCAAACATTTTGATCAACAATCTGGGGAGGAACATGTTATCAGAAAGTTAAATATTTCTTTGGGGGTACTCTTCTTTTTTTCTTTAGTTGATTGACATGATTGAGAGACATCAATTTGGTTATTTGGATAACCACAGGACTTGATTTTCGAAATCAATTCAGAATTCACAATGGAGTTGTAGACATAAGCAAATCAACCAACAAGTATGACCCTGCCAATGAATTAAGTCACCAATGAACAAACAATTATAGAAAACATAGATCTTTCTTTTAAGAGCCATACACTTCCATTACTAGCAGGCCCCGTTTAAAGCTGCCAACGAAACCCAGAACGG
This sequence comes from Rosa chinensis, assembly GCF_002994745.2. Lineage (NCBI taxonomy): Eukaryota > Viridiplantae > Streptophyta > Magnoliopsida > Rosales > Rosaceae > Rosa > Rosa chinensis. The sequence goes on along the minus strand of NC_037092.1, from coordinate 549,792 downwards.
AGCCGTTCACCCAGTTCCTAGCTATATTCAAGATCTCTAAGCTCACAGAGTTCAAGATCGGTATCTCACCATGAATCTTATTAAACCCAAGATTCAGAAACCTCAAATTATGGCAAAGAGCCAGTTATGGAATTTCCTTCGAGATCAACATCCTCTCATTTCTCCATGCCCCAAATTTCAACAGGAATTTCACCATCAAAACCATTAAAGGGCAAAGACAGGACCTTTAGCTCAGTGAGCTTCCCAATCACAGAAGGGAACTATCTCAATTATACATGAAAACAAAAAAAAATCAATTGAGGTCAGGATGAGAACGAAGACTAAAGAGGATGGAAAAAAGAAGATGAGACTTAATATCTAAACTGAATTTAAGAATTCGAATGAGATTTCAGAGAAAAAGCGATGGTGATTAATACTGCTAACTTCAGAACTATCGAACCTAAAGCAAGTTTTTTTTTGTTTTTTTTTTTTTTTTCCATATGAAGACAGGAGAGAGAGAGAGAGAGACTGGGCAGCGAAGAGAAGAACATTAGGAGAAAGAGAGAAAAAAAAAAAGGATTAATACGTGAAAGGATGAAAATACCCTTCAAAAATTATCAGATGGCAGACATCATAACGGAGATAACGGCCATATGTACCAATCCTCAGTCGGGCAAAGAATCTCAAGTGCCGTATTGATATTTTTTGAAGTTCAGATACCAAAGGTTATAACGAGACAAACATCGGATACTGTACGGACCATTTTCCCTAGTTCTTATATCATATCATCAGTGTTGATCATACAAGAAAAGTAGTTTAATGTTATGGTAAGCTTATGTGAACATGCAATGAACATTAATTATTAAGGCGGGATTAAATTGTAGGCCTAGCTTTGAATATGTCAAGGGCTGTCCTTGTTAATTTAGAAGTACGTTGTTCAGACTTGTATATTAGAATAATAATCGACAACATTGTCCATTGTTGTTTTAGATTTCTTTTCTCTTATTCCGATCGAATCCTTATATATTATTTTGATGACGCGTATTTATACGTACATATGGCTGAAGTCTTTGCTTATGAACATGATGGGTCTGATTCCTAACCAAAACAAAAAAATGAAACACTATGGGTCTAGTCAACTTGTTCAATCGAGTACGTACTCGTACTAATTCTTAAGTTTGTGTTCATTGAATTAAGAATGTAGGAGTCGGAGGAATTTCTAATTGAAATAAAATCCTAAAGGATCTTAGTATCTTTATCAATCTTGTAAATAAGTATTAAGGTTAGTGTTGAAGATCTAAATACTTCAGTGCTGTCCTTCACTACCTGAGAGACTTAAGTTGAGCTACATACATGATACATGGTAAATTTAACCTCTTTATAACATTATTATACGTAAATTTAACTTTTTCATCTCTTATTTAAGATTTATGACCCTACAACTAAAATGTGACAGCTGATGTTTCTAAAGAGATTTGATAGTGTGAATAATATGTAATCACTTCAATTCATTCAGAATGATTTACAACGTTTTATACAACAAAGATGCTAATTCTATCTATAATTATAGGACTAACTATAGTAATACAAATCTCTTAATTAACTTGTGATGGTACAGAATATCCCAATAACAAAGACTCCAGATCATATGAGATTCCTTTCCTCAATACTCCCCCTCAAGTTGGAGTGTATGTTAATTACACCCAACTTGCTCAATAGTGCTGAAAATTGCTTCGAACCCAGCGGACAGCGGCTTGGTGAACAAGTCAGCTGGTTGTTCCTTTGTTCGAATATGCATGGTTTTGACTAGCCCCCTTTGTACTTTTTCCCGCACAACATGGCAATCTATCTCAATATGCTTTGTGAGTTCGTAAAAGACGGGATTTGATGCTATATGAATGGCAGCCTGATTATCACAGAACAATTTAACTGCATGTGCATGTTTAACATTCAAATCTCTTAATAAACTTTGAAGCCACGTAATCTCACAGCATGTTGTTGCCATAGATCTGTACTCCGCTTCTGCACTAGAACGAGACACTGTTCCTTGCTTTTTTTGTTTTCCATGAGATGGGTGCGTTGCCTAAGAAAATATAGTAGCCAGTAGTTGATCTTCTTGTGTCCTTGCAACGTGCCCAATCTGCATCACAATACACCTTGATCTCCAATTGTCCGGTGGAAGGCAAAAGTATTCCTTGTCCTGGTGTCTGCTTAACATATCTCAACACCTTGTAACCTACATCTAGATGAGGTTGTCTAGGGTTATCCATAAATTGACTTAGGATATGTACAGCATACACGAGGTCTGGTCTCGTGACTGTGAGGTATATGAGTCTTCCAACTAATCTGCGATACTGAGAGGCATCCTTTAAAACGACCTCTTCACCTTGCGTTAGCACCAAGTTCTGATCAATTGGGAATCGAGATGGTTTAGCGCCTAGGAAGCCTGCATCTTCAAGGACCTCTAATGCATACTTTCGTTGGCATAAAACAATGCCTTGTTTGGACCTTGCCACCTCTATTCCAAGGAAGTACCTTAACTGACCCATATCTTTGAGCTTGAAATGACTCGCAAGGAAGTGCTTTGTCTCCATGATGTCTTGTAAGTTGTTTCCTGCCAGTATAACATCGTCAACATAGACTAGCAAGGCTGTGAATCTACCTTGAGTGTGTCGGACGAAGAGTGAGTAATCAGACCAAGACTGATTGAATCCGGCAGCCTTGAGAGCACCAGAAAGTTTCAAAAACCACGGCCTCGATGCTTGCTTGAGGCCATACAATGATTTCTGTAACTTGCAAACTCTATTCTCCCCCTTTCGTCCGAAACCAGGAGGCAACTTCATGTACACATCTTCATAGAGGTCACCGTTAAGGAAAGCATTGTTGACATCTAGTTGATGAAGATGCCAACCTTGAAGAGCTGCAAGGCTGAGTAACACTCGAACTGTTGTTAGTTTGGCCACCGGATCAAAAGTCTCGCGGTAATCAATCCCTGCAACTTGACTATAACCTTTTGCAACCAAACGAGCTTTATACCTCTCTACTGTGCCATCTGGGTTGTGTTTTGATCTTGTAAACCCACTTGCAACCGATTGGTTTCTTGTCAGGGGAGAGAGGCACCAAACTCCATGTCTTGTTTTCTTGAAGAGCTTGAATCTCTTTGTCCATAGCTTCTCTCCATCGTGGTTCAAGGACAGCCTGAGAGAAAGATCTAGGTTCCTTTTCGAGTGTAATGTTAATAGTGAAAGCTTTATGTGTAGGAGAGAGTCTATCATAGGATAAAACATGAGCAATAGAATGAGGGGTACCTGGATGAGTAACCTCGCTCGTGGAAGATGATGGTGCAGTATGTGAAGGAAGGGCTGCCTCAATATGAAAGCCTTGCAATGTGGTTGGAGTTCTAGTTGGTCGTGATGATCTTCGTGGTGGTGGCAACGAAGAATGAGGTATTGCATCTTGGGATACGGATAAGTTTGGTGGTGACGTATTTGGAAAATGAGATGGTGGAATATTTGAATCTGAGTGATTTGTGGGATTGATATCAGCGGAAGTTGTGAAATTAGAATCAAGATTTGATTCGGAGGGATTTGAGAAGATTTGATCGTCATCAATGTGAGGTGAGGTAGATAAAGAAGGAAAGAGTTGAGGAGGTGTTGGAAAACTGACAGAAGGCGAAGATGTGGAAAGTTTGGATTGATAAGGAAACTCGGTTTCAAAGAAGATGACATCTCGTGAGACTAACATTTTCTTATCTTTTAGGCTATAGACTTTATATCCCTTTTGACCATGAGGGTAACCAAGGAAGATACACTCAATAGAGCGTGAATCAAACTTGCTGGGCCGGAGTGGATGAGTAGACACAAAGCAACGACAACCAAAAACACGCAAATGAGAGTAGTTTGGTGATTTGTGAAATAATGTTTCAAAAGGTGTTTTACCTTGCAAAATTGGTGTCGGTGTCCTATTTATTAGATAGGCAGCGGTGAGTATGGCATCCCCCCAAAATGGTTTAGGCAAGTTTGATTGAAAGAGAAGTGCACGAGCAACGTTTAGCAAGTGCCTGTGTTTGCGCTCAACGACGCCATTCTGTTGGGGCGTGTTGATGCAACTGGTCTGATGTAAAATACCCTTGGAAGAGTAAAAATGTGTGCATTTAAATTCTGGACCATTGTCACTCCTAACAATTTTTACTCTTTTGCCAAATTGATTCTCAACTAAATTGACAAATTGAATGAGTAGGGCTCATGTTTCTGACTTGTGATGCATGAGATAAACCCAAGTGCTTCTAGAGTGATCATCAACTATGGTTAAGAAATATTGTGCCCCAGAAAGAGATGGGACGTGGTAGCCACCCCATATGTCCACATGAATCAAATCAAAACAAGAATTACTAGAAGAAACACTCAATGGAAAAGGTCTTCTAGTTTGTTTAGCTAAAGGGCAAATGGAACAAGGACTTGCATTGCAAGATTTATTTTGCAAAAAGGGAAATAATAAAGACACTTTGCTAGATGGATGTCCGAGCCTTTGATGCCATAGGTCATGTGTTTTGGTGTTCACCACATTGCACGTTCCTTTCTTTGGCAGATTGAGACAGTAGAGTCCCTCACTTTCAGTTCCCGTCCCAATCACCCTCCCCGATTGAAGGTCCTGTATGAAACAAACTTGTTTAAGAAATATGGTGATATAAAAGGAATCAAATGCAAGTTTGCTGATGGAGATGAGATTTAGGTAAAACAATGGGACACATAGAACATTGTGAAGGACAAAGTGTGAAGAAAATGACACTGTCCCAATGTGCGAAACATGTAATGTGGTACCATCGGGCAACTTCACTGTACGATTGTGCACAGGTTGAAAAGATGTGAGGAAAGCCGAATTACAAACTATGTGGTCACTAGCCCCACTGTCTAGGATCCATGTTACATCTTTATTATCTTGTGAGAGGGCAAATGCTTTACCCGAGAGCTCCTCATAGTTAGGAATGTTACCAACAAGATTGGCTGAAGGCTGTTTGATCGAATTCAACTTCTCTAGTAGCAGGTGGCAATCATTGGAATTCTCCCATGGTTTTGAGGTCTTGGAAGAGCTTTGGTCTTTCTTGTGTTTAATGACCTGTTGTTCTTCGGCACCAGCCATGAGCTATTTTGTTTGTGTAGATTTCTAGGTTCTCAAGAGCGATTGCTCTGATACCATAAAGAGATTTGATAGTGTGAATAATATGTAATCACTTCAATTCATTCAGAATGATTTACAACGTTTTATACAACAAAGATGCTAATTCTATCCATAATTATAGGACTAACTATAATAATACAAATCTCTTAATTAACTTGTGATGGTACAGAAGATCCCAATAACAAAGACTCCAGATCATATGAGATTCCTTTCCTCAATAGTTTCACACTATTTTATGTATTAAAAACGAACAATTTAATGACAATTTTGTATACCAGCTGGCATTAGGAAGAAAAAAAAAACAATGTAAATGCTGTATGGACTATACATGCATGTAGCCGTGAAAGTCTAAAATGTACGGACTTGTAGAAATTGAATACGTGGCATACTGATTTCTCCATCAAAGTCAAAAGTACAGAAATGTAAAGCAATCTTGCAGCTAGGGTTTGTTTCGTGATTTTAATATGTTAAAGAGATTGCAAGAAAGATTGTGTGTTTGTTTATAAAATATGTCGATGTATGATGTATGATTTGCGTGCATAGGTCGATCGTGTTCAAACTTCACATCCAGCACTTCGGAATATTTCCTATATATAACTGTAAAACGCAGCACAAGATGATAAACATGATGTTTAACTTGTTGTTTCAGAAAATAATTAATTGGTTAATTTACATGTTGATTAAAAGAATACGTACCCACATCTATCAGTACATATTGATATCAAACGTAACAAGTTAAAATTAATCAAAAGTGATGTGATGGGTTCTATTTTGGGAGTGAAGACGATTGACTATTTCGGCTTCTATAGTTGTAGAGGCTATACGAGTATACGACAGCAAATATCATTAGCTTTTGCAAGGATGCATGGCCAAAACAAATAAGGGCTAGCTTATTACCATAATACGACCCATTCTTAATCGGCAACATCGTCGTCGTTTACGTGTAATTAGTTGTATGTAAGACTTGGTAGCGATAACTCAAACTTCCATATATGTTTGAAATGCTAACATTTACTTTACTATAACGTCTCAATTATCGATTTTAATATACATGCATATATGCATATATAATTCTAGGGGGCAGGCTAAAATAGGATTAATGTATTGGTTAGTCCTCTACGATCGAGTGGAGCTTTACCCGTTCGAGCAAGTATATTGGAAAAGGAAATAGGTCGTAGTAATGATGCAAGCACGCAACCTAGCTTTCTTTCGTGGAGTTGTTGAGATTATGACTAATAACATTACATATTTTCAATTACGCTAATGTAACTTACTGTAATTCCCTTTTAGCTAATTAGCTTACGATGTTGTATGGTATAAAATTAGAAGCCAAGCTTAATTAGGGTGAGTACCGTGAGGAGCAAGTTAAGCCTTTCATTGACCAAGCTAAAGAAAGTCAAGGAAAGAAGGAATACTTTTGCTGTTTTGCACACGTAGAACTAGTCCTCAACGATTTATTTGTGTGTGTGTGTGGGTGGATATTAGTTTCATCAAATCAAATTAAAATATGATCTCAACCCCTCAACCACCATAACGTAAGCACTGCGGTGAGGACTAAAAGGAAACTCAATGCTCTAGCTTAGTCAACCTTTTATACATTGAAGTGAATTCTAGCCCACCAACATACTTGGAGTATGTCATTACATTGTCCGATCAACTTTAGAAAATTCTGGTTTATTTACATGGTAGAACTCTTTATTAGTAGGTGAGGGAGGGTTCATCTTCACCACTTCCCTGTCAAGTGTTGACCGAAACAATATTCCTAAAACCCATGCCATTGTTATTGTTCCGGGATATTCAGCAATGCATGTGCTTTACTGAGATCGGTTTACTTGGTCGTCAATCTTCCATGAAACTGACTTATAAATGTAATTTGGAAAAAAAGAAGAAGAAGAAGCACGTCCTCCCCCAATTTGGCTAACTTTTGCATAAGTTCTGGCATTTCAAAAAATATCTTGTTGATAAGCAAATCAACATATATATGAATTGTTGAACTTTAGTGAAATAACGCACATAACATTGTATCGCAATCAAAACATAGTTGAGATCCAAACGCAATAAAGAAATAAAATAGTTACAGCAACAATGTAATTCAAGAGTAGACCTCGAAACATATAATAATAATAATAGGATTCTAACCACTCCATTTCTTATAAGGCTATAACTAATAATGAAATCCTAAGTCCTAAATTCATACGAATAGGGTATAACATAAATGGATATAGCTAAATTTTTATTCTTTAGGATATAGCTAACTGAAAAACATTAAACATAGAGACAAAGAGCTTAAGAAAGAAATGTACGTACGTAGGTCATCAACTAAGTAACTCATATAGCTTCATTCTCCTTATCTATTATCCTTTAATGTGTATTCAAGTTCTCAAAATTCAACTTCTAGCCGTATCGATGCACAGCAGAGAGAAAAAACCCCTAGTTTCTACGAAACATAGCTTTTTTCTTTTCTTCGTGTGCACAAAAGGGATGAATTATGTGGATGAGATGGCCGTGAGGTTGGCTACATCACTGGGCCTAGCTGATGGCAAGAAGTCGGTGGATCTCTGGCCGTCGAAGGGTGAAGGTTTGCAGCAATCGCAAACATATCTTGTTGGAAAGCTCTTGACTACAAGGGCTTTCAACAAGCGATTTTTATGGGCATGTTTCGACATGAATTGGAAGCTGAATGGACGTTATATTGTGCAAGAGCATGAGCGATGTTCTTATTTTTCACGACGGATCTTGGGGGTTTGATTGTGATCCTATGGTTTTGTCACCACACAGGGCTGGCCCTGAGCCTAAGCGAACTAGGCCCAGGCCTAGGGCCTCATATTTTTTGGGCCTCAAGTTTTATGTTGCTCAACCCAAAAAAATAAAAAGAAGATATGAAAATTAGAAGAACTTCGTGCGGCTCTTCATCTTCTTCCTCCTCCTTACCTTCTATAATTATATTCCAGACACTTCAAAATCTCAACAAAATCTAACTACCCAAAATCAAAGTCTAAAACCTAGATTCCAGAAGAAGAGAAGTCAATGGCTCATGGCTGAAGAGTGAAGACCAAAAGGCCTGAAGATTAGAAGACGGCAAAGACGACGATTTTGAATCAAGAGTCTTGCTGGCCTAGCCGATTGTAAGTTTATTTAAGTATTTTCTTTGAGCCTCATAATTTTGTTCGTCTTGAGCCTCCAAATTTACAGGGCCGGCCCTGGCACCACATTATGGCGTCGGCCTGGTAAGTGGGGTTCCTCTATCCTCATTGGTGTTCTGGATCAAGGTCAAGGGCATTCCCCCGGCTTTTCCTACTGATCGGTGCTTGAGGTGCATGGGTAGTGCACTGGGTTGTTATATTTAAAAGGACTCAGTGGAGTTTGAATGTTTGATGCAGGCCGGATTCGTATTAGGATTGAGATAGATTTGATGCAGCCGATTGTATTTCGCTGGAGTTTTACCGTGGAGGATGGTCTGGATTTTGACCTAGACTTCTTCTTTGAAAACCTGTGCGGCCATTGTCGTGATTGTGGGATGTTGTGACACGCGCCGAACTTGGGGCATCACTATTATGATGGATTAAGTCGAAAACATAAGATTTGGTATTTTTTTTCAAAACACTGAAAATTTTATAAAGCGCAAAACATAACTACTAAAATTTTAGTTGGGTTATCACCCAGTTTTGGGTCAAATTAACATGGTTTTAATCAACTTTTCATTAGGTGATTTACCGAAAATTAACAAAGTCTCATGCATTCTTTGAAATACCTTACTTTTGGTCTTATGAATCACATATATTCTTTTGTTAAAGGTCTGTTAATATCAATATGGATTAAGTTCTGCTTTGCATTCCAAAGCTTATGCGTACACCTGTTGATTTGATCTTCATAAAAAGCATTTGGTATGTTAAAGTTCTGTTTCATGAAAGAAAAGAGATTTAAATTTCTTGGCAGAATCCTATTTTACTTTGAAAACGAAATTTCAAGCTTTTATTGAAAATCCTTGGGATGATCAGTTTGGTTTGGAAGAGCAAACCGTTTGATGGAAAGAAATTAATGATTGGATTTCAAATGGTTTTTTATTTGATTAGGCCCGGAGAAAAGTTATTGTTGCTCAAGGGCTTGTTAATGGAAAATACGTACGTGTTGCTGACTTTGGGCCGATTTATAAAAGAAAATCTATGGCAAAATCTGGGCCGAAAAGCAGAGATCCTGAAGATTTGAAGATCGACTCCAGTGCCACACAAATAGAAGAGGTCTATACTCGAAATCTGTCCATTGGGTCATTTGAATAAATATAAAGTTGAATTTGAAAGAATGGTGATGAGAGATTCTTATATAAGACAAATGTATCATGTGGCAGTGGAGGAACTCAATTAAAATCTATAAAATTTTAAATGTGTTCTAAAACTGTCATGATTTATTAAATTGAAATATTCAAAACACTCCCTTATATATTAATTGATTTGGCAGCTCTATCAACTACGTGGTACGTTTGCCTTATGTAAATTTTTTTATGATTTACTAGCTAGCAAGGTGGGCTCGTAGCAGTGGACCATTGACAGCAGCGACCGATATATATCATCATTATGGCTCTCTCTGCCAAATGCCAAAAGTTGTTGGAAATAATACCATGCATGACCATCCCATTGGATTTAATTTTCAAATAAGAGAAAGAAACCTATCTTATAAGTAAGAGATACAGGTAAGGTGCTTTTTCTACTAATCTAACTGAGTGTGAACGAAGCTGGGATTACACTTTAGCCTTTTTGGTTGCGCGTGCTAAGATAAAAGTGATGAAAGAAGGTGCATGCTTGCCAACAACTGTAGCAGGGAGGGTTGCAGATTCCCAGAACCATGCGTACCTTCACCGTCGTCTAATCTTAGAAGCCACTAGTTAACTGAACCAACTAATTAATTAGCGGATGACTAATTATCGAGGACTAAGCTCAGCCATGCATCTCCATCGATCCCTATCTCCCATCTCTATCTGCAATTCTGCACATATTGCTAATTATACGAGTTGATAGCGCGTTTAACTAGCATAGCTAGTTGATAATGTCCTGGCCTCATTACCTTCTATCATCTCATCCTCCAGATCCAGAGAGCCAAAGGTCATTGTCCCGTTGTCCCCTATTCCGTGCATGCATGCATATACCCATATATATCCACATCTTTTTTTCTTTTCTTTTTTTAAATATATATATATAGGCTTACTTGATTTCTTTTTTTCTTTTTTTTTGAGAGAAACTTACTTGATTAATTTGCAACAAAAAGAGAAAGGGTAGCTAGTCCTTGACCACTATTGCACCCACTAAATGCATGCATGGAAGCTGGAACATATCAACATATATACCGACTTCATTATGTTAACAGATATATTGCTTCAATCTAAAGCTTAATATATTTTCTGATGAAACAGCAAGCATTAATTAAGAGTTGTACAGCACACCCATCATGAAGCCCTAGCTTCGCGAAATATGTAATTTAATTAGCATGAAATCATGAATATATTGGTTTTGGCACAAACCGTCTTCCCAACATATGCTTAATCAGTGTAGTCTAATTAAGATTAAGTGCACTTAATTATCTTGGCGGACCGTTATCGAGCACCAGTTTTATATGATCATTCAGACTCAGGTAACTACCTGCAGTCCGGCCTAATTACAGTAGCTGTCTGCTGCAGGCGTAGCATATATGCACGGTGGCCACAATAACATTAATTCTCGGCTACTTCATCGTAAATTAATTACAGTAGCTGGAAACTAAAGGTTGAACAGTGTATATCTACAGTCGTATGCTTTAGATTCAGGTGATCTCAAAAGATCCCCCAAAGCCGCCAAAGAAAGATTTGAGATCGGTATAGAAAGCAAGAAGACTCACAGATCTTCATGGTCCATCGATCTTGCATCTGATCAATCTTAACAAACATACAAAAAAGATCTACATAACTCTTTTTTTTTTTTTTGGCAGATCAGATAGATACTGCTCATTCCACGTGCTGTGAAAAGCGATTATCAGTAACATCAAACACGTATATTTGTAATAGTTATATCTAGATCCTTCACCGGCCACATGCATCTTCTTGGTTCAAACTTTCCTGAGACCCTAATTCTGTAAACATCAAACACAGATGATAAGCTCTCACTTTCCCACTTGTTTATCATTATTTCACGTACAAAACAATTAAAGTCTAATGTATATTTGACATCAAGCACAGTCGTTGGTTTGACATTTACTGAAAGATATATCTTGCATTCGAAACCTCTCTACGCCTCTACTAGGATTCTTTATCAATAATTCAATATTATAGGGTCAAGCTAGCTAGGCTACGAAGCTTTCTAAAGTCATTGGCATTTATATTGAAACTTTGAAAATCAAAAATATGACGTATACACATCCATCCCATTGATGCTGACCGCCAAGGCCACACAATAAAAACACTAGTCAATGTGTACGTTTCTTTCAATCTTGGTGTGCTCCATCACCAATATGTTGTGTGTCCATACATACATATACGCACACCGACTCTGATGTGAAGAGGTTTCAAAAGAAACCCCGTACATATATCCATATATGTGGTGTAAAATTGTGTGCTAACCGGCCAAAATCCCACCACACAAACTTTGAAACCCAAAAGACCGACTCTGATGTGAAGATGTTACGATACATAGTTAGGTTCAAGTCGTTCTCACCGGTAATTTTCTTTTATCATTGACATTCAAACAACTCGCAGTTGAAATCTCATCTAACAAAATAAGTTAAAAAAAAAACATTACTTACAAGCCAATTAATTAGTGTAACTAAGCTAGCTAGCAACTCTCGGTAGGAGTTGAATTATGGTCTCTTTGATTAAGATGGCATACATCATGATTGTATCTTTGTCTTTCTCTAGTTAGAGCCTCGTAATTTGCTCAAACCACGTTTTGCACGATAAGTGTTAACTTTAATAAAAAAGTTTATGTAATTAGGCTGGCTGCGACTCATTTTCTGGACGGTAGTGTCACAAACATTAAAACATGGATCAAAGCTCATAATCATTCACCAAAAAAAAAACACATATTGTTGTTGTTCAATTCCGTTATCATGAGCCTCTTTAAGTTAAACCAACAAGTAATTATAACCTTTGTACGTGTATGCCATCGTGAAAATTTACGTGCTAGTGAAGTGATATACCGCAAATTGAATTTTACGAAACAACCTTCTAAGAAGAAGATGCAAAGCATGATTAGTTAGCCAGTAACATGTTAAGTCAAGTACGCGTTATCATGAACTAGGAAAGGCACTACCTAGTGAGTTTAATAGTTAAAAAGTAATTAAATTAAGATTTTCAGTTATCAACTTGGGGTAGGTCAGAGCAAAAGAATAGAAAAAAGGGATTTTGTCCACTTACCCCATTTTTAGGGATTTTTTTCCCACTTACCCCATTAAGTTTTTTTAATTCTCTCTTACCCAATACACTCTAAGGGAGTCTTCCCTAATACCTTTTTTTTGTTTTTAATTTTTTTTTAATACCATTTTACCCTCACCCCCTTGTTACTTAGAGAGAGAGAAAAAAAAAAATAGAAGAGAGAGAAACCATGGGAGACTTCGCCGGAGCCGGTCACCGGCTGCCGGAATCCGGTCACCGGCCGCCGGATTCCGGCCAACTTCGCCGGATTCCGGCCAACCTCGCCGGATTCCGGCCAACCTCGCCGGAATCCTGTCGCCGGATTTCGGTCACCCAATAGACATCTATTGCCCCCCAATAGACGTCTATTGCCCCCCCAATAGACGTCTATTGCCCCCCAATAGACGACTATCAGCCATGTATTGCCCCCCAATAGACTACCATCAGCCATGTATTGCCCCCAATAGACATCTATTACCCCCAATAGAAAGGCAATAGACGTCTATTGCCTCCCAATAGACGTATATTGCCCCAATAGTCTATTGTCCCCTAATAGACGTCTATTGTCCCTCAATAGATGTCTATCAGCCATGTATTGCCCTCCAATAGGCGTCTATTGCCCCCCAATAGATGTCTATCAGACATGTATTGCCCTCCAATAGGCGTCTATTGCCCCCCAATAGAACTGTCAGTAGCTGAAATGGGAACTAATATTCCTAAAATTAGACAAATAAAACTTTGATTAAAGAAAAAAACAAAGAGATTATATTAATTTAAAAATGCATATTGCCCCCAATAGATGTCTACTGCCCCAATAGACATTCAAAAAAAATTTCCCCCGATAGCCCCCCAATAGCCCTGTATTACCCTCGGATAAATTTTTTTTCCCTCTCTTTCTGGGCCTTCTGCCCCATTTTACCTTAAAAAAAATCACAATGCTTGAATTGGATTCCAAATTATCTTTGAAAAGAAAATTTTCCTCAAAGAAACTAATCTTGAACCCTGATCAATACTCTTCGGCTTATCAAAGCAGATCAAAGCTTTGTTGGAAAAAGAAAAAAAAAAAAAGAAAAAAAAAAAAGAGCAGATCAGAGAAACATGAAACGGAAGCATTTGCAGCACCGGCGGTCAAGCCCAGTCCCAGTGCAACGACACCGACTATTCCTCCGCCCACCACCATCAAAACGTCGTCGTCAAGCGCCACGACGACCGCATCTACAACTCCAAGCCCGGCTGGATCAAAAAACGTCGGTCTTCTGTACGGGCGCGAAACTCCGATCCGATCTCTACAAGAACTCGCCGTTAAAGTGAATCCATGCCAGAGATCGAAGAGAGAGAGACGAATCGCCAAAAGGCTAACGGTTCTCGACGACGGCGCTGAAGGGAGAGATCGACGACCGGGCTGACGGGAGAGACAGGAGAAAGATAAAAAGAGAGAGGCGCGGAGGAGAGAGAGATAGAGGAGAGTCAGAGTAGCCGTAATTTTTTAATTAATTGGAGGTCAAAATTGTCATTTAGCACTTGAATTGGGTAGCTGGGAATTAAAAACTCTTGGTGGTGCAAGTGAGAAAACATTAGCCTGATTCTGTGCTTTTGGTCAAGGACCCAAGAAAAAAACACTATGGGTTGGTGAAATATTGTTCATCCATACACAATACTCAGCTCACTCACATCTTTCGTGAATGCAACATGTCTGCTGATGCTTTGGCAAAGAACAGTATCAACCATGATCTTGGTATTATCACTTTTGAGAACCCTCCCAGCCATGCTGCTCAAGCATGTGTCTAGAGCTAGAAGATCTTGCTTATGTTCTAGCTCTCAAGTTTTTTGCTATGTTTGGGCCTTTTAGGCCCCGTTAATTTGTAAAAAAAAAAAAAATAGGACTACCAAAAGGTAAATAAGCTAGATTCATCTGAAAATTGGGCATGCAGAGGGATGCCATCAGAGATCAAACTGAATAGAAAACTTTGATCACAGTAGCCGTTCTTGATTAGTTGGGAGATTGTATATAATAGGGAGATTACGTACTAGAGTCACTAGTCTATTCAATTATATCTTAACGTGGCAAAATATTGTTGATCTTGTTATTAAATATTAATTATTCTTTAAAATCTCTGAAAATTTTGTTCAACATCATGCAAGGACAAACACCATCTTTTACAAATTCCACAACTGCGATTAGGGTGCTAAACAACTCAGCATATTGGATTGATTAATGCTAATCAACTTAGAACTCATTAATCAAACAAATAATGCTCTGTGCTTTTCAATTTTATATCCACGTTAATATATAGTCTTTGACTCTTTGTACGTACATCAATATCATCTGTATATATACGGCTATACACATTACGTAATTACGCTTATGTTGTGTTAGGGACATATTAGTAGTATATGATACTTATTTTTTTTATTAAATTATTCAGTTTTAAATTGGGTCGAATTTTTTGACTTGTCAAATGTCAAATTATTTTTTGTTTCTTCTCCTTCACTCGCCGCTTAGACTAATTCAATAGTAAAGTAGCTAGTCAAATTATTTTTTGTTTCTCCTTGTGCCGGGTCGAGTCTAGTTTTGATTGGTCTGCTGATCTTATGCATGCTTGAATCGCAAATTTTGATTGTTGGGTCTACAAATCTCAAGGTCATGACAATGGTTGTGTTGTTGGTAATTATCTTGAGGACAATGAGGAATTTGCTAAAGAAAAGTTTCAGAGCAGAGTTTTATTGTACAAGGACAATTAGTTGATGTAGTACATCTTCTAGTTTGTTCTATCTTAGCTCTACGACCAAGGCGACCAAGGCGTTTCTGGCTTTTATATGCTCCCAATTGGGATGCCCTCTTAAGCGATTTTAATCGCTAATTCAATAAACTTTTCATTAAAAAAAAACACAAAAAAGCTTTAATTTATCAAGCGACTGCCAAAATAATATCAATAAAAATCAAAATACATGGGAGATATGAAAGAGGCTTGATTAGGGACAATTGCTGACCAGAAGAGACACAAACAAAAGTGATTAGATCATGAGAAATATTTAAGTATAAAGCAAGCAATTTATATTGATTTAGTAAGATAATTAGGTGACCCAATACTTTGTATTATTCAAGCAAGATCTAAATCATCATCTCTAAATCTTATATAATTTATTTATAAGTACGTGCTTGTTGAGGGTCTTTGAAACTTTGGAATATTTTAGGGTTTTAGGATTGAAGAACACAACCCATTAACCTTTTAGTTTTTATCGGATAAACCACACTTAACCCACTGATGGAATCATAATTAGAGTACTAGGTCTCTCCTCTGCCAGGCACGTGTGGCTGACGTGTCCGATTGCAGCTTACACACTGTAAAGTGTAAGCTCTAGTAAACTGTGTGTAGTTGACTTTGGCTCAGTTCTCAAGATCGGCAACACGTGTCCTGCCGATTACTAACTGACTCCTGTCGTAACCCCCGACGCAGAATCTTTTCCACGTCCTTCATTTCTTTTTATACCGAAATCTCCAAAACAATCACATTGGCCGAGCAGCTCAGCAAGAAACTTTCCATTCGAGTCCTAACTATTATCAGTTCATGAACAACGGATTCGAAAAACTTAGGGTTTATACACCTGCAACTCCCTATAATAATTTTGATGGTTAGACTAAACCTTATTTGAAATATCCTCATAGATCTCTATTCGAGTCTGATGATTGGTCTTAATTTTTAATTTTTTTTACATTTTTGGTTTTCCTTTTAATACTGAAACATTTAAAACAACCACATGATGAGATAAAGTTGGTTGAACGGTTTATCATGAAATTCAATATCTAATGTTTGAGTTTCAACTCCCACTCATTTGTGACTAACATATTAGAAGAATCTTTAGATTCTTGCACCTGCAGCTCCAATAATAATATGACTTTGTTGGAATATCGATTTGAATACTAACTGAATGACCGTGTTACTGTTAACGTAAAAAACCTCTAAAACGATGACGCAGAGGATTCTTTTTTCTTTTCAGGTATTCGCCGACGCCGACGCCGACGGTCCCACCACGTCACACTCAAAACGAGAGCCCGATTGGATTTGTGCCCTCACTGGTCACAGTCACATCAGCCCTTCTCCCTAATCCCTAATTCCCTGCCACGAGATTCTATTTTTCCCCAAACGACGTCGTTGAGTTTCACCTTCACAGCTAGTAGTACTAATATGTGGTCTGTGTTGCTCCTCTCTCCCTCCCAATTTCCATCGCCATGACCCTTTTCTAGTTTTCTCTACTCAACACTGAAAACTCAAAACCCCCAAATTCAAAATCCCTAAATATCTGAAGCTCTGAGCTTTGGTTTGATTTCCAGGATGGTTTCTCTAGAAGATTCTCATTCCGGTTCGAACCATTTCCCTCCTATCACCCGAAACTTCTACTCTCCGGCGTCCACCAAGCTTCACCGGAACACCGGCCGGTCCATGCGGACTATTCGCTCCAATTTCTACCAGGAAGATCAGAGCTGCTGTTCCTTCACCGAAAGAACGCCTTTTGTATCTGAGAATTTGACAGATTCCGTTATGGACATGCGTCTCGGCGAGCTGGCCCTGCGTACCGGCAACAGCTCCGGCAAGTCCACCGCCGCGTCGGCCGAGGAGTTCCTCCAGCTTTCCCAAGCCTTCAGCGATTTCTCCGCCTGCAGCAGCGATATCTCCGGGGAGCTACAGCGGCTCGCCAGCTTGCCGTCGCCGGAAAACGCCCCGAGATCCGAGTTGGAGCCCGAGCCGGAGCCGTGCGAGGGGTTTTTACAGAGGGAGAATTTCTCCACCGAGATAATCGAGAGCATTTCGCCGGAGGATCTTCAACCGACGGTCAAGATCTGTGTAGACGGGCTCCAATCGCCGTCGATTGCCGTCAAGCAATCTGCTGCGGCCAAGCTCAGGCTTTTAGCCAAAAACCGAGCTGATAATCGGGCTTTGATCGGCGAGTCAGGCGCGGTGCCTGCTTTGATTCCTCTGCTCCGATGCAGTGACCCTTGGACTCAAGAACACGCCGTAACAGCTTTGCTCAACCTATCGCTCCACGAATCAAACAAGGCTATAATCACCAATGCCGGAGCTATAAAGTCGTTAGTGTATGTACTCAAGACCGGGACGGAGACCTCTAAGCAAAACGCCGCCTGTGCGCTTCTGAGCTTGGCTTTAATGGAAGAGAACAAGAGCTCAATCGGAGCTTGCGGAGCGATTCCTCCTCTGGTTTCGTTGTTGATAAGTGGATCCATGAGGGGGAAGAAAGATGCTTTGACGACTCTGTACAAGCTCTGCTCAATTAGGCCTAATAAAGAGAGGGCGGTGAGTGCCGGAGCGGTGAAGCCGTTGGTGGCGCTTGTGGCGGACCAGGCGACTGGCTTGGCGGAGAAGGCGATGGTGGTGCTGAGTAGCTTGGCGGGAATCGAGGAGGGGAAGGAGGCCATTGTGGAGGAAGGTGGGCTTGCAGCACTTGTGGAAGTGATTGAGGATGGTTCAGTCAAAGGGAAGGAATTTGCGGTTTTGACGCTGTTGCAGCTGTGTACTGAGAGTGTGAGGAATAGAGGGTTGCTAGTCAGAGAAGGAGGGATTCCACCTTTGGTTGCGCTTTCGCAGACTGGGACTGTTAGAGCTAAGCACAAGGTATTTTCAGCTGTGAATTGGTTGGATTATGCATGTTCTTTTAATGTGTTCTGTGTTAAATTGGTGCTCATATTGGTTAATCTGTTTATAATTTGATTGGTGATATTGTGCTCATATTGGGTTGCTTTAAAGATGATTAATTTGGAACTGGGTGGATTGAGGCCATTTGTATAAAGAATTGTACACAGATTGTATATTGTCATGTTTTTGTAGTCCTAAGTGTGAGTTTGGATGCAGCATGTTAATTTTAGGCTATAGAATCTAATCCTTTACAAACTTGGCTTGATATATGATGGTGGTTCCTTTGTTTTTGCAGGCTGAAACGCTTCTTGGGTATCTGAGAGAGCCGAGACAAGAAGCGTCCTCTTCAACTCCTTAAAGAAGAGAAAATAGGTACTTATACTACTTAGACAGGATCTATGTCTATGGTGCCATTGTTGGTTGTTGTTGATGTAAATAGGGAGTGTTAGTTTCCTGGTTTGTACAGTGTGGTTAAAAATTTAGGAAAAATGTGATTGTAGAAGGGAGAGATTAGAGGGAGCTAGTAAGACACTGACTCTTAGATGTATGATTTTTAACTAGGGTTTGGGGCATTTACTTCTTTTCTCCTCCTCCCCATTTTTTGTTGACTTGGTTTTTTGTAGGGGTGGAATACTTGTTTGCCCTCTGGTTTTTGGGTTGATAAGATTTGGGTTCTTATCCTTGTGTTTTGTCTGGGTAACCCTAATTTTCCTTGTAATGACAGATAGTATGAACTGTTTGGACAAATATATCTTTGTATTGTGTTCTGAGTTCCATGATCAATTTGAACATGCTTGATAGTGTGGGTGACTATGAACTATTTCTTTCTTTCCAAAGTCTAAAGCTTGTGTTTGATTCCTCTTGGTGGTACCTGAACTGGAATCTTGAACTCAACTCGTGATGCTAATCCTTTATCTATTCTCCAGCTTTTGCCTCACGCCTCTACATGAACTTTATGCTTTGCATGATAGCGAAAACAACTTTTATGCTTTGCTTGTGTGACAGGAGAAGGTAAACTTTTAAAATGATAGTGTTGAATATTAAACTTTATGACCCCAGTAACCAGAAGCTGCTCTGAACTAGGCCTTGTTTAACTTTTTTTGACTTGAGTCCCCACGTAAACGAGCTTTATACTCATTCATCCCTTCAGCTGCCAAACTGAAACTCCGAAAGTATTTGTTTTTACCCTTTAAAATGATAAATTCTTTTGTTGCTCTGGATACTTATTTGAGTGGGGAAATGTAATCTATTGGTAGAGCCCTTGAGCTGATTGTCTTTGGTGTAAAGTGGTTCACCTGCTGTCCCATGCATTCATCTTGCGCAGCCCACCAACCGATCCAACCCCACAAGCAAGAGATTTTGAAACTTTTGTTCTCTGTATCCTTATTTATATTTCCTTGTCCTTACTAATCATGCATTAGCTGGCACAGCAGGTATATGTTTTGTCCCTCTGTTTGTTTGTTTTGGAATTTGGATGGTTGCAATTCCTAATTTTAAAGTCAGTCTGGCGCAATATTGAAGTAGTTTTGAATTGTATGGCAAGGTGTCGGTGTGCCTTTAGAATCTTTAGTCTCCACTGTTTGTTGTATTTGGATGCCTGAAGCAAATTGTGTGGGTTTTCCACCATTGTTTTCTTTCCTTGAATTTCTTTACGAGGATAGTGGTTTAATAGGTTTAATATTTCACTAGTTTGTCGCCAAAACATTGATGCGGCGTTCAGGCTGGAGATATTTGTTTTGAAACTGTGTTTCGAACCATCTAATTTCATGTCAGTTAGCTTTACAAATGCCCCATTTATGGCACCAAGACCTACATAAGCTCAATTGATGAATTGTATCAATGGTGAATCTAATCAGTGAAACTATTTGGGTATGTAGCAAATCCTATTCTTGCCTGACCATACAATTATTGAATGCTTGGAACCTACATGAGTTCCCACCTGCCACATTATTGCAAGTTTGAAACATATACATCTACTTATACATCCTATATGACGATATGGTCCTGCCCTTCTAGAATTATTCACCGGCGAATTAATGTTGTGGATCAGCTCAAGCAGACCCCTCAACCTTCTGCTTACCTTTGGTGTCCTTTGGAGCAAATAACTTGGGTCGGAAACCCTTCTGAAGCAACTTCTCGACCTCTTCGAATTGCATTCCTTTGGTTTCAGGAACCAGGAAGTAAATGAATATAAGCCCGATGGTAGAAAACCCAGCAAATAGGAGGAAAGTTCCAGCCGAACCCAGTTCCTTGGTGAGGGTCAAGTATGTCTCACTCACTATGAGATTTGCAGTCCAGTTGGAAACTGCAGCAATCCCTCCACCAGTGCCTCTGTATCTCAATGGGTAAATCTCTGAGTTCACAATCCAAGGAATAGTTCCCATTCCAGGTGCATACACAATGATGTACAATCCCAACAAAATGACTGCAAAGATACCAATTTTGCTAGGACACCCTTTAGAGTACCATACCCTATGTTCTCCACGACATTGACTCCTTATGTTATCATTTGCAGCCAAACAAGCTCCCGGGGCAAGCTGCGAACAATTAAAAGCAAAATCAGATGAGCAATAATGCAAATTAGTTAACAAATTTAGGTAATGACTTGAGGACCGGCAGGGCATTGCTTTTTAAGGGGTGCTTCTAGTTAATAGTCTAGAAAGCATTATTGAGTGTTTCTGTCTGTAGTACCGAAAACGACTTTGGTCATCCGAAAGAGTTTATCAAACGGGTTTTTTAAGAGCTAGAGGTGAAGTAGTACTTACATTTTCAACTTTACTAGCACAGAAGGCGCATTCTGTTGATTTCAAGCATGTCATGCAGTTCCACGCTGCAGGATTAGTAGCAGAAACATAAGCTGGACATGTAGTGTTGGTGCCAAAGTGATTGGATTCCAAGTGGCTAACAGTTGGAGAATGAGATGCGGCATAGAAGAACACTCCAGCTAACACGATAAGGCAACTGATGATTCCTAACATGGAAATGATCATGAGCCTTCTCCTTCCATATCTATCCACAAAGCACATGCTGATGAGTGTGCCAACCACATTGAGGCCAGAAGTGATGAGAGAAAGTGCCATAGCCGTTTGGTTGGATGCGAATCCAGCAAATTGAACTATGGTTGGGCTGTAATACATGACAGTGTTGATACCCACAAATTGCTGAGCGACTTGGACTGTGATCCCTGCATAGAGTCCTCTTCGGACCACGGTGTTGCTGAAACAACTCTTTAGTTTTTCGATCATGGTTTTCCCAATAGCTCCTTCCTCAGACTTTTCGAATTCGACGGATTCATGCAAGGCCTTCATTTCATCATCAACCTCTTCTGGAGGATAGATTTTAGCTAAGATGGCCCTAGCTTCGTCAACCTTGTTCTGTTTCATTGACAAACAAATAATGGGTTTTAAGTAAATGTCTCTGATACCATGTTAGACAAAAAATTAAGTTCTCGAGGAGTATGATTCAATAATGTATATCAAGCTAATATTGACTAAAGTTTAGGATAGAGTTTGACGGTTATACATCTCGGTAGAGCCATCTTGGAGACTCAGGGAGAGACAACATCAAAACAAACTGAACGACAGCTGGTAGACCGGCAACTCCAAGCATCCAACGCCATGTTCCAGGAGCCTTGGTGAATGCCAGATTGATGAGGTATGACAAAAACTGACCTCCTGTGATGAGAAGACCATTTGTACTAACAAGAGCTCCTCTGATTCTATGAGGAGAGGCTTCTGAAATGTAAAGGGGTGCGGTCATGGAAGCCATTCCAACTCCCAAACCAACTATGATTCTTCCAATGATGATCACCCAAGGAGTTGGAGCCACTGCCATAACTATTGCACCCACAAAGAACACCACATCTGCTATTAGTATTGATTTCTTGCGGCCGAGGGCATCGTTCATCCATCCTCCAATTGCAGCACCAATGATAGCGCCTGCAACTGCCATACTCACAATGGTTTCTTGCAGCCATGTTTTCTTGTCAACTTCGTCAAAGTCCTCACGAATGTATAGCAGCGCCCCAGAAATGACACCTACATTAAGCAAGTTTCAACTAGTTTATGAAGTTCCATTTGAATATATTGTTTCCTGGTTTTGATTATGGTATCTAAGTAACCTGTGTCATATCCAAAAAGAAGGCCTCCAATGCCGGCAGAGAGCGCGAGGCGCATAATGTAAGGCGTCCGCCATGTCGTCTTCCAGCATTCTGTGAATTCTGTCTTACTAGAGGGGTGTGCTCCTCCTTCCACCATTTTTCTCTACTTGAAAGAAAATCCGAAATGCGCGCTGAAAATGTACTAATTCAACTTCTATGCCTGCAAAACTGATCCCTAGTTAGAGCATGTATTCAACATGTGGAAGATGAACTCGGATTGAAGAGGATATGAATTACAAGTCTGTCATACTATTCCAATTTATAATATTGTTCCATTGTTCTAAACGAAAGGCCTCAGACATGTCTTATCTGTATATAGTTTTCACTACACGAAAATAGATATTAGGTTTGTTTGTTTTGTAAAATTTTGTTATATTGGTTTTGATCAAACCTAATCCTAATTCCTACTTAACTGCGGAACTACCAATACTCCGAGGGATTCAGATAAATTAGAAATTCAATACATTGGCTCATTTCGATAACTTACTAGAAAATGAAAAATCAACATTGGAACATATGTGAAGTTTTGTGTGCCTTACTAAGTGACTGGTAGAAAATTGTTCTTCAGCTGAGCCCTTTCTTCATTTTCTAGTTGTTGATGCTGAAATTCTTTGGAGATAGATGAAAGGAGAAGGTCAGTTGTGGATGCTAAAATTTTTCGTAGTGTTTGTATTGGATGTATATGATAGAAGAAAGTTGTTTGTTAAATACTTTCGAGAATGTGGGATTCTCTTGGCTTAACACATTTTTCTCCACCTCAGAGTCTTACTTATGTAACCTTAATTTCCGTCAATTACTGATCATAAGATAGTGCATTGACCGATTTAAAGTAAGAGAAATTTTGTTTATCATCCAGTCGTTTAATGCATTAGCATATAAAACAGAATGAATGCATTTGGCATTTTGGCATGTGTGAAACAGAATCAACCATTGTCAATATTAAAAAAAATAAAATTGCATTGTCAATATTAAAAAAATATATATAAAAAGAAATAATGTCAAGAATGGGATTCGAACCCATGCCCTTTCGGACCAGTACCTGAAACTGGCGCCTTAGACCAACTCGGCCATCTTGACCTTGTGCTTATTATCCGAGATATTATTAGATCAAGTTTCAGGATTTTTTTTTTTTTTTAGAATAAATAATTTCAGAAATTTGATTAAACTGGTTGAATATCCATACATTAATCACACAAATCGAAAATTTTACAGAACAAAGGGTGGAACGTTTGCGATCTATAATAATATCTATCTGTTACCTAGTAAAGGGAGTTATTATTGGTTTTATTAACGGACTTATTTTTTTCTTTTATCTTAGAGTGTGGCAAAAACGAACTGTTAATTTATCTTAAATGTATAATTAACGGATAAAAACGAACAGATTTCATCAAATGATCTAATGCCATGATCTCCATCATCATCAACTCACTATAGCAATGGAGATCTGGTAAACACTAAGCTTACCTAACAATTCAAAAAGGAAATATGATCAAGTCCAACCAGAAAAAGATTCTTTAGTACAATTACTAATGCCTCTTTTAGGTTCAAACAGTACGGGCATCCGCAAAAGAAACAGTGAAAAAAAAAAAACAGACGAGCATTGATCATCTGTTTTTTTTTTTTTTGTTGTACTAATGCTGCACACAGTCACACACAAACACCATGGAGTCTCCAGTATAACTAACCAAAGAGGATTCTACTAAAAACCTTATTAGAAACGCTAATTAGGGATTGTTGGCAACTCAAAGTTCGACAGTCTTGGTTTCCTTGGTGTCCTTGTCCTTGGAAGCAAATAACTTGGGTCTGTAGCCTTTCTTAAGCAACTTCTCAACCTCCTCAAATTGCAGCCCTTTAGTTTCAGGAACCAAGAAGAAAATGAATACGAGTCCAATGAGAGAAAACCCAGCAAAGAGGAGGAACGTGCCGGCAGATCCCAAAGCATGAGTGAGGGTTAAAAATGTCTCACTCACAATCAGATTGGCACTCCAATTAGACACTGCAGCAATCCCTCCACATGTGCCTCTGTATCTCAAAGGGTATATCTCTGAGTTCACAATCCACGGTACAGTTCCCATTCCAGGGGCGTAGATAATGATGTACAATCCCAAAAGGATTACTGCAAAGAATCCAATTCTGCTTGGACACCCTTTTGTGTACCATACACGATGTTCTCCGCCACATGCCTTTTTCAAGTCATCATTTGAAGCCGCGCAAGCTCCCGGGGCATACTGATAACAATTAAGGGAAGAACATATCAATAAAGGGTTGAATCTTGATAAAGGGAAGGGTTACTATCACAAACAGTTCATAACAAGAGCTGCTTAGGTGGGACATAACCCCCTGAAAATTTTGGACGAAGTATGGTACTGATTTTCCTACTGTATTAACTGCAATAATAACCCTTGTCTAACACAACTAAATGGAATTAAGAAAGCAAATACACAAAAGAAAAAAGTGAAGTAGCACTTACAGCCGAGACACCATTAGCACAGAAGCCGCACTGAGCTTTCAAACATGTCATGCAGTTCCATGAGGCTGGATTAGGGGCAGACACATAAGCCGGACATGTAGAGTTACTACCAAAATGAGTTGATTCCAAATTGCTAATACGAGGAGCTTGAGCTGCTGCCTCGAAAAACACCACAGATAACACCACTAGACAAATAATAATTCCAACCATAGAAATGATCATAAGCCTTCTCCTTCCATATCTATCCACAAAGCACATACTGATTACAGTGCCAACAACATTGAGACCGGAAGTGATGAGAGAAAGTGCTAAAGCTGTTTGGTTGGAAGCAAATCCAGCAAACTGAACAATGGTTGGGCTGTAATACATGACAGTGTTGATACCCACAAATTGCTGAGCTACTTGGACAGTTATGCCTGCATAGAGTCCTCTTCGGACCACAGGGTTGCTGAATGCACCCTTTAGTTTTGCTATGATGCCATCACCAACATCTCCTTCCTCAGCCTTTTCCATTTCAACAGATTCATGCAATGCTTTCATTTCATTCTCAACCTCATCCGCAGGGTAAATTTTCTCTAAGATAGCCCTGGCTTCATCTACCTTATTCTGTTATAACAGAAAGAACAGTGATCAGTTATTATACAAATCAAGTCCTTAACATAATACAAGGAATCGTGGATAAGTCGTGGACAAGAAGAAATTTATCATAGGTTAAGATTAAGAAATGACCATATGGCCAATGAAAAGATAAATCTATTAAGGCAGGCTTTGATCATGATCACCTTTCTGTAGAGCCACCTTGGAGACTCTGGGAGTGACCACATCAATCCAAACTGAACCACAGCAGGAACTCCGGCCACTCCAAGCATCCAACGCCAGGTTCCAGGAGCCTGAAACAGATTCAAAACTCAACAATCACAATGAGCATGAATGTCTAAAAGCACTTAACTAGAACATACAAATGCTACTTGCTAGTGCAGATTGAATACATTGTAATGTTAGGTACCTTGGTGAAGGCAAGATTGATGAGGTATGCCAAAAATTGACCTCCAGTAATTAGAAAACCGTTTGTACTAACAAGAGCACCCCGGATTCTAGCAGGAGAAGCTTCTGAGATGTATAGTGGTGAGGTCATAGAAGCCATACCCACTCCCAAACCAACCAGAATTCTTCCAATTATGATCACCCACGGAGCTGGTGCAACAGCCATGACTATTGCACCAAGGAAGAACACAAAATCTGCACACAAGATTGACTTTCTCCGGCCAATAGCATCGTTCATCCATCCTCCAATTGCAGCACCAAATATGGCGCCGGCAACTGCCATACTCACAATGGTCTCCTGCAGCCATGTTTTCTTGTCAACCTCACGAAAGTCCTCACGAATGTACAGCAATGCCCCAGAAATCACACCTACAATACAGTACCCCATGAATCAACATCTACAGTACACAATCACATAATCCACATCTACAATACTACCCCAGAATTCACATCCAATTCTAACTCAAATTACACAATTGTAACTCAAATAATACAGTTGAATTGAGTCAAGAAGACCTCTTTGTCAATCAACTAACTAATTGTTGGGGTTGATATTACACACCTGTATCGTATCCGAAAAGGAGGCCTCCAATACCAGCTGAGAGGGCGAGACGCAAAATGTAAGGGGTCTTCCATGTTGTTCTCCAACACTCTGTGAACTCTGTCTTACTAGCAGCCGGGTGTCCTGCTTCCATGTAGGATATACTTGATTATCCCACAAGCTATGAAGTAATCTCACTACTCTGCACTGAAATTATACTATCAATCAATCACTGGCAGATCAGCATAATTAAAAAGAAAATTAGAAAATAAAGCTTACTCAATCCAAACAATGGACAATAAATCAAACGAAATCTATCATGTCAAAAGTAAAATACAACCTATTTCTGTCATGAAGACATCAAAATCCTTCATGAAAGCATCAAAATCAAGGACAATTATATTGAATATTCTTTCTTTTTTACAATTAGCTATATATGTGAAAGAAGCTGTATTTGCCGGCTCAAATTATTGACAGAATAAATTATTGACATTCTTAATTTCCTTTATCCACAAGACCACAATAAATTATTGACAGAAATCAACACCATTGGAATTGTTCTCACAAATAATACAATCAAAGTAGTGAAATTCGATTACTTGAAATCACAAAAACAAAATCTTTTTAAGTACATCCTGGAAAAGAATGAAATTTTCCAATATCAAAACCAAGCAATAAGCATGCTGAGTAAAAGAAACAAAAAATTACCTGGTATGTTCAAGTATTCTCTTTTCTATTTGCTTCTTCTTCTTCACAGACGAAAGCAGAGCAGTTTGGATGTTTGTGGGTTTTCTGAAATATGAGGTTGGAAATTAAAACTAATCCAGTCTAATCCGTCTACCACCCGTATATAATCTCTTTTGGATAAATCTCTGTCTTTATGACTTTTTGATATCGAAATAAAATTTGAAAACTGTTTCCTTTATTGTTGAGAGTTTCCATAGAACGGAGCAGAGAGTGAGACGGATTGTGACGACTGTGAGTATCAGTAATTACCTATCTGCAAAAGGGTTCTTGGATTGGATAAAGGCAAAAGATAATTGACAAATCAGTCAATGCTGTCAGTGTGAGCGTTATTAAATTACCATACCGATGAAAACGTAATGCAAGGCGTTTCTCACGTATTTTGGGAAAAGATTGAGAAAATAATCAAAACATGTGCTTCTGAATTTTGAGTTAAGAATAATCTCCAGCTCTATGAGTCAAGCTGACAATGGATCGATCATCCTATGATTGGTGGATATGTAGTATGGTAGGACCAAAACTTTGATTCTGGAACTTTGTGGAATATTTTAGAACCATAATGCTGACTGGTAGTTTGACATCAGAGCCAGAAGGAACAGGACTAGGACTCGTACTTTGAATAATATGGTTTCAGTTTGTTTTATAGTTGGATTCTACTTCCTGGAGATGCCTACAAATCCACAAAGTTAGTCAGCTTTTTACGTGAAATCATATTCTTATCCAAATTACCTTAATACACGTTCTTTTTTAGAGTAATTTTATCGCATTATACTTCACTTTCTCTGTCCCATAAAATGGTCCCTTGAAGTTTGAGTGGGAACTTTTTTTCTTGGATAATTACGGGTTATCGAAGTGGGTTTGGATTTTTGAAATAAAGCATATAAGGATTGAAAAGGAGACACATGCCATTATGCATACAGCATACCCAACTAATTAGGGAGGAAATGTTAGTTTGTGAATAAAAATCATACCCGACTGATTAGGGAATAGTCTGTAAATGAAATAGATATTCTAGTCTAATACGATCATTTAGAAGAAGAAAAAACAAAACCCAACATAAACATTTTACCAAAACAAATAGAATACCTTTTGTGGCCAATAGGTTTAAGGGATAGAGAGACTTTCAAGTTCATGCGCTTACGTAATGTCTGCTCTGCTCTCGTGGACCTCGGTTTGAATGAGCGTGTAACTAATTTGTTAACGTAATTAAGGTGACTTGCTACCTCAATCTTGATTAAATAAATAAAATAAAAATAATTGAAAAAAAAAAAAAAAACCCTCAGAATGAAGAAAAAGAACCGAATGCCAAAAGACAGGTAGAAAAGGGGACAACACAATGGAGTTTGTGAGCACACTAAGAGACGCAACTTAAACACATAAATGGTCATCAATGCGTTTGGATCCTTATTTATTTGCATATCTGCAAGGGAAAGTGCTCAACAACTCTCATAAATCAGATTCTATCCTATGATGGTGCAGGCACTATGGCTAATCCATTTGACCTGAATCTTCATGTAATTAATTAGATATTAATATGGTTGTTGAAATGATTTAGTCATTATCTGATATATGAACATCAACCATCAAAATCATAATCTGGCGGGTAATTAATTGGTATTATCATTTGTACATAAATTGTTGTTGAATTTAGGAGCTGCGACCACTTACCCGTTTTTAGACTAAAAATTGCCCACTTACTCCACTAAGAGTTTTTTAACACCATTTATCTAATCTAACAACTATTGACAGTTTTGACCTTATTTTAATTATTAAATTACAATCATCTCTCTCTCTCTCTCTCTCTCTCTCTCTCTCTCTCTCTCTCTCTCTCTCTCTCTCTCTCTCTCTCTCTCTCTCTCTCTCTCTCTCTCTCTCTCTCTCACACACACACACACACACACACACACATCTGCTTCCTCACCCAGACCACCGTCTCCTCATCCAGACCACTATCGTCAAGCCCTAGGCCTCGTAGCTTCCATCACCGCCGGCTACCAATGGGAATTTCTCGGCCATCACCGCCGCACTCCATCGTCGCCCTCGTCATGCTCGTCTACTGCAACAAGCTCGGCGACTTCTCGATCTCGTAATTGGATTCGACGACTCGTTGGGGTCGTAGACAGAGTGGGGTCGTAGACAGAGAGGAAGGATAGTCCAGAGATGGCGCCAAGGAGGTAGGATTCGGATCGGGCCTGGACTGAGCAGAGGGCCTGGACGGTGAGGCCGGAGTTGTTGGTGGTGTCGGCGTCGAACTAGAGGACAGGGACTTGTGGCGGTGGTCGAGGAGGAGGGCGGTGCGGCCCTGGAATTGGGTAATAGGGAAATAATGTTTTAGAGTATTTAGGTAAGTGGACAATCTCTTAGAGTGTTTGGGTAAGTAGGCAACTTTTAAGCTAAAATTGGGTAAATGATAATTTCCCCTTAAATTTTTATATTAGATATTTAAATAGTAAAAAATAATGAATATTCCAACTGTTTTGATAAAACTTGTAACCAATCCAACCTATATTAGTGTTTTTTCTCATATCGTGATAGTTAATCCGATGAACCATGTATGATCCAAAACATATACATCCCGACTACAATTTCCACTAATTCTGTAATACCAAGTTTGTTTCTTTAGTAGTTTTGTGTTTGAGTAAAATTCTATATGACAATTTGTGAATTTTAGAAGTCATACCTTGAATTTAATTATGTCAACTATAATTTGGTTTAGTGGTGAAATATTTCACTTTGAACAAAGTAATGTTAGAGGTGGCAAATTCACGTGAGCTATCTATAAAAACTACAGCTTTCACCGTTTTTATTTGTCTCAAACCGTTATCTCTATTGAAATTATTGCCACCTTAACACTCACCATTTCACTCCATCGTCGCGACAGTCACCATAAACAACAAAATTGTTGTGGTCATTGAAATGTGCCACCATGGCACTCACTGTCACCTTCACTATCACATTTATCCGTTCTAGTATTAACACCTTATCAACAATGCCATTGTGAAAGCAAAGTGAAGCGGGGAAGTCTAATTGGATGCCGACACCACTATCTGATTAGCACAACACCGACCGCCATCATCCTTGCCACTACAGTGACATCTATTACCGTCACATCTCCACTTCGGTACCCACCATTTCGAACCCCCTTTTCCTCGCTGCTTGAGATAATCCTAAAGACTAACAGTTTACTCAAAATAGAAATTATTTCATTCAAGCGAAACATAAATAGTGTCAAAATTATTCATTGGCTAAATTCGATCCAAATCTCTACGCTTTTCAATTTATTTCATGTGACATTTCAAACGCTTTAATGTTATAATTTGGAGCAGTCTGATTTTAATTTTAGTTAATAAATGATAAGAAACATATGCTTTTTACTGTTACGGTTTTCACGTTGAAAGTGAAGATATTAACAGACGGAAAACCCCTCAAGTCTTTGAGACAATTCCGAAATTGCCTTATCAAATCGTTGTCCTCATTCTCCCAACCCTCTTTCATTTGTCCGATGTGTGCTTCTGACGACCCACTCTGCCTTTATCCTCCCACCTCTCTCCGCTGGGGCTTCTCCGCCGATCTCCGTCGTTGACTCCCGTCGATCACAACCCTCCACGGTCACTCTCTCTCCCCTTCTCTTTCTCCCTCTATATTTTACCAAAATGTCGCTACTCTTTTAGATTTGCATTCCCTCGTGGCTCTTTTCATTTTCTCCCAATGTCAATTTTTTTTTTTTTTTTTACTGAAAATTTTGATTCTCGTTTGTCATCAATGTGATTTCTTCTGTTATGTGGCTTTGAATTTGTGAGGAGAAAATGGTTTAATGGATCGGGTTATGGCAGGTTTGGACGCGTCCAAGTTATTGATCCGTTATCCATATTCAATCTGGTAATTTTCTCCATTTGATGCATATTTATATCAAATCAATGAATGTGGTGTTGATCATTCAAGTTAATGCATGATATTCAATGGGTTCGAATGTAATGTCGAATTTCGTGTTCAGTTTTTGCAATGGTGTAATCTCTGGCAAACGTAAGGTAACCCGTTGTGGTTAATTTTCAGGTTTCAACATTGAAGCCCTGATTGGGAGGGAAATCTGGAGTGGGGAGGGGGCCAAATAAGGGTTTGAGGTATTAATTAATAATAGCCCATCTGAGGCTAAGATACTGATCTTTACAGAAGAGTAACTAACTTCCCCTTTAACATTTGATTTATGCTTTCTTGATGCTGCAGGATTTGGGACTAAAACTATTCGGATAGGTTAGAAAGAATCTAGTAGTTGAGCCGAGAGGAAGCTACTATATTTGCTCCTGCCTTAGCTTTGTAATGCAGGTAGCTTCAGATTCCGTCTATGCTGTGTCCAAGTAATTGCAGAAAAGTTTTTGCCTTTTTATATTCCTTCCCTGCCATCCACTCTTCCTCTGTCAAACTGTATTCTTGTTGTACAGACCATTCGTTTCCTCATTTTCAGTAGGCGAAAGTTGGATGTTTAATAGGTTAGTAGGGCCATAAGGAGCCATCGATGGTACCCGTTATTATTATGGTCTTATAGATTGTCAAATCTGTGGAGTTGGAAAATGGCTTTTCAGTCCGAGGAAGAAAAGACTGAGGATTATCTTTTCAAGATTGTTTTAATTGGTGACTCGGCCGTTGGAAAATCTAATTTGCTGGCAAGATTTGCTAGAAATGAGTTCTTCCCTAATTCAAAGTCAACTATAGGAGTAGAGTTCCAAACCCAAAAGATTGTTATCGATGGTAAAGAAGTCAAAGCACAGATATGGGACACGGCTGGTCAAGAGCGGTTCAGGGCTGTTACATCTGCATATTACAGAGGTGCTGTTGGTGCTCTTTTGGTTTATGATATCAGTAGGCATCAGACATTTGATAGTATCGGCAGATGGCTTAATGAGCTCCACAGTAAGTGCTTTGTCATTGTTCCTTGATTTTATTTAATTTGTATTTTTTTTTTAGTACATATTTCTTTCTACAATGTTTGTTTGGCATAGTGGGATTTTCTTTTCCTCCAACATAATCTTCAATCCTAATTTGCCTCCTAGGTAACATGAAGTAATAAATCACACATTGTGTAATTTGTATGAATCATTAGCTTCTAGACATTGAAACATTGAGGAAGATGCTGGTGATGTTTAATGCTGCAGGCATTGGTTATAGAAGTTGCGAATATATCTTCCAATAGCATTGAGGATAAAGGCTTTGTTCTCCTTTTGCTGTTTGTCAATAAAATGCAGAACACCACAACAATATCACTTTACAGTAGTTTACATTGGATATGAAATGGTTTGGGTTTATGTTCTTATCACATGCTCTATAGTTCACATTGGATATTGCTATTACTGCTTTGATTTTGTTGATGTTTAGTTAGCTATCCCGTCAATCTATCCTGCTGTACCCAGTGGCCTCAAATTTTTTTACTAGCATTTACCTTTAATTGATGTGATGGACTGAGATTGATCAGGTGGATCTACTGTTGAACAGCTCACTCCGACATGAATGTTGTGACTATACTTGTCGGTAACAAGTCAGATCTTAAGGATGCCAGGGAGGTACCCACGTCTGAAGGCAAAGCCTTGGCAGAAGCACAGGGTTTGTTTTTTATGGAAACATCCGCTCTCGACTCATCCAATGTTGCTGCCGCTTTTCAGATGGTAGTGAAGGAGATCTACAGTATACTAAGTCGAAAAGTAATGATGTCCCAGGAGCTCAAGAAACAGGACCCTAGCTGGGTGGGGAGTGGCAAGACGGTGCTTTTACAGGGAGATGGGAACGAAGAAGCAGCAAGTACAGAGCCTAAAAAAGGTGGGTGCTGTTCATCTTAGAGCTACTCGCTACACAACAAATGAGGTCTGGATGGAATTTTTTGGCGGGTCTTACATGCCTCTTTTTTTCCACTCAAGTTCCTTGCATCCCTTCTCCATGTGATCTAATTTTTTGAATTTGTTTAAATGTCAATTCAAGGAACATGTTTTCACTCGATCTGGGTGGAAGAAAAGAAAATTGAAGTAGATGTAAATGATCTGAAGGAGGATTACAAAGCTTATACAATGTTCTGTTTCTTTCTTTTGGCCAAAATACAATTATCAAAGTTCAGATATTTATGCACTGTATTTCTAACCATTTCCCTCTTTCATCTGTTGATAATGCTGCATTTTATTATTTGACCCTATCCAGATTTACCTCAAAAGTCATGCTTTTTCTCTGGTCGATTTTATTCACTTCTAATTGTATAAAAGTTACACGAGTTGAGTTCCGTAAAAATGTAAAATTCAAGGATTCATGTACTGTATTAGTAATGTATTAATATATCAAGTACACCTATTTGATACATATGCAGACATACATTGGCTGGTAGACTAGCTTAGTCCGATCTCGAGCTAATATAGGCTACGACCTTGAGAAGTTGGTCCACTGCTCTACAAAATTGGTCTACGTTTGATATACCGATATATAAAACAACTTCCAAAATACACACTAGAAACAAACTCAAACATTGTATTGCGGATAAGAAAAACTGACAGACGAGTCTTCTTCTTCAGACAGTGACTGCTATACAAAATTGGTCTACGTTGATATTCTAAAAAGTTAACTGCTCAAACATTGTATTGTGGACAAGAAAAATCCACGGATGAGTCTTCTTCTTCTTCAAAATTGACTGCTATGCAGTGGTAAACTTTCAAAAATTACATGTCCATATACAATGAATATTCGGATATTCGATGACAGAAATACCCCTCAATTCATGACGTTTCGGGTTCTCATTGCGTCCTAGTCCTGTTTATTGGGACAATCAAAGTTGCACGCAACAGACATTTTACGCATTTACTTGGACAAAGACGGATCGAAGCATCAAAACCGTGCGTGGGAATCAATTTGGGAATTAGGGCTCACACTCTAACCCAAAATTAAAATTAGGGCAACAAATCTAAAATCATGGGAAGGCTATTCATAGAAACGCTGAGTGGCCCAAAGATCTTCAAATGCAGATGTTGCAAGGTGGACACTGCCTCCCACAGCGAGATCGTTTCCAAGGATTTTCAGGGCCGTCACGGCAGAGCTTATCTCTTCAGGAATGTGTAAGAACCCTAATTTCAATCACTTCTGGATTCTCTGTTTTTGTTTCAAATTTTAGTTTTTTTCCATCAAAGATTGAGACTTTAAGATCTTATGGGCTGTAAAATGATTTTGGGTTTGTTGCGTATTGAGTTTTGTGATGTAAAAGAGGCAAAGGTTTTAGTTTTTGTACTGATTGTTTTTTCAGGGTGAATATATCTCTTGGGCCTATTGAAGAGCGGCATTTGACTAGTGGATTGCATATTGTGAATGATATTTACTGCAGCTCTTGCCAACAAATTCTGGGTTGGAAATATGTAAGTTCTAAACTGTTGTTGATCTTTTGTTTAGTGTCATGCATGATCTATATCATTTTCTGAGTGAACTTGGCTCCCATTTACTTGTAATTTGTCAATGCTGTTTATTTGAACCCTCTCACATTTAGTGTCTTCCTATGAGTCCTGCAATGTAGCATTTAGGGGTTTGTAGGATTTTCCAATGTAGTTTACTCTTACTGAGTTAGCATCTTGGGTTGTAATGATGTTATACTTGGACCTCCTGTGTGATTAAGTGCTCCCGTCGATGGTTAAAGCATGATCTTTAAAGGTGTTGGCAGTTAGAAATGTAGGATCCTGCTATGAGGAAATCATCTGAGAACCCTCGGAATTACAACTCCTTTTGAGGATAAATGGTGATTCCTTCACTCTGTTGTGATTACTGCTAAAACCCTTGGATAGGATCCTGCTATGAAGAAATCATCTGAAAACCCTCAGAATTACAACTCCTTTTGAGGATAAATGGTGATTCCCTCACTCTGTTGTGATTACTGCTAAAATTATTGGGTGTGTTTTGTACTTTCAAACAGCAATAGCAGTGTATCTGATGACGAACTAAATTAAACTAGCCCCACATCTTTTGTAATTAATTTCGGATCTCAGTTCACTGAGTTTAGTTTGCACCAGAATCTCATTTTTCTGGTTTTGTATGAACATGTGGTACTTTCTGATCATGTGGTCTAATCTTTCAGTTTGGAAGTCTGTTATGTTGCTAATGCTGTTTACCTAGTGCAAGTTCTGGTTTAAACTAATTTCTTGTGGTATTTCACCTCCGTTATTGTTGATCATGATCCTAGGAGAAGGCTTATGAACCAAGCCAAAAGTATAAAGAAGGAATGTACATCCTGGAGAAGGAGCGACTGATGAAGGAGGGTTGGTGAAGCAATGGACACTGGACATTTGCAAGATGTTCTAAGTATCTCTTTGCAATAATAGACAGTCAAAGTAGATTAGTAAGTAGACAGTGCTTACGCACTGGTGCAAGTTTAGGATAAGACCTTTTGGATTATGAGAACCAAATCACAATTATAGTGTTCTATACAGAGGATTTTATGCTTTGTGTTTTCGGGAGGATCTCCAGAAAACTGTGGAAACTATGCCATGGTTTGTCACATTTTGTAGTTTAATGATACAGCTCAACTCGGGCACTAAGTTGGCCACATTTTAGCTACGGGCTATCATATATTCTATTCTATGATCTTTGTTGAGAACATAAGCAAATGGTTTCGGATGTTCGATCAAGAGATGGAATGAAAGTTGCAATGCTGCAAATCTTATTGTATGGTATGGTTGTGGTCATCCCAAATCAGTAATCTTCATTTGCTGTTTTCGTGAGTTTATAATAGCTCTGAACAAGATCGTCAAATGGTGTTGTCCGTTGATTGACGTGAGCTTAACCAAATGAAGGCTGCAACTTGTAATTGTGTATCCCATTGTAAACCAGTGGAATCTAGTTCAAGATAACCCATGCAACTGGTTGGATCAGAAATAAAGCAAGACATCAGCCCCAAACCTAATCTAAATGGGTCAATGGTTACAATTGCTGTTAACCTCTCCTCACCGTCATCTTTGATGTTCAATAATCGGGTCAGATGAAAAACTATTTAGTTTCTCTAAATCATAAAATTTTTTGTCACAATGATCAAGTGAACATCTCCGATATTTTCACGAATATAACTAATCAATATAGTATAACTAAATCATTTCCAATGTAGGTGAACTTTTGTCGAGAATATTTTTGAAGAGACCCAAATAATGAAGTGTTTTGATTGGAAAATTATTAATTTTGCATGTCATAAAGGTTAAAAAAATAAAAAACAAAAAGAAAAATAGTCACCCAAAAGCTTGCTCTAGTGTCTGTTGAATTAGGTTCCCTCCAAATAATAACCTAGCAGTAGCAAAATACGACTGAGCTGTCTCTCTTCCCCAAATAAGCAAAACCCTTAAACCCTTGCTCCAACATTAACATACATGTTAGCTATTTCAAGGATGAAGGCGCTTATATCAACCCACTGCATCTCCAAGACCACACCTTTATCTCTCTTTTCTTCAGCCTCTAAATCCATTCGATCGTACCCACCAACCCAATTCAGAACCCCAAATCTTGTCCGCCTAAAACCCAATACTTTTGTGCCCTATGCCTCTCTTTCTTCCGAAATAGCTCCCAACGGAGCTGTTGAAATGGATGCGGCTTCTCGCCGGCAACGTTCCGGTGAGATTCACGTCATCGTTGGCCCAATGTTTGCCGGAAAGACCACCACGCTTCTTCGCAGAATTCAATCCGAGAAAGGCGATGGCAGGTTTGACCCTCCTCCTGAAATTTCATGTGGGTTTTCGTTTTGGTGTTACTGTTGTTATTGAGAATATGAATCACTTGGTTGGATATTGCAGTGGCTATTTTGTAATGGCATTTGTATTATAGGTCCAAAGTTTAAGCCTTTTCAATACAAAGCTTCATGTGGGTTTATTATATAATGCTAGAGTTAACTCAGAATCATTGGGTTTAATATGGCATTGGGCTATTTGCTTCCTTGATGTTTGAATGTATTTGCATGCGCATGTGTATCTTGTATGTAGAGTTGTATTTATATGTTACCAACTAGGGATAAACTTGGT
The DNA here is from genome assembly GCF_002994745.2 of Rosa chinensis. Classification (NCBI taxonomy): domain Eukaryota; kingdom Viridiplantae; phylum Streptophyta; class Magnoliopsida; order Rosales; family Rosaceae; genus Rosa; species Rosa chinensis. The sequence goes on along the minus strand of NC_037092.1, from coordinate 512,644 downwards.
TACACTGACTGATGAAGCTTATGGTTCTTGGGGCTTTGTCTACATTTTCTGGAATTGAAAATTAGGGAGCTAATATGGAGCTTGTATAGAATAATGTATTTGAATTTATGCATGGATATGTGATTAGGGTGAATTTGTAGTTTGTGTCATCAGTTTTCATTAGGGGGACTTTCACTTATCAATGTCTTGGATCCATTGATTCAGTGCATCTATCACCAATAAGATATTCCAGCTTTCAGGTCAGGCCCCAAAAGCATATCCAACTTGATAAAACATTGAAGGGACTCTGTTATTCAGGAAGATTGGCAGAAGCTGTTGGGCTATTGTGTTGTGCAGGAGTAAAGGCAGACCCAGATACGTATGCTCTTCTATTGCAAGAATGCATTATTTGGAAAGAGTATATGAAAGGAAAAAGAATTCATGCCCAAATGATAGTTGTAGGATTTGTTGAAAATGAATATCTGAAGACCAAATTGTTGATCTTGTATGCAAAATCAGGGGATTTAGGAACTGCTCACTATTTGTTTGATAAGTTGCTCGAGAAAAGCTTGGTTTCATGGAATGCAATAATTGCAGGGTACGTTCAAAACGGGCATGAAGATGTGGGGTTGAATCTTTATCACAAGATGAGACAGAGTGGTTTGACACCAGACCAATATACCTTTGCTTCAGTCTTCAGGGCATGTGCCACTCTGGCAACTCTGGAGGATGGGAAGCAAGCCCACGGTGTCATGGTAAAATGCCAAATTATAGAGAATGTTGTGGTCAATAGTGCCCTCATGGATATGTACTTTAAATGTAGTGATTTATCTGATGGGTATAGGGTATTTGATACATCTCAAAATAGGAATGCCATTACCTGGACTGCTCTGATATCTGGGTACGGTCAACATGGAAGAGTTCAAGAGGTCTTAGATTTTTTTCATAGGATGAAAGCTGAAGGTGTCAGGCCAAACTATGTTACTTTTATTGCAGTTCTTTCTGCATGTAGCCATGGAGGTTTGGCTAACGAGGCTTGGGAGTATTTTTCTTCCATGACAAGAGATTATGGAATTCAGCCAAGAGGACAACATTATGCAGCCTTGGTTGACCTTTTAGGACGTGCTGGGAGGTTAGAAGAAGCCTATGAATTTGTTATGAACTCTCCTTGTAAGGAGCACTCAGTGATGTGGGGTGCTTTTCTTTGGGCTTGTAGAATTCATGGAAACAGAGACTTGTTGAACCTTGCAGCAAAGCAGTACTTTAAACTTGAGCCAGAGAATGCTGGAAAGTATGTTGTCTTGTCTAATGCTTATGCCACCTTTGGGTTGTGGGACAATGTTGCTAAACTTAGGGCTAAGATGAGTGATTCAGGGATGATAAAGGAGCCCGCCTACAGCAAACTAGAGGTTAAAAGGGAGACCCACTTCTTTCTTAAGGGTGATAAGTATCACAAACAGTCCAAGGAGATTTACGAGATGGTTGAATTGATTGACTACTCTCTAAAGGATTCAGGCTATGTTCCTTATTTTAGTTTGAGCTAATTCATATGAGATAGAGCTAAATCCCTAGAACCTCTCTCATTGTGCTTTTCCTACAATGAACTTGACATATTAGAGCTTCATACTTTGGTGTTGTCTGAAGACCAATTAAACATGCTGTGATATTTTACTCACAGAAGCTCACCTAACTTGCGGTATTTTTGTGATGGGAGTTGCATTCTTTCTTAAGGTGACAACTTAGAGAAGGTATTATGTTAGAGAAAGAACATTGTATTTCGGTTCATATGGCAGTGAACAGTGAAGCTTGCAAGCTGTCTGGTTCTTAGTTCTTAGTTAGCAGAAGAAAACGTTGGAAACCTGATTGGTAGCACTCAGAATGTATCTGTCAAGTGTTTAGTAACTAGCTTCCTTTATATTGAGCTGGATGACTAGAAGCTCGAACGTGATAACTTATAAGTGGTGAATTAAGAAGTATGGGGAATTATTAAATTTCTCTAAGATTGATCTTTGCAATCTTGGGACCATGCAAAATTTGTGGTGGGATTCTAATGATGTTGCTATACAGCACATAGAGGTAGAGATATTTTTCCAATCTAAAGTGTCAATGGAACTAATACTACGAATGATATTTATATACTGTTAGTTCAAGTGACTTTAGAGTTCTTGTAATTTGTATAGGTTTCTGGTTTGTTTGTTTTGAAAAGGTTGATATGTACATAGATGAACTAGATCTCTGACAAGTGCATGAACATGAATATATGCATACATAATTTTCATGCAGAGGAATAAGATGTGCTTATCATTAAATATTTCCTTTGGCAGTAATGTTGCTGTAATAAAATCAAACAAGGATACAAGATATGGATTGGATTCGATTGTAACGCATGATGGGGTTAGATTGCCTTGCTGGGCATTACCAAATCTATCATCGTTCAAACAGAAGTTTGGTCTTGATGCATATGAGCAGGTATCCTAATGCCAATACTTGATGATATTTTACTGTTAATAGTTGCTTTAATTCAAGACATGATTAGTGCTTTTACTTTTTTGAATTTTTCAAAAAGAACTTTGTATGTTAGATTGTTGAGGAATAACAATTTATGTATAGTCCCCCATTGTTGCAAAAAAAAAAAAAAAAAAAGACAAAAAAGGAAAGGAAAAACTGTTTTATATGAAAACTGTTTTATATGTTGGTTGTATAACTGAAAAATTGTATTACTTTATACAATTATGTTAATCTACTAACAAATGGTATGCGATGACAGCTAGATGTAATCGGTATTGATGAAGCTCAGTTCTTTGAAGATCTTTATGATTTCTGCCGTGAAGCTGCTGATCATGATGGCAAAAAAGTAATAGTTGCTGGACTAGATGGGGACTATTTGAGGTATTAGTGTGACAAACTAATGCAGATATAGGTCTACTGCCCATTCCATTCCTTTTTTTCTCAGAATATAGACTCCCCTTTTTGATGATCAACTCAAATACTGTTTGCAGGAGGAGCTTTGGATCTGTACTTGATATAATCCCCCTTGCTGATTCTGTAACCAAGTTAACTTCTCGATGCGAACTTTGTGGGAAGCCAGCTTTCTTTACGTTACGAAAGACAGAGGAGATGCAGACGGAAGTGATTGGCGGGGCTGATGTATACATGCCTGTATGTCGACAGCACTATGTTAGTGGACAAGTAGCCATTCAAGCTGCACGAGTTGTCCTGGAATCTCAAGTTGAGTGTAGGTCTTGTGCGTAGCAGCAACTTTTGCTAGTCAGTAGGCTGTCATCTGTATTTCAGAACCCTTCCTTACATGTATTTTTCGAAAGTTTACATGTTTGCTGCATGGTCTGCAAGCATGTTGTTACTTGTTAGTGAATATTGATTTGCTGTCTATCAAAAATGTATATATTCCTTTCACCAAGCAAAGAATCTGTAGCAAACATGATATCGTAGTTAATGATGACACATGTATTGAATCATCATCTATATCTGTAATGTGAGAAGGTATCTGGTTAGATTTTCAGAAATTCTTGACAACACATACTATCATGTTGAAAGCTTGAGCACTCAGTTTAAATGAGATTTTCTTCGGCACATTAACTCGTCAATACTTATTGGTATGCCACTTTCATACGGTGGTACGCTAATTTACTATTTTATGGAAGTAGTCTACCTTTGCATAATGCCCACCTAAATACAGTGTTAATTTGGGCCTTAATGCCCCATTGGGTCCTATGTTTTCGGGTATTTGTTTGGGTAAATCGCCAAGATGGTCACTTCGTGGGCCTGAGTGCTATAGAAAAACCCTAATGTCTCTCAGTCGCTCGATCCACATCAAACGGTGCAAATCTGAAAGCGCTTACACTATATATACCCTACCCTGTGTATGCAAATCTCACATTCTCAAGGGTTTTAGGTCTGCGCCTCTTTCATCTTCTTTTCTTTAGGAATTGTGTGTTTCTCCATCCAAGTTGCAGGTGTTGCTCTATCAGTCACCAGAAACCCAACCTTCCTTTGAAGTAGCTCAGTTGTAACTTTACTCTGTTTTGTTACTATGATTGATCTCTCTGAATAATTTATGCTATTTGATCTCTCTCTCTCTCTCTGTAGGAGCTATTCTATTCTGTGTTGATGCATATATATATATATATATATATATATATATATATATATATATATATCTCTGTTGCTTGTAATTGTTATGATTTTGTGACGGGGGAAATTGATTCATTCCCTTACTTAATGGAGCAAACTATTGATGTTTGCACATTCCAAAGTTAACGTCGAATATAAACGCTTGTTGATGTTGATGGTCCTCCTTCGGGAGTTCCTCCGTCGGCGAGCAGTCTCATATTCCATTGCCTTGTGGAGCGGCGTTGCTGCCTTTACCATTTGGGACTGGCCATGAGACAGACATTTCCAAATCTTGTGTTTTAGTTTGTTATGATTGTTGTGACGGGGGACCTTGATCAGTCCCTTACTTCATGGGGCAAACTATTGATTGATGTTTGTACATTCCAAAGTTAACGTCGCAGACTGATGCTTGTTGTTGATGTTGATGGTTCTCTCTCGGGAGTTCCTCCGTCCACGACGGGTGGTCTCATATTCCATTGCCTTGTGGAGCAGCGTTGCTGCATTTACTATTTGGGACTTGCCATGAGACAGACATTTTCAAACCCTGTGTGAATTGGAGTCTTTTTTTTTTTTGCCTCTGATGAAATCGGTTAACAAATACCATCTTTCGGGACTGATTGGCTTTTTAAGCCATGTTGACATTTCCGCAATTCTGAGGCATTGTTTTAACGTTATATTATTGATTTGAACCTGTGATGAAATCAGATAACAAACACACCATCTTTCGGGACTGAATGGCTTAATGCCTTGTTGACAATATCTGCAATTCTGAGGTTCTGCTGTATCTTTCTTTCTTGTTATCTCTGCTGTTGTCTGTATCTCTTTGCCGATTGGAATTCACCGCAAAACTCTTCAGTTTTTTTGTTTTTGTTTGAATTGATGGTTAATGGTTTTGCTGACTTTAGAATCATTGCTTTTTTACATGCATGGTTGGATATCTACATTAATTATCTCATTGAGCTATTAAGTCAGTCTATTTTGTGATAAATGTCAATCATTGGACATTGGTTTATCTTTTTGGTTGTAATGTTAAGAATGAGCAAACTGTGGTTTCCTGTCTTAGTATGCAGAAAAAGAAGGATGTAATAAATCAAACCAAGCACTTTCCTTCTAAACCCTGATACCAAAAACCAAATCTATTGTTGAAGGCACCCGGTTCCAATGAATCAGAGGGGAATGAATGACTGAATGTTGGAAGACTCCTATGATTTATTGATGGTTCATGTGAGATTGGGGTTTGGTTTTCTTGAAAGGTTATGCGATTTGTCTGATTAGGAATATGAAACTGTGATGGGTAGCCCGGTAAAGTAATGGGGAATTGCTTGACACATGTTTCAAATATCTTACATGAACCTCCCAAACCTCATTTTTTGATCAACTCTTTTCTTTTGGCGATGAATTATTTGTCAGCAAGGTTCTGTAAACTTAAAAATAAAAAAGTACTTTTGCCAATGAACATGTTATCGTTGTCCAGAAAATAAAATACAATTGTAATTAGACAATTGAAAAAAAAAATGATTGAATTGAAATTTATCTGGTAATTGCTTAGAAATGGCAATAATTTCAAATTTCCTTTGTGTTTTACGGAAACGAGAATTGAGCGAAAATTGATTTGTGTTTTTATTGATAAAGGGTCTCTTTATATAGAGGATTACAATAGGGGGTTGAAATTTGCACACTCTTATTTACATTCTACACACCCCTTGTGCTGCTTTTACCAAATCACCCCTACAGCTAAAACACTCTCTCTCCCCCCTCCCTTCCTCCCTCCTGCATCACTCAACGTCTCACTGCTCTCATTCAACTCCCCGACGCTCCTCTCTTTCCTTTTCGGTTCCTGCAAGAGCATTACCCTGAATTATCGTTCACACCCGCCGCGTCTAAATGCTCCTCATCCTCCTTCTCTTTCACCCTGAACAACAGCTTCTACTCCTCTGGCTCCACCCCGGTCTTCTGTGAAACAAGTCCTTCAATTCCCCTATCAATCACCGAAGTTCCAAAACAATGAAACACCTATCCAATTTCACAAGAGCCATAACTATAACGAACACTATAATCAATTTAATCACCATAACCATTCAGAAAACCCTAACAATTCCAAACTCCAATAACAACAACAATTCAAATGAGACTGAAGTTCATCGCAGCAGTACTGAAACTGGAGTGGGCCAGGAGGTTGAAGAAGTGGTGGGCCGGGCCGTGAGAGACGTGGATCTTGATGATGGGCCCACAAGTGGTGGCGGTGTCATCATAGTCGCGCCGCTGCACCAACATGCAGCCGGGTCGGAGCGGTGACCGGCGAGGCATTCGGAGTAGGATTCTTCTTGAACATGGTGGTCGAAAGCGAGTGTGGTAATCTAGAAGACCCGACCCGAGGGGGAAGTAGAGGAGCCACTGGAAGGGGGTTTTGGAGCACCGCCAGAACCATTTGGTTTCTTTGATTTCGGCGGCGGAGGAGAGTGTGATGCCGGCGAAGATGGTGAAGGAGAGGAGGGTCATGAAGAGGGAGTGGAAGGCGGGGATGGGTCCGAGAGGGACGGGTCGACCCTGGCGGCATAGGAGGGCGAGGAGGAGATGAAGGAGGACGGAGATGGTTCGGTAAAGGGCGATGGCGATGAAGAGGAAGGACCGTGTGGATGGAGAGAGAGAAGAGAGCGCGAGAGAGAGAGAGAGAGAGGGTAGTTTTGGAAGAGGAATAACGTGAATTGATTAAAAATATTAAAAAAAGATAAAGGGTGTGTAGAATGTAAAATATGGTGTGTAAATTTCAGCTCCCTTACAATATATAGAATTTGAATTGTAAAGTAAAGATAATCATACAATGAATGGATATCTTAAAGATATCCTAATTAAAACTCTATTATCCCTAGGTTAAGTAACCTAGAGTTTGGGTCAGACATGTCGCTCAAACGCGGTGCTTTTTTCGTTGCCTAGCTAAAAACCTTGCCGAATAACAAAAATTCAGTGGGACAAAAATAACATCTGTCGAAGGGGAAAAAGAGCAGAACACACCATTCACGTTTCGAGACCATAATCATAGACATCTCCCCCTGATGTTTGCATCTCCCCCCGATGACTACGGTCATTGGAGTTCGGATAACTTCCGTAAATGATGCTACCAACACGTTTCTCGAAAGTGGAATTTAGGCAATGACTTAGTGAGCAAGTCTGCCACACTGTTCTCATATTGAACCTAGTTCACTTTGATCTTGAGGAGAGTTTGTCGTTGCTGATTATCCTTGGTGTTGTTGCTTTTGATGTAGCCTTGCTTCATTTGTTCAAAACAAGCAGCGTTACCCTAAATGCTCATAGGCTCTCCTGTGGTAGACTTCAAACCAGAATTTTTCGAACATGCGTAATTATGGATTCAATCCATATACATTCACGAACCACTTCGTGAAGTGCAATGATCTCTGCATTGTTCGAAGATATAGCGACTAGAGTCTGTTATGTAGACCTCTAAGATATCATAGTCTTTACCCATGGTGAACACTTAACCAATTTGGAATGACCTTTGTGTGGGTCAGAGAGATACCCAATATCAGCAAAACCTTCCAAAATGCTTATCGTTTGGGGTGGGGATAGTGGACGTAGGCCAGTGTTGGCGGCGTTCCTAGTGTGTGATGGGTCCGAATCCATCGTCTCTCTGTAGCAGTGTTCTAAAACTCGGCCGCCTAGGCGGCCGGTAGGTGTCCGACTCGAGGAATGCCAAGTCGCCGGGATTGGGCGGGCTGGGATTAGGCAGCCTAGGTGAGCGACTAGGCGGTTGGGCGGCACTGTCTAGGCGGGTTGCGAAGGATTTCCAACATCTAAAAATCATCTTTAAGATCTCTTTCAGTCACTCGAGGGTCCAATTTCCCACCGTAAACCTAAAGAACACGAGAATTTAGCTAATAGTAAGCATTATTAGTCATCGTCGTAAAACCTGAGAAATCTAATTCACCAATCAAACAAGGTTAGATCGCGAAACCGAGGTCGCAATGAAGATAGCTTCAAACTTGACCAGAAGTGTGAAAGGGTAAGAGAAAGAGAGGATTGAAGCTCGATTTTTGTGCATCATGGTCGATCGGAGCGAGAAGACAAGAGAATCAGACATAAGTGAGCTCCTTGGCCCCTCCGATGGCTGGCGAATCTAGAGCTGCGATGAATTAAACGAGCTCGTCGATGGAGGCAACTGACGGCGTCGATCTAGATCATGATCCCCGAGGTCTCTCTGGCGAAGAATCGGGATGAGATCTGAAAGAGGAAGGAATACCCAAGTCCAGTTCTGGCCTTCGTTCTCGGATTTTTAGTTTGCTGGTGTCCATATAGTCTTTTGGGTTTGCGTTGAATAGGGAACCAATCGGTCATGTGTTCGATTGCTATGGAACTTAGGAATAAAATATATTCTTATAAGTTATTCTTATTTATAAAATATAATAAGTCTTTATATATCATATATATTCTATAAAAATAAATTAAAAATTAAAAAAACTAAAACCGCCTAGGCGTCTAGGTGCTAGTCCCTTGGCCACCGCCTGACTAGCGCCTAGCGATTTTTCGAACCTTGCTCTGTAGGGATAGAACAAGCCCATATATGTCATACATCTCAAGTATCGAAAGATATCTTTTACACCAATCCAATGGCATCGCGTTGGCGCAAAGTTATACCTTAGCTAACAAGTTCATTGCAAATGAGATGTCCGGTCTTGTGCATTGAGCTAAGTACAATAATGCGCCTATTGTACTTATGTAGGGCACTTCCGCCTCTAGCACATCTTCGCCATCATCCTTCGGACGAAGAGGGTCCTTTTTCAGGATCAAGACTACGGACGATCATGGGGGTGCTTGAAGGCTTGACCTTGTCAAAACGCCTAAGCATCTATCAACACGATGCTCAAGTTCCAAAACGAGACATAATCGTGTTCTCCCAAAATCATTCATCTCAAACTCGGATTTCAAGTGTTCAGCGGTTTCCCTTAACTCTTTAAGGGCTTCTAATGAATATCATGTCCAACATGAATCGCGATAGAATCCGAAACTTGTTATGGAAACGCGTGGGCATATCCCTTCCCAATCAAGTAGTCATCTTAGTGAGCGTTTCAACCTTATTGTAAACGCGCTCCGTGGTCTAAAGCTACTTGACTTGGGTAAATTAAGTTCACCATGAACCTTCATGTATATTCAGTATCTAGATCCCTATAGAGATACGTAGTGACCACATTCGTAAGCTGCATGTTCAGTTATTCGGAAACTACCAAACTGACAGGCTAGTAGAGTGCAATGACATCCATTACGAGAGAATATGACTCATCATAGTCGATTCCAGGGTATTTTGTGAGAAGCCTTGTGCCATAAGGCGAGATTGCCATCTCTTTTTCTTATCACGCTTTCTAACGAAGACCCATTAGTCAATAGATTTTATGTTAGGAGGTGTTGGCATCACTGAATCAAAAACCTTCCTCTTTGTTAGAGAATCTATCGTAACTTGGATCTTTCCATTTATGCCAAATTTCTCCACGTTGGCATTCATTCATCAACGGAGCGTGGTTCGATATCATCAGACTCAACAAACTCATGCGCAACGAAATGCGTGACTACATCATCAATTATGATGGAGTTTCTATCCCACTTCTCATGTACACTAGTGTAATTTTCATAGAGCTCTATATTCTCAGAATAGCGACCATTTGGGTGTGTACATGGGAATGTGATGTCCAACATCAGTTCCATTGCAATATCCATCAAAAGTCGTCGATGTAAACTCTCTAGCATAGTCAAATCCAATTGACTGAATAGGATAATCTGGGAGTGAGCCAGTTGTCATATGATATGTGCTAGGAGTATAGCATAAGCAGCATTACAAGTGGACAATGGCACAACACGTGACCAGCGTGTTTGCATGTCAACCAACATCATGAGATATTTAAACTTCCGCAAGTTGGTTGAACTAGTCCACAGAATCGCCACAGATTCTATGTAAGAGCATAATGAGTATTTTTATATCCTTTGCATAGGACGGTCTCAGTCCTAATTTCCTTAAGGAACATGCTTTGTAAACGAGCGAGAGGCTTTATAAGCAACCAATGAGGATTGTGGTTGGGCCTGAGCGTTTGAAATGCTATTTGAAGCAAGTTGGTGATTGCAGCATCACCTGGCGCGCCATCACCATGATGGACGCCATCCATGGCACTAGAGGCAGCGGTGGTGGTCACATTTAGTCCAGGAATCAACTTTTGATTCATGTTTCGTTTCGCTCGAGAGAATTGATGTCCGTGTGAAGTCTTTAGTAGACGAACCATCATATTATGACTAGGATGATCTATCCTGTCGTGACAAAGCCAATATGTGTCTAAATCCAAGAGATCTTCTCTCATAATTTTATTGGATTTAATAGCTCAGATAGTGACATAGAGTCCATTAGAGAGACACATAAACTTATCTAAGATGCGCCTTTGTTCGCAATCATTAGAGGTATTGTAAAGGAACTCATTTTGTTTCTCTACATGCGTTTTCGCATGGAATCTGTTGGCTATTCATAGGTGCTATTTTTCCTACGAGCATAGAGGGTTTTTGCGATAGTAATCAAGGTGCCATTTGGCAAGGGGAACTTGGGCTATTCCATGTCCTGGAATTAATACTGATGGCCCAGCCACCGTAGTCACAAAGTCATATGCTCAGAATCAAAATGGAGTCATAATGAAAAGAACTCGAAATTTTATTCATAAGCCAACGAAGTTACATCATTGTCTCTTTGACCAAAGAAAATCTAATCCAAAATGCTAGTTAATGCAAAACAATGGTAGTCGTCTAACTTCTTTCGGTAATTCCAAAATGAATGTGACCATGTGAGTAAAGAGATGTCGGTGGAGCAAGGCTCGCTTAAGTACCACTAATCTCATAACCTTCCTAGACATCACACTTACTTAAGGGTGAGCATACTTTGAAGAAAGACTAAACCATTGGCATCTACTACAAAAATATATGGCAATTGCCTATTACATCTCTTGGAAAATAAAAAGACTTAAACAGAATTGGCGATCTATTGATCTAAGCCAGATTTTTAGTCTTCAACCCTTCACTCTAGATCATCTTCTTGATCTTCTTGTTCCACATAGTGCGCTTCTCTTGCTTCACAATATGCTTTGTAGGCGGGGACAATTTCTCCACGAGCTCTACAAATGTGTGCCCAATGACCGGATACTCCACATCGAGAACATACATCTCTTTACTCAGACTCAATTGATTGAGGTGCTTTGAAAGCAACATTTAGATGGCTCTTAGTGTTGGTGGTGCCACCAACATGGCCAGAGGCGTTACCTCCCACGTAGACCTCTTCGGTTCCGTGTTCGCCTATTTTGGAGATTACCTTCCCAAGTAGAGCGATTATATGGACCAGAACGTCCAGAAGTATCCCTAAGGTTAGGGTTTCACTCTTGGCGCCTTCTCTTAGGGGCGCGACTATAATTGGATTCCAGAATAAACTCTATTTCCACGGTTCTCGAATTATAGTTCTTCACAAGGATGTTGTCATGCTTTTCAGCGACATTCATAGTTCCAATGAGTTCATGAAATCTTATTATCCGTCCTGCAGCAACATCGATTTGATAGTTCTTATCAACCATCAATGCAGAGACAGGGAAGCTAGAGTGAGTCTTCTCAATCAACATCGCATGTGTGATCTCTTTACCATAGAATTCTATTAAGGATTTAATACGAAGTGCTTCCGAGTTGTAGTCAAGAATTGACTTGAAATCACATAAGCGTAGGCTATGCCATCTCACTTCTAGGTCAGGAAGTAGAGAGTTATGGACGTTGCCAAATCTTTCTTCGAGTGAGACCTACAACCTTATGGGGTCTTCTTCATTCATACACTCGTATTGGAGCGAATCATCCATATGACGAGTCATTAGGATGACGGCTTTGCCTTATTTGCCTTTAAGGCTACTCTATTTACTTCCAAATCTTGAGCTTGCTCAACAGTTAACACGTCCTGGCTAGGCTAGAGAATCATTTCCAGGATTCCATTTGCCTTGAGATGCTGGCGGACATCACGAACCCACCTGTGATATCCAGAGCCAGTTGTTCCCAATGGAGCAAAGTTCAATTTGTTCAGGTTACTCATCCTGAAAGAGAACAAGAAAAAGAGTTAGTTTCGGAGCGTAAAAGGCTACTACGAAAACATATAAAATTTCTGAGCGCAATCGCTTCCAAGAAATTAAATTCCATGAGGTATTGGATTAGATCGAAACAATGACGTAAGTGGTCGATCATAAATTCTCCACAAACTCTAAGTTTGGATCTCAACAAGCTCTAAGCTTGGAGTGAGCACAAACCCCCATAGTTCGGCTTAATTTGGTCTCTGCTATGATGAAGAAAGGAGGGTAGAATAAGGGAGGTTGCAAGTCCCCGATAAAAAGAAGAGAAAATGAATTAAAAAATGGGAACTTTTAGAAAAAAAAAATACATTGAAATAGGCCGCCGGAAAATTTGGTCGGAAAAAGTGGTAAGAAAAAAGTCGCTGGAAATGGCCAGAAAAGCGTCGGAAAGTTGACCGGAAAAGGTCAACCAGCGTTGACCGGTGCTGACATGGCGCTCAGGTCCGGTGCTGACGTGGAGATAGGACCCTGTGCTGACGTGGCTTGCGGACAGAGGCTTGGGCTCGACTTGGGTTCGGCTTGGGCCTCTGGGCTGCAGCTTCTCCTTCCTCTTTTTTTTTCTTTTCTTTTCCTTCTGCCGGTTTTTCCGCCGGACATTCAGTCTGCCAGTTCAGCAAGTTTTTGGTAGATTTTATGATATTTCTTCAGGTTCCGGAATCTTCAGATGGAGGAGCTTCTTGTGAAAAAATTTGGTGGAAATTGGAGGTCCTGAAGTTGGTGAACCGGTGAAATATTTGCTGCGGGTTGTATGGAGCTTCCGGTGGCCTGTTCGGTAGGTTTCCTGCTGGTTATGGTAGTTCTGCCGCCGGTTCTGGATTCCTGGGGTCGAGTGCTTCAAGTTGTGTGGTGAAGCCAGAAAAGGGTTCAAGGTTTTGTATTCGGATTTAAGATTTTAGTTTCTTGAATCAGGGTTTGGCTATTTGTTTCAGGGTTAGGACGTCGTGCTGATAACGTTTTTAGGGAAACAAAAATTGAGAGAAAATTGTTGTGTGTTCTCATTGATAATATGAGTCTCTTTATATAGAGAATTACAAAACATAGAATCTGAATTGTACAAGAAAATGTAATCATACAATGAATGGATATCTCTACGATATTCTCTCTAATTAAAATCCTATTACCGCTCGGTCAAGTAACCTAGAGTTTAGGCTAGACACACAAATAGGAATTTACTTGAACACTTTGATAATTTTCTCAAAAGTACAATTTTGAACGAAACTCTGTTGGCAATGATCTTAAAAAATACTCTTATCATTGTCCCAAAATAAAATACACTTTATGCCGACCACCAGACCAAATTTGATCGGCAGTTGTCTCAGAATTAAAATACACTTTTGCCTATGAAAATTAATATACCTGTGTCGTATTTGCATCACAAGAGAACAAACATGAACGATACAAGAGTATCACAAGTGACAGAGACAACTACAGCTACCAGCCTACCACCACTCTTGACGTTCAGAGTGGTTCCTACAGTCATACGAAAACAGACGCATACAAATCTAATGCAGAATATCGTCCTTTGATCGAGCACATTCTAAGATCTATTCACACTTGGTCTAGTGGGATCCCATTGTCAATCAAACCAAGCACTTTCCTTCCAAATCCAATCACAAGTTCATTCCGATTCTGTACGAGCTTCGATATAAGCATTTGATGAAGGGGACTATTCGCCCGTTTTGTGGTCTTCAATGCTGTTTGGATCACGTAGTTTCCATATTGATCCCGCGCAACTTGCCAAAGTTTTTCATACTTGAGAAGAACACTTACCACATGAACCATCCCGGATGAGTTTAAGCACTTCTCCACAACGTGACTGCCACCTTTTTGTAGCGAGAGCTGTATATAAAGTTCTCTCAGCTCCAAACATATGCGCTCACCGTAAATGGGATTGTGAAGTCCGAGGATGTGCTGAACAACAAAGTTCCTGAATGAATAAAACAGTGCTTATTAGCGAACTGAACAAGTCAATGTACAATAATGGAAAGCCACAGTTGAACAGGTAGAGAAAAGATCGAAAACTATACCCTGAAGGATCCTGAGAAAGGAATTTTGATTTGCTTGAGATCACACCCATGAGTGTCTCTCTATATGGAGCTTTACTGTTCGTGATGAACTCATTCAAGTATATACATCCCTTTTCATTTTGAGCCAATGGGATGCAAAGATTTACAGCAGCTTCATATAGTTTCTGCAATGAAACCAAATTAGCTATGTAATTAGAAAGAGTTAACTGTAATGCTATTCACATGCATGGATCAAAAAGAGAAACCTAGACGAATTACCTGATTTTTCTCAGTATCGAGGAGGTTTAAGCACTTCAATATAACAAAGGATCCTGAGCGATTGGTCATCAGTTCTTCAAATCCACAGGATAGGGCTGCTATGACAATGTCAATCAAGGGTGATTTCTCAAGCACCTTGATCAGCCTCTGAACCGATTTTGAGCTGCACAAAGAAATCAAAAGATTCATCAATCCGTCCAACAGAACCATAAGCATAAATGAAAGATATATAGTCAAGGGAGATAGATTAGATACCCATATCTGCCGACTGATATGTTGATAAGCCATTGGACATTCAAAGTTATCTTTGCTACAATGAGGCCTAACTGGTTATCGCTGCATGACTGAACTAGCTTCCCAAAAAGATGATGTCCATTTGAATCATTCATCACCTTGAATAGGAAATCGAAAACACCTTCAAATATAAAATTTGTAACTACGGGGTCCCTAGTCAACAAGCTATCTAGCAAGTACTGTGAGCCATATTGAGTCATAGCCGTTTGAGCTATATAGCTACTTCCCAGCATCGAGTCATTGCCAAAGCTTGATTGGTTCCCCATGTCATTCAATATTCCTGAACTTCGATACCAATTATTATTTGAATACATTCCACTCTTCTCAGCCACTTCATGAGATTGAAAACCAGCATATGCATCTAGTCTAGGGTTCCCATTCCTTGTCAAAACTTGCCCATTCAGGTTGTTTGAACCCAAAAGTTGTCCTACAAAATCAACCATGCAATATAAATTACTCAAACAGTCGCAAATACGTGTATGTACATAAAAACGTATAATCCTTACACATGAACCCTAAGTGCCTGAAGTGTGAAGATGCTTCGATTTACCTGCAGCGTTGTCACTTTGACCTCTCCAAATATCTTGTGAATATAATGGAATTGGAACAGAGTTAGCCTTTTCGAACCCGATTTCATGTTTGGGATAACAATAAGCCTCTGATTGTTGTTGGGGTTTGGTTGGAGGGACATCAGAAGACGAAACTGGAGAAGAAGAGTTGGTGTCTTTAGAGTCGTCCATGTTTACCCGAAACTTACCGAAATAAAGGCAAAGGTCTTCTTCTTGAAACGAGGAATCCACCCAAGTTTTTTTGGGGTTGAGAGGTCCACAAGGACTAGTGCCACCTGAAACCGACATCGAAATCGACATTACAGAACAAAAACAATCGAAGGTTGAGGATGGGTTTGCTATGCACAAAGTGCTTCTTTTTGAGTCTCTGTTTCTTCGGTGGTACCCTGTTTTATAGGATTCCAATCAGAGATAATAATTCGACTAGGATTTGTATTGTACATCTACAAAGAGATGAAGAAGACGAAAAACCAAAGGCTATTTCCATTAGGAAATTACACCGTTTTAATATGGGAACAAATAAAGGCGGCGCCTTATTTTCTCGATATTTCCCACCCTTTCTTTGCCCTTTAATTAAAAGACCCATCAAGGGCGCTACCCGACCCGGCCCCCAGTCACATGTATCATTTGTAGTATGTTTCAGAGTTGGGATTTGCTATTTTTTCATGAATGTTAACGCTAGTTCTCAACGAGTATTGAAAAGAATATGTTTGACAAAGCCGAAGTGTCATGTGTAACCTGATAAACAAGTAAGAACTGATCCGAAAACGGGCCACGGAACATTTGGAAATAATCTACAAAAAGAAATCAACAATCCAAAACAAAAACCTCAAAAAAATTTGCTTGCAATTAAATTTGTATAATGAATTCCTTCAGAATCTGTCTACATATTTAGTCCTGTTCAAGGCCCTTATAAATATTTTCCTTTCTCCTAGTCCAAAATCTGCCTGCAGTGGAGCACTGAACGATAGCTCTAGTTCATGGCTTTGCCAACTACATGTAACTCAAAAAGAGTGGTCAGATCCGCAATTTTTCTGGGAATCCCTCCTCATTCTGTAAGCTTTCTCCGCTTTGCAATCTTCAAATATACTAGAGAAGTTCAACAAACAATACATTAAGCGAAGTTGCCTGGCATATTTTTTTTTCCTTAACAGTAAGACTCAAACATATTAATGTATGCTATATGACACAAAACCAAAATAAAAGAAACACAAGCAAAGAAGCATCTCTTGTTACATGTGTAAAAGGAATGTAACTTGATGGAGACAATAGCTCCTACTTATGATTCTCCATACACGGAATCCTCCAAGTTCTCACAAGTTCGTCGCTTCACAACACATAATGCCTCCTAAAATAACTCTATCCATTAATAGCTCCTGGCCTTGGTTCAGGTGGTAATGTAGAGAAGTGAAGAGGGATAGATAAAGGCAGATTTTTGGGGTGAAAACATGAATTAAGTTGTTTGGCACTTGACAACCAGCCATATCAATGATCATGAATCTTGAGGTGAAGATAACACCCCCTTGTTGACCTTAAATTTGGCTGCACAAGCCACAATCAAGGTTAAATCTTTACCAAATCCACATTATCTACCATGTGCTGATGATCAATGTCAGCAGCCATCATTCTTGATGGCCTCTCCCAAAACTATATAGATTGTAGATAGGACAAGGTTATAAACTTTGCATCTTCATGGAGGCAACTGTAAGCAATCTTAATGTCACTGTCTTCACACCTTAATAGACAGTGTAAATCGCTTTTCTTTTCTTACAGAAAAAAAAAAAAAAAGAACAATATATGACATCCATGATGTGCACCAACAATAAAGAAGCACTAGATGAATACATACACCTATGCACTTGTACATGCAAGTACTTAATGAAGTTAATCTCAAGGACGATAACAGACATGTATGGAAGCAAAAGATGATGAATGGTTTCTGACTTACAAGTCTGTAATCAAAAACCTGTAAAGAAGAGCTACAAGACATCCATTTGTTGTTTGCAGCTAACGGTTAACTCTCAACATTAGCCCATGCTGGGTGTTTATCCTGAAATGTGACACCAAATCTCAGAAAGCACATCTACGAGTTGGTAGTATATCAACTGATCATGCACACAAACATCAACCATTCCTTTAATTGCACATAAAAAGTAGCTTTTAATTACCGTCCATGTTAGGTCCTTCAACTTCACCTCTGCAAGCGATAGTTTGTCCAAATTAGAGCTGTCATTACCAATCCCTTGACTTTCTCCCTGGGAATGATTCTGATCCACTGAATCAGAGGTGCAACATGAACAAAAGCAAGGTTTAGTCAATGAGTGATAAATGAGCATGTTATACAAATCCAGGCAAACAGAAAACAACCAACTCACTCGTATTTTTTCCTATTACTTGACCATTAACAGAAGCCTCATTCGAAGCAGTATTTATTGCCCGTGCAAGCCGCTTAACACGATTCAAACGTAGTCCATTTGGCAATCTACCAGAATCAAAATCTCCAATTTGGAAACCTATGTAGTAAAAAAAAAGGAATCAAATTTACAAAAGTTCCCACCTAACTACATCCCACCATAACACTACAACACTGTCAAAACTTACAAGACGTATTATTGGCATCACCCTTTACTACCACCTCTCCTCCAATTTGGTGATCAGCAATAACCTCACACCCTAAACGACTCCCTGATCGTGCAAGCCGCCTTACATGACTCAACCGCAACCGTTGGACGTTCAAATTAGAACCTTTACAAGCCACGCCATCCAAACCTGGTAAAAACCAAAAAAATGTACGGTAAATAAAATGCTGCCAGCAAGTAAAAGTAAGCAGTACATAAACACTTACACTCGGAGTACTGCAAAGACTGTATGCTCAAGTTTTCACCCTGAGTAACTTCTTGAACATCACTCACTGCTTCATGTTGTTCATTGCTGATTTGATTCGATTGGAAATCCACCTTGGCATTTTCAGCTCTCAGTCTTCTGAGCTGATAGTTCCTACGACGCCGAGCCAGATGTCGTTCTCTCTGTTCAACCGTCATGGACTGCCGTCTCTGCCGGTCCCTGATACGACGTCGTTCGCGCTCTTGCTCTCTTTGCATTCTCCGCAACTCTGATCTATCTAACGACTCCTTCATTGTTGTTGTTCGCATCCGTTGGTCAAAAAAAAATCCAACGGACCACTCCAATTCGTCAACCAAAATTTATTTCTCGTCCTTCAATTTCCAAAAGTTTTGATTTTGATTGATCATCAATGAATTGAAGCACAAACAGAATCATATAAACACAAAATTGAAGATAAAGGCATGAAATTTATGGATATGGGGGAACAGGATGTTTGAATATGAATATGAATATGAATATGAACATACCTGGAATTTCATGATGAGATTTGAGAAGCAAGGAATTCGTGCATTTTGATTATGGAATTTTCGATTCGGTGGGTAATTTTTTTTTTTTTTTTTTTGCTTGGATTTTAAATTTTGTTTTCGTTTTTCACGGGATCAGTAACCCGTATTTTCAGGAAAGTTACCAAGTGAGTGGTCGCTTTTACCGTGTAATCAAAAACTAATTATGTGTCCATCTGTTTCGTTTTTAGTAGAAACGAAACGTGCCAAGCAAGACGCTTCGCTTTGGATCAAAACTCTAGAATTTGTAACCACCACAGGTGGTCGAGTTGGTAAGAGCCTCCAGGTGTGGAACCCCCATACCCGGGTTCGAATCCCTCCGACACTTATTGGGATTAAATCCCAATATATTCTTGATGGCCAGGGGGAAGGAAGAGTTCTGACAACATCCCCGAGCACGGATTAATCTCTAGGCCTAGAAAGCTTTTGAGGACACTGTGTGATTGACAAATAAAAAAAACACTCTAGAATTTGTCTCCGCATTTTGGTACGTCCAAAGTTTTGAGTACGAATTTCTTCTATTTTGGTGGTTTTGTGTTTGACTTTGCATTTTAAAACTTTGTTATAATTCGACACACCGAAACATGTCAAATCCGGTTTCGTTCTAATGCTCACTAATTTAGCTACAGACTTGCAACTTCCAAGTTCAAATGGTTAGATAAGAGTCAGAAGACACTTTGAATTTGCACAGGAAGAACCAAGGTAACTCTAAAAGTATAACTGAGAGCTAATCTCTTTCTTTTCAAGCATACATTTACATCAAAATTACGAGATCCAGGTTTGCCCCTACGCCTACAACTGGGAAGTAGGAACTGTTGCATGAAAGCTAAAAGTCTGGAATCCTACAAAAACTACACACATCACTGTCTCTCATGCTCTCAGTCTCACATCAGAAAAGGAAAATAAAAATGTTACAGAGATTTTGCAGTCATCAATAAGCAGCACACCTCCATGCGGACGAGGTCGCCAAAGCTCTTTTCTTCCAACCAAGGTAGAGAGCACCGTCAATCTGTTCAACTCGGTAATTCTCATTGTAGTCCTTCAACATATTCCTGATCTCCCCGATCCCAGAAGGACCAAACGGGCACGGAGTAAACCCGGCCATCATCAGCCTTGACCTCCACTTCCCAAGAAGTTCATGCCGCTCCACCCTCTCAGCATCCTCGCAAGCAATCATGTTCACTATGTCTCTAGCCACACAGTGCATCTCAGCACTGATCCGCTGTGTGTCATCTCTTGGACAACCAGCATCAATCGACTCAAACATTGCTGTATAATAATCTACAGACTCAACAAACCTTGAGTAGAAGGAGGAAGTATTGGTGTTTGATTCTTGTTCAACGAGTGTCATGACTTTCGGTGATAAACTCTTAACCAGCCGTAGCAAACGGTCTCTGTGATTTTCGGTACTCACACTCTCATCTGGCATGTGGTGCAACACGAACGGAAAAGTAACAGCTATGGCTTCTCCGGGTTGAATCCTGAGATTTTCTAGTTCAACTTCACACCCAGACATGGCAGCAGCATTGAACTCGAATCGCACATTGTATTTTGCAGCCACTTCTGAGAGCCTTTTCCCTACAATATGAAGTCCCCCACCACGCGCATGGTTTGATTGGGTATCATCAACACCTGTGATTCGGATAAGCGGGGGCCCACCAGGCTGACATGCTAGATGCTGGATGAGAGGCACCCATTGAGTGCCCTGCGCAATCTGAAAATCGATGATGTGGACTCTTGGTTCATTTAGCAAGGCTTCCCTAATGACAACATTTGAAGACAAGTAAGCAAACTTCCAGTATGGGCAGATCCGATAGAGGATGGACATGTACGTCATAAGTTCCTCGCTTGTAGGTACTTCGCATTTGAGGGTTTTGTAGATCATACTACCAGATCTTTCCAACCTTGCTCTAAGACCTTCCAACATGTAAGCACCCAATCTTTCCATTGGCTCCCCAGAGACCGACACCATATGCCCCAAAACTTCCATGCAATTCGCAGCTGCGTACATATCCTCCTCTGATATTGCTTGTGCACAGCGAATGAGAACATCCTTAAGGTTCAGCTTGGGTATCATTTCAGCAATTTGTTTCTCGGTCCACCTCGGCATGTCACTCTTGTAACAACAATAGCGGCTGTCAACAATATCTGATTCTGGCCCTAGCAGTGAAACTTCAAGTTCCCTGAGTTTGTACTTCAAATCATTGCCATCATCAACTCCAGAACATCCACTTACCGGTGATCCAGACGTGGTGTCAGAAAAATGATGATGATCAGACGAGTATGAGTGAGACCCTTGCGGTGAAAAAGGAC
This sequence comes from Rosa chinensis, assembly GCF_002994745.2. NCBI lineage: Eukaryota > Viridiplantae > Streptophyta > Magnoliopsida > Rosales > Rosaceae > Rosa > Rosa chinensis. The sequence continues at coordinate 491,528 of NC_037092.1, read as the reverse complement.
TCCGATTAGACAAGTCACTAACAGCTGAAGGGGAATCACAGGCTATAAAACCATCATTGACGGGGGTTGATTCCAGGGTAAAGTACTCTTCCTTGTTCGTCTGAAAAGAAACATTTTTGCCTTGGCTGCCAGTATCTGGGCACACACTATTCTCTAAAATTTGGAAATGCGGTGAAGAATATGGATCAATCTCTTGCATAGGCTGGTGATGCAGCATGTGGATAGCTGTACTTCGGTGTTGTTGAGATGTTTGCATTGAAAAATACAAAATGATTGATCCAACTGAAAGCAGACTCCCCCCAATATATGTTCTGAAAGCTTGACCAAATCGCCCAGTCTGTCAAAACTTGAGCCAAATCTCAGTAAGCAGTTAGGTACACTCCAGGCTCAGTGAGCAGCTATGTAATATGTCTGTCGAAATCATCATTGGTCACCGAGAGTTCTCTCTGGAAATCACTGGAGAACCACCTTAATCTGCAGACAGGAAAAAGTCTATATTAATAAACATAACCAATTTAAGTAAAATATAAACCTAGGGAGAAAAAAAAAAATGGTTCATACAAATTCATGGGAACAGTAGATGCCAAATGTAATACTCATAGAAGCAGAACTAAACTAGGTTAAACATGTACTCTGGTAGAAAAAGAATCCTGGATCAGCTATTATAGTATATTATAATCTGGATGCTAAAATGAATGCATGATTTGGAGATGTATGGGCACAGGTTGTCAACAGATGAATAGCATATGCTTTTGGTTTACATTTGTGATAAATGGTTGCTGTTAACATGTTCCAGCTTAAGTTTGTTAACATAATCATTCTAGACAGGAACTTAATCGAGACTCACAGGCTCGGGATAAATACATGCCAATTCAACTGGTCAACTGACATGACAAAACAGGATAACCTCCAAACAAAGCTTGCTCAAGTGGGATTGGCTGCAGATGAAGAAGTAACAAGTTTTAGAAGGCTATGCAAAGGAATTTGAATCTGATACACAGTATTAAACAAAAAATTTAAGCAAAGAAGATTTTGTACTACTCTGCCGGTACTATATAAATAAGAAACCTATTCAAGCCTAGGATTCGTATGGGGAAGTTGAGATCTACAATCTACTCTGTTCTTCAGACTAAAGTCAATACCAAACACGATACTTCTAGAAGGACTCCAAAGCTACATGAGGAGCCAGACCAATCATAGGTCGGTGCCATAACATCACCATAACTTTGAAGATAAGAGGAGCAAGAAAATACAATATTGATCACAAGTAAAGCTTGATGCTTAAAACCAACAAATTTCCGACTTACAAAACCATTAATTGAAATCCAACTACACCTCTTCATTTCTCCTACAACAAAACCCACCACATGCATATCTATAAACAGCTAAAAAGTGTAATTTGTGGGCGGTGAACAGACGCGTTTTCGTGTCTTTTTCAAAAAAGGTTATCAAGTAAAATGAAAACGAGGAAAATCAAATCAGGTATGGGAAATGAAAACAAGAAGTATCCCAACTTAAAAAGGGCTAACTTGAATTATCAATTTCCTATATCTTTTCATTTCTCAGATGTTAAATTTTCAAGAAAAAGGGATGAATTGATCAACGGAAGAGTTAGCTCACAAAAACAATAACCACCACACCTAATACGACTAGAGACAGCCAAGATATTTAATTTCCAGACGCCAAGTTAGAATTCAAAATCAGAGAAAGAAAAAAATCCATCTTTCACAAATTCTTAGAGAAACCCATGTTCCCAGATCAAAGTTGAATCCATATCTTAAATTCATCAACACAGTAATCACAAAAGTCATACAACACAGGCAACGCATAAAAAGAAAAAATAAAAATACCAATACAGAAACCTTAATTAATCCAAACCCATTTTAGAAACCAAAGCCTTTCGAAAACTTTGATGAAAGCTGAGCTCTGACATACCTTAATCAGAGACAAGTATGTCTGTGCTCAGCTCAGGTCAGCTCAAATTCCGGCGGTTGTCTACTTCAGATTGAGAACTCCTCACTTTGCTCGTCAGAAGCCGCAAAGTACAACCCTTGTGTTCTCTCTCTCTCTCTCTCTCTCTAAGAAGTCCAGAACAACTTATGTTTCTGGGCTCCTTGTGGGGAATTTTCTAGTTATAAACTCCTACCTGAAAACCAACCGCTGCAAGTGCCCTCGGTTTTAGCTTTAATTACACAACTATCCTTTGAATAGAAGTTTTGGGTGACCCGTAGAGAAATGCGTCGAAAATGACGTGGTTCCGCCAACGACGTGTGGTCAGTGGCTCGGTGCAATTTCCCAAGTGGTGCAAAGGAGTATCATGGACTAGTGTACTTTGTGGACTGTGGGGGAGAGTCAAACCGATGTGAATGACGGAGAAGTATTCTTCTTCTTCATTGCTCCCTACTATTTGTCAGCTCCGCGGTTCTATTGAATTGAAAGTCCTTCTTTGGTCGCCATGATCATGTTAACGCGGCGAAATTGCATTTACGGATCATGTAATCATGCGTCGTCAAGAGCCTTCATTATTTTCAGTACACTAATTTTTTGGTAATAAAGTTTTCTATCTAAGGTCTTAATTATATAAAATTCTTAAGTTATTTTATTTATCGTGCATGGATGAATCTTACTAATCTCAGAGTTTTAGATGTGTATTTGATAACGACCTCATTAAAATATTTAGACGAACACAATTTAATGAAGGGAGAAATATCACTTTGGTCATCGAACTATGGCTCGTTCGACACTTTGGTCATCCAACTTTTAAAAACTTCATTTTGGTCATCGAACTATATCACCGTATATCACTTTGGTCATTCCGTCAATTTTCTCCGTTTTCTCTGTTAATTCTAGGGGTATTTTGGAGATGAAATGTTTTACCCACCATTTTTATAACTTAATCCAATTTTCCCCGCCTAAACATAAACTTCATCCAATTTTGCCAACTTTTCCCTCCTTTTATTCATGCATTCATCATCAGTAATCAAAGCATACAACAGAGAAAAATAATCAAGTCAGAGAATGATTCAAAGGGAGGGAATATAAGAGGAAGAAAAATATTGATTTAATAAATCAAGGAATTATAAAAGGAGGGAAAAGTTGGCAAAATTGGATGGAGTTTTATGTTTAGGCGGAAAAAGTTGGATTAAGTTAAAAAAATGGTGAGTAAAACTTTAAATCTCCAAAATACCCTTGGAGTTAACAGAAAAAACAAACGGAATGACCAAAGTGATATGCGATGATAAAGTTCGATGACCAAAATGAAGTTTTTAAAAGTTGGATGACCAAAGTGTCGAGCGAGCCATAGTTCGATGACTAAAGTGATATTTCTGCCTTTAATGAATATAAAACTCTGCTCATACAACCAATTACACTAACGTTTTACATGATTACAACTTTATCAAATACTATGCTCTAGAAAAATTTAATTATTACATCATTAAGTGTGTAAGATCACATGAGATGTTTTTATTTTGACAACTTTGCCATGTGGGCAGGTCCGCCCAATCAATAAAAGTATCATGATAAAATAACAAAAAACACTCATATTTTCATTTTATGTTTCTTAAATTTATTACACAAGTAGCGAAATGCTATTAAATGGTTGGACCATTATTTGAGTATTCAATCGTTTTCTTTAAGAATGATGGATGCTAATAGCCTAAAATAGAGTTCATGGCCTGCAAAACTCTCATTTATAGCAATCAATTTTTGCTTCATTTGTTTCCTATATACTTGTATAGAACTCTAATGACTCTGTATCGACGGGGCAGTTTTAAACAGTTACATATATAAATAGCTGCTTTGAGCAACAGAGAGAGAGAGAGAGAGTCGGTTGCTACCTAAATGATAAGGGCATGCAGTGAGATTTAATACAAAACAAAACCAGGAACCCTTTTACGGCATGGTTTCGTTTACCCAGATTTGGAGTACGACGGTCAAATGGCATTATCGTGATTAAGAGGAAAAGAAGGGCTGTCTTTACAAAGCACGCGCTTGCCTGGAAGGTTGCTACGCCTCACGTCACCGTCACGTTCCGCGAACCTGCGATGTAGGTGGAGCTTACTCGTCTTATGAGATTTTTTTTATTTTTTTATTTTTTCTGAAAGGACGTCTCATGAGATTATATTTTATAATTGAGAGTTTAAACAACATTTTCCATTCATTCTCAAAAAAAAAAAAAAAACGTTTTCCATTATTAACTCCAATTCCAAAAATGATTAAGGTTATATATATATACACGATGACTTAAAACCTATCTATCAAAACAACTCCTGCTCCACCGACCCTAGCGATTTTTAGAACACTAAATGCAATGCAACTGCACGAAATGTCCATTTAGTTTGTAATTGTTAGATGGCACGTCAAGATTCCAAATGAATTTAAATGTTTGTAGTCATTGCAGTATTGGTGCATGCATGGGTGGCCCTTGTCTCCTTTTTACTTTAGCCTAAACCATGTGGTCTGATGTGATGTGCATGCGTGCAACGCGTTTTTCCTTTCCATCTTTGTGCCCTAGCTAGCTAGTCTGAGAGCCACTGTTTCAGTCGCTGTGAGTGCAAGCACGTACACGACGACCAAAACTCGAATACTTGTCTCTCTCAGTTCTCACGCGTTTTTCACTATGCCTGCTAATACTGGTAATGAAGTAGAGCTAGTGATCGATCGATCGATCGATCTTTCATAAAGCCTATAAAGCGGCCGGTTAAAGGAGCTAGCTAGCTAGGGATGAACACGATCAGGAGCTTCCAGTCCTGGAGCTTTATTTATTCCCTGCACGTTTTCAAAGGGAATGGAATTTGGGCACCTACAGATCAGGTATAAGTAAATGTTTTGGGAACTGAGATCTGATAATGATTGATGATTGATGATTGATAATCAAGGGGTTCATATAAAAAAGAGAGAGAGATCGATGGAGCCTAAGAAAAGGAGAATCTTGTTGCCTGGTGCTTAATTTCCTTTCCTGTGAAGTAAATAAAGAGAAGGACAAAGATGATGGGCAGCTTCTTGTTGTGAGTAGGGTCCTACTCTCCTTATCTTCAACACATCAGCATTTCATTTACATACATAAAGTATAGTCAAAAGCTAAGTTTGATTATGAGTAGCTTATTCTGGTACAAGACCAAAAAAAAGAAAGCCTTATTCTGGTACTATCCTGATTATATCTCCGCCCAGGTTTTTTGTTTTTATTTTTTATTTTTGATATGGAAAGTAAAGTTACCAGTAAAATTCTCTAGGACAACTCGATCCTAGTCGGTCGAACAGATAATCATAAATCATCATTATCATCTGAGTAATATGATATATATATATATATATATATATATATATATAAAATGGTTCACATAATACAAGCCGTTTCCTGTTTTGGGTGCTTCCAAGAAGCTCCTTGTGCTGCATACAACGGACACTACCTAAATATCTAGTATCTTCACAATAAATATATATTTTCAGAGAGATGGAGAGAGAATTATGTATGTATAAAAAGACTGAAAATAGTAAGCACAAGAATGCAACTTAATTTTTCATGTGATGTGGGTCCTTCTTTGTCAAAACAAAACCAACCACCACATTAAGGCATCTTGTTATAAAACGCAATTGACATTTGATCAAACGTCACATACATGGTGGATGCAAAAGTCATCTACTACGTCATACAAATACAAGCCAGCCCTAAGCGCCAGGGGGAGGGGACGACTAATTCAATTCAACCACACCGTCGCTAGCTAGATTTGCTGTTGCTTAATTATTTGGTACGTATAGAAAGAAAAAACACACCCTCCATTTGTACGTATACTAGGCGATTTCTTATTGGATGGTCATGTCAATGTATCTGTCGGCCGGGCCGCTTCACTCAAGACCTTCTCCCTGCCGCTGTCTGTTATGATGGAAGAAGAAGAAGACGAAGAAGAAAGCTATTATCTCCATCAGATCAACTACGATTTGTACTCATCTCAATTCTCAAGCGATAGTGAACAAATAATGGAGGACGAGGAGGAACGTTCCAAATAAAGCTACAAAACGCAGATCTTTGATCCTTTGCTACCCTTTCGTAAGCGAGTTAATTAAGTGGGTGGATTGTTCTTTTTACTTTCTGCCAAAACACAAAGTCCAAAAGCTTAGTAAACAACAAGCACAACAACGAACCCATAAATAAATAAAAAAGAACAAAGGGTCATGGTGGGATGAGATCAGCTTCCTTTGCTTTACTTCTTATACCAAGAAAATATGACGTACAATGACATGTTTCAAATTAGCAATCATCCATGTGCTTTTAAAAGGCTCAAGCAACTCAACAACTCAGCAAGAAACAAATCTAGAGCAAAGAGAATCTAATACAGTACTGTATTTGTTTTCCAGAAAGACGTTTGAGATTGAGATTGCCTCCTTTCCAGTACTTTCTCATTTCAGAAAAGGTTACCAGGCTTCTCTAAACAATGCGTCCCTACGGCCCTGTATATTTCCAAGAGTAATAAGCCATTTTACCAATCAACAATTTTGACCACAGTTATTCATCCTTCCTTCCTTGACACCAAGCCTGACTTCATATTGCTTTCTATATTTGCTTTTACTACTGGATAAGACTATTGTAATCTCAACTTGTTGTGGTTACAAGAACAATTCATTCATCTGCAAACACATGCGAAAACCTAGCGGCATTTGATTAAGTTTAGAAGGCTCAAAATGTATTATAATAATATGTTATCACATCTGTATGTCTTCTTATTCAGAAGTCAATGATGCATATCAAATTATCAATCATACACAACTAATAATACGTCATACATACAACAATACACACAATGTAATACCATTCACATTCCCAAATCTGTTATTCCCTTGTCAAATGCACCCCACTATCCTACCCATATCTCCATCCAGTGTAATTTGTGTGTCAATGGGCTTGTGTGCGCGCTTCAAGATATGCAAAAGAAGGGAAGCCCAATCTTTCGGTTATTTATTTTACTGGCCCTAGAAGCTACGAGCACTTGAAGGCCTTCTTGAGTTTATAAATAAATAAATAAAAGAAACATAAAAACAAAAACAACTCAAAAACCTTGTGCTACTTAACACCAATACCACCAGAGTACCATTTCCACATACATCAGACAATACTACTCCAATCATAAAGCCCCATAAGTTCATAGCTGGAAGTTGACATCTAATTAGAACCAACCTTTGCTCAAAAGGAAAATCTTTTAAAACTCCCATTTTCACATATGATGACTACTGTTCTTTGCTCACAGCCAAATTTATGGTCATAAACGTCAAAAATTCACGTAATAGTTGTTAAAATCGCAGCCTCTGAAGCAAACTGCCATAATCATGTAGAATGATCCACAAGCTGCATACAAAAGCAAATTCTTCATTCTTTAAACCAAGTCCCTCTTAAAGAAACAGGATTAATTCGGTCAGCATTCCTATACAGGGAACAATTAGCTTGTCACACTCCCTGCTTCACTGCTTTACCTATCTTTTCCTTACTCCATGCTCCATATTCTTCAGCACTCATTGTCATGTACTCCTTCATCCACCTTTTTTAGTCTCATCTAGGAAGAGTACATAGGCTCACAAATTTCATGAATTAACCTCTACAACTACTGATCATCACTTGCTATGTCAAGCCCTCATTGATCTACACTCAAAGCGATTTTTCCCAGATGGAAATTATGTCCTCAAGTGCCAATCACAAACAAGAACCAGAAGTTTTACTACAGTGCTCCTACATTTAAGGATTCAATTTAAAGTTGGCAGGAAAGAACAAAGCTATTATGAACCACACTTTCTTTCTTACTACAAGGCTCCTAAGTTTAAAGATTTAATTATCACTAAAGAACAAAGCTACAGTGAACTATAATTTCTTTCTTAATGCAAGGCTCACAATCATGATTAGACAACAAAAAATGTGCGCGATCAGTTACTGAAAAATGCATACATTCTGTTGACTAATATGAAAAAGTGGGAGGAAAGAAGTGCAAGGGGTTCAAACTTCAAATCCCTGAAAGATGCATTATGCATACAGCGCTTAAAGAAAATCACAAGCCAGAGTATTTGTAAAGCAAAAAATCACACAAAAGAGAGCCAGGAATCTGGAAACTAAACTTAACCACTAAACTAAAATTAAACTTAACCACTAAACTAAAATTTCTCTAAGTTCTAAGTCAATAAAAGTGCTGCTAAGATGAGCGATGATGAAAACTGAAAAGAGAACATTAGAACTAACAGGAAGAAGCTCGAGAAAGCAGTAAGATAAGAACTGAATTTTGCTTAAAACACAAAATGTCAGATAAATTGCATAACACCATCTTATTTGGAGTTCTTCAATGACATTTCAGCAGCTCAAAACACAGCATTGTATGAATAGACGAACTCAAATTTCAGCCAAAAAGGAACAATCCGATTATTACAAACCCTAAATAGAAAATGTGCATAAAACATTTTCATTTCTTGTAATGGGCTACCTCACGGTCGTTGGGGAAAAAGCCCATGATGCGACCCGCCGAGTTCTGGTAAGCGTACATGAACCCGCCCATCACTCCAATCAGACCTCCGGTCACCATAGACGGCCCTCTAATTCCCGGCTTAATTCCTAAAATTGCAGCAAATTACAGAAATTATAATCAATTTGAGATCAGGAGAAAGAAGAAGAAGATGTGGTTTGAGAGAGAGAGAGAGAGAGAGAGAGAGAGGTACCCGAGAGGTAGCCGACGGTGACGGAGACGCCGGTGATGGTGGCGAATCGGAAATAGTCGAGGGTGCTGAAATTGCCGACGACTCTGGTGAAGGGAGGGTTCCGATCTAAGACAGGGTACTCGGGCTTCGTCGACGCTGTGATGTCTGTGTTCATCTTCTTCTCTTAGACGACTCCGTCACTCACTCACTCTCTTAGCTCAGGTCTCTGCGATGGCTGGCTCGAACTAGCTCACCGGACTTCTATGACTATGGTATTGGGCTTTCTTTGATTTTTGGGCTTTTTTAAACAATGGGCTAGATTTTGTATAGGAGAGTAATTGTCTTCGATGTTAACTAAACTAGTTTAGAGACGAAAATGTCGAGCACTTGTCTTGGACCATGTTAGAAAAGTTACATGGGGAATCAAATTCATGATAAAATTTAGAGTACATATCCCAAAATATTTTACCAAAATTGAATACCAAATTATGTGGCATTAGGCATTAGCCACATCAACACTTTTTTTTACAAACAGTAGTAAAATGGATTTTCTGATTAGCTTAAGAAATTTGAGATTGAATTCTCTTAAAATTTTCTTATCAAATTTTGAAACCCTAATTACTAATCCCATTAACTCTTCTCAACATGCTTCCCACATAAGATGCAGGTACCAAACAAAACTAACATTGCCACCATAAGATTATCTACAAACAAGAAGCTTTATGAAAAACTAAGGTGGATCTTCGTTGTCAATACCAATTCAATTAAGCATGTTTGAACTCCAAGTCTCCAATCTAGCCAACACATGCAGTTGATAAAATTTTTATTTTTTGGAACAATGATTTGCTATGCATCTTTATGGGTTATGGTTATATTTGTTGAATCATAATGAAATCTTGTTTCCATGGTTGATTGATCTTCTACGGCAATCATCATATATGCTATAAGATCAATATAAACCCAAATTGTACAATTTAGACTTCAAAATTTATAGTTTTGAATTTGATAAAGATATGAAAAATCATCTGGTTTTGAGCTTTTCAAATTTTTTGCTTTGAGAAGAGACCCAGAAAATGAGAAATTAGAGAAAATTGAATGTGGAAATTCAATGAATTTAAAAGTTAATGTAGAAATTCAATTAATACAATTTGGAAATGATGTGGCATTTGTAATCCATGTTGGAAATGATGTGGCTAATGCCACATCATTTGTGATAGAAATTTATGGCACGTTTGCTTATCTAGAATGAAAATGAAAATGAAAATGAAGAGAATGATTTCGATATATGAGATTTCTTGCATTTACTAACATATATAAGGATAAATTTTTCAGTGATACGGTCAAACTACGTTAGCATTAACACGTGATTTGACGCTTTAATTAGACTATGACATGTGTACAATTATTATACGTCAAATTGTCTGCAATTCATGACTTTTTTCCATTCCAAACAAGTAAACTTATCATTAGTCCTAACTCATTTTGAAACACAGTAACCTCACTTAGGCTAAAGACTTAGAATCGTGATGTTCCTATACTCTCATTTGTTTCTCTAACTCAACAATGTCAATTTCACAATTCCTACTTAACTTTGAGCTGAAAATCCCCACAGTCTTATTCAAGAGATAAAACTTCATTCAAAATAAAATAAAATCAAGAGATAAAACTTCCACACCAAAAATAAAATGAAAAAGAGACGAATATTAGTTGATTAAAGTAGAAAATAAAATGCGGCGTCCACAATTCACACCAGAAGTAAGACCGCGTTAACGCGAGTTGCTTGTCGCCACCATTTACACTATACTGATTATAGAAAATACAAAAATTTCCAACAAGTTTGAAGAGTAAAGCCGCGTCCGCAGGGGAAGGCTGAGTCTGTGCTCTCGGTCCCATCGTAGATACTATGCTCACCTCCCAGCAACCAATAAATCACCAAAATATTGCAAGACACGAAAGAATGAAACCATTGCGGATTCAACACGTGTATGCATTACAAGTTAGATATTTCCAAAAATCGGTTTCTGTTGTAAAACAGAAAGTTCAAAGACTGAACCCTAAAGTCAGCCCAGAAAGTGCACTACGTCTCATTACTCATTAGATTCGGACACAAAATAAGAGCGTGAAGCAGCTTAACAAGTAGAACAAGAAAGCTATTCTTTATCGTCCCCAAAATTCATTTTGTGTAAATTGAACTAGAATTTCCCTTCACGCGCTTTAACGCTTACACAGATTTCAACCCCTTTAAAAACCAGAATAATAATCTCTATCTAACCTGCATTTCTTTTGCATGCATTTTGAGTTTCACTCTCCAAACATTCTGCTAAGCTAGCTAGCTAGCTAGCTCCTTTTCCTCCTCAGTTCTGCGGCAGGCGTTTCTTTTTTCGTCTTTTCATTTCGCAAAAGAGTTCGAAGATGATCAGGTCAAATCACCTGCCAGTTTAAGACCTATCTCAGAATCAAGTATCAGTAAAAGGTAATATTCCAGTCTGATACTGACATATACGAATGTTCATAAATTCTTTATATCAAATTATCTTCCCTAGTTCATGGAATAATCCGGCCATTTAATTACAGGATTTTCTTGATTAGACCATCTATATATACGTGCTTCGGGTCAAGGTTGGATTTGCACCAAAGTTACAACAGCATCTATGACAGACATCGCAAGCCCTGTGCACCAGTTCGACCTCGAGTCTCAGCATACAGTGTTGCTGAAAACCAGTAGTACTAACCCACCAATAGACCACTGGCGCTGGATTTATGTGATTCTCCAAGTGCGCAAACTCGTGAAAATCCTCATCCCATCCAGAGCCAACAAACCTAAAAACGGGTCTCAACCACCTCACCACCTCTCATTAGCTACAATCCCTTATGCTATTATCAGCACTAGCACTACTACTGGTGATGCAAGAGATGCGGTGAGTTTTCTGTTTTATGTCTGTTATAAGTAATTCGTTATTTCAGATGTACGTACAGTTCATAAGTATATATTCCTGCTCAGAGTCATCTGTCCTGATGCAAGTTTTTGAGGGAATAACAGGTTAATGATGTAATACTACTAATGGGTTTAGTGTGATCTCTGTAGTTTCCTTTTTCTGAGCAGTATTTTGACTATTTCTATCTATAGCAAAACACCATTCATTCATGTGTTCTTTTTCTGCTTTTCCTAAAATCTACATGCCACAACTAATTGTTTATAGCTAGCTATCAAGTATCACGAAAAGAGTATTAGAATCTTGAACTGGCTTTATATATATCTGCTTTGAATCTTATTGCCTTTTACCATGCCGAGTTAATACAAAGAATTTTAATTGTTACAAGTTCTAAATTGCAATTATGACTTCTGCAGGACTTGCAACTGACATCAGGGACTACAGAAATCTTACCTGCCTCGCCTCAATTTTCTGGAAATGTCCATCTGATCGGGGAGGATGATGGTAGTACTGCGGCTACTGATGCAAAACTCCAGCATACAAATATTGAGAAGATGGTCACGGAGAAAGACTCTGAGTCCTTAGAGAAGTTTGGAGGCGTCCAAGGAATTGCAGAGGCACTTAATAGCGATGTACAGAATGGAATCCCAGGCAATGAAGAAGATGTGAGGTCTCGCCGCCCAGTTAGTGCCCTCTTAACCACACAGGCTCCTGTTCAAGGCTTCTTCAAACTGCTCCTACAGTCCAGCAACAACTACATCATTTTCCTTCTCTTGGTGGCTGCAGTGCTGTCGATTGGCTTTGGTATGAAGGAGGAAGGCCCAAGCACCGGTTGGTATGAAGGGGCCATCATAGCGTTTGTCATCATCATACTCGTTGTTGCGCCTTCCATACGCGACTTTTGGCTTCAAAATCCACAGAGCCATGCAATGAGACAGACTGCAGGGGCCATTAAAATGGAGGTTGAGGTCATCAGAGGGGGATCCCCATGTGAAATACCCATATGTGATGTTGTTTCAGGTGACATAGTGTGCTTGAAACGGGGATCTACAGTTCCCGGTGATGGTTTGTTTGTTTCTGGTAAGTTCTTTGTATTGGATGATGGTACAGTGGCAACCATTTATGAACAGAAACCATTCTTGTTCTGTGGTTCAAAGGTGGTTGGTGGAAGTGGTCGCATGCTTGTAACGTCTGTGGGCATGAACACAGCATGGGGTGAGCTGATGAACAAAGTAGCCAATACTCCTGACCGGGCTCATTTACCAGCTCAACTTGATAAGGTCAGCACCGGCACGCAGATTATAGGGATCTCAATCTCTATTCTCATCCTGGTAGTGTTGTTCTCCCGTTTCATGGTTGAAAGGGAAGACAATCACTCTGGCCTCCCAGACCTTAGGGGGAAACCAACTGCAAGCAAGGAGATAATGAATTTAATTGAGAAAATTGTGATGAAACCAAGTGGTCGGATCAGTATCCTAACGACATCTCTGGCTATATTCCTCGTAGGAGTAGTGGAAGGAATACCTCTTTTTGTTACACTAGCCATAAGGTATTGGAATAATAAGACTTTATCTGGAAAGGCCACTGCTCAGGGGACTTTGGCGTGTGTCACCATGGGCTCTATCACAACTATTTGCACTGACAAAACTGGCGTGCTGACCTTGAACACACAGGAAGTGGACAAGTGCTACATCGGGGATGAAGTCATAGAAACCGACTATGTCACTGGAATAGACACACATGTTCATGAAGCTTTGTGCAATGGAATCAGCACACCCCTTCTGATGCCATCAAAGCCTCATTGTAGGTCGAGAGAGGATCCGCTTCTTTCCTGGGCTGAGTTCAATTTGGGAATGCAATATGAGATTTTGAGGCAAAATCGCACCATCCTGGAAACCAAAGGATTGAGCACTAACGAGGAAGGCAGTGGAGTACTGATGAGAAGAAGCAGTACTGACAATGAAGGAGATATGCGCTTGCATTGGAAAGGACCTGCAACAACAATATTAGCCATGTGTTCGCACTACAATGACAACAAAGGGGAAACAAAGGTCATGGATGAACAAAGTATATTGGTTTTTAACCAAATTATAGAGGGCATGCAGTCCAATTCTCTCAAGACCATTGCATTTGCTTACAGACAGACTAAATTTCCAATGCTAGAAGAAAACAGCTTAATCTTAATAGCATTGCTAGGTGTGAGGTATTCATGCTGCAGAGATATAGCGGAAGCTTGTCAAGAAGCAGGAGTCAACATCATACTGGTCTCAGAAGATAATGTTTCGGACCTGGAAGACATTGCTAGTGAGTGTGGAATACTTCTGAACCCAAACAGATTGGTAGTTGAAGGTAAAAGTTTTCGAAATAGTGCCCAAGAAAACAGGATGGACATGGCAGATAAAATATGTGTGATGGGAAGCTCCATTCCTTCTGACAGGCTCCTTTTGGTGCAATGTCTGAAAGAAAAAGGCCATGTCGTAGCAATGGTTGGAGTCGGAACAAATGACTCTCCAACTCTGAAAGAAGCTGATGTGGGCATTGCAATGGGGACTTGGAGTAATGGAGTGGCAAGAGAGAGTTCTGACATCATCATCTGGGACGGAAATGTTAGTTTCTTGGTCACCATTGGTGGGTGTGGAAGAAGCATATACTGTAACATTCAGAAGTACATTCAACTTGCGCTCACCGTGATTATTGTAAGATCAAATATGGACATAACACATATCATCATAAAGTAATTGATGATTAGCTTAATATCAATCCTAGTTTAACATGGATACAAACAGTAAATCAATACTAGTGACTTAATGAATAGTGTATCAATTCATTAAGGATAGTAATCTATTGCTTAGTCTACAAGGAAGGCTACAAGTTGTGATACATTAAGAATCTAACTAGGAAACCTAAACCGATATGGATAGCTTTAATGGGAAGCTTCTTGAGGTTTAAGTCACCTATATATACAGATGAATTGGTCCCTGATTACCACCGACGTTTTGCATATTGTTCTGTCCATTGAGAAGCAAGTTGGTAAGTAACAGAAGGCTATATTCAGTGTTCGTGTTTGCAGTTGCATAAGATGGAATCCATGCCAGTAATTGCTGAAGGTAAGCCTTAATCCCTTTTATGATTGTGTGCATATGTTGTGAGCATGTATATGGTTATTTTACAATTGGTATCAGAGCATAGGCTCACAAGTATCAAAATCGTTTTAGGGTTTTGCAAAACAAACACAAAAAAAAAAAAAAAAAAAAAAAAAAAAAGGGTTTTTGCTTTACGGACCAAGTCACTGATCAGGTAACTGACCATGTAACTGGTCATGTAACTGATCAAGGTAAGTTACTTAAGTCAATTGCTGCATCTGGTTAAATATCAAGTTCACGCTTCCGCTGTGATTTTTAGCAGCAAATTGGGGAAAAAGCAAAAACAGGTTTTTCTGTGAAATTGATTTCGATTCATAGCATGATAATTGAATTTTGATTGTGCTCAAGAACACTAGTTGCATTCCCGGCGTGCGTTAGGTTAGAGTAGATGGTGACCGGATGAAATTTACAATTTCTTGATTGTTCTGTGGTTTCTTGGAATCGAAACAATTTTGATTGTGCTTGAATATGCATGATGAATTAATTGATGATATGGTATTGTATCTGTGATTGTGTAAAAATTGCATGAAGAACAAAAATCTCCCAGATTTTGTTTACACATTATTAAAATTGACAGATACGAGAGCTTAATTTTCTTACAAGGATGAATCTGGGTAGAATATAAAGTTAAAAGCTCATGGGTTTTGTGGTTTTCTGTTGGCATAAGTGATTATGATGCACAAAGCATTCTTCATTGATGTTGGCAGAAAACGATGATCAGGTAACTGACCAACTAGTCAGGTCACTGACCATGTAACTGGTCGGGTCACTGACCAAGTAACTGGTCAGGTCACTGACCATGTAACTGGTCAGGTCACTGACCATGTAACTGGCCAGGTCACTGACCATGTAACTGGCCAGGTCACTGACCATGTAACTGGCCAGGTCACTGACCAAGTAACTGGTCAGGTAACTAATCAAGTAACTGATCGAATAACAAAACTGAAATTGTGTTTTGTGTTTTAAAACTATGCCTCAGTTTTATCTTCCAAAGAAGTGGTCAAGTATGGTTTTAGAATACAAAACAGCAATATGCGTGCTTGATGAAAATAAATACGGATACTTAGAAATTTTTCTTCTGTCTAAAGATGTGGATAAATTTCTTTGGATAACTTGTTTTCATTGAACATGGTATATTGATAAAGAACTCCAGGATGTTATGCTTCTGCTCAAAAGTGTTGCTTAACATTATTTTTGGTTATGGACTGATATGAATGCAAGTATGGATTGTTTAGGTTTTCTGTATGTTCTTGTTTTGGTTGCTTAAAGCTAAATAAAACACAGAAAACTTAAAGTTATTTTCTTTACAAATTGAGAACTCACACGAATTTTTGTTTTGCTCCTTAGGTAACTCTTACATGAACTTGAACAGTGTCTTGATGCTAACTGGAACCAACTATAGAGCTTGGCTAGATTCTGTAGAAAACTATATGGGAATGCATGAGAATATAGACTATTGCTTTACTGAGGATAAGCCTATAGAGTTGAATGAAAAGAGCACCAAGAAAGAAACTGACCTTTACAAGAAGTGGCATAGATCCAATAGAATGGCTAAGAATCTCATTCGTACCTCTATGTCCAAGACTGTCAGGGGAAGTATAGAAGAACCTGAGCTAGCATCAGATTTTCTGGAACTCATAGGTGCTAAGTTTAAAGAAAGTGAAAAGGCAGAAGCAGCTAGACTAACCAAGGAGTTTCATGATTTGAAGTACATGGGTTCAGGGGGAGTTAGAGAACATATTATGAAGATGATCAATATAAATGGCAGACTCAGGGAGCTCTTGATGGGCGTTAGGGATGAGCAGGTAGTGCATTATGCACTTCATTCCTTGCCTAACAGTTTTAGTCATCTTAGGACCAGTTACAACTCTCAAAAGGGAAACTGGACTTTAGATGAACTTATATCCATCTGTGTTGATGAGGAAGCTAGGATCAAGGAAGAAAAAGAACCTGCTACAGCCATAAATCTCATAGAGAAGCCTAAGAAGAAAAAGCCCCAGAATAAGCTCAAGCCTACCAAAGCCATAACTAAGAGTTCAACAGCTGCAGTGGCCAAGGAAAACAGGCCATTTAGGTTCAAGTGCTACTTTTGCAAAAGAGTAGGACACATGAAAAAGGACTGCACTGGCTATAAAAATTGGTTAGCCAAAAAGGGTAAGATTTTTTCTAATACAGTTTTTTCTTTAGAAATTAATCTTATAAATATTGAACCACAGTCTTGGTGGATAGATTCAGGCTCACCTATTCATATTACTAATTCTTTGCAGGGATTCATAAGGAGCAGAATCCCAAAAAGTGATGAAGTGAACCTGTGTGTAGGCAATGGCATGAGAGTGGCAGTCAAGGCTATTGGAACCTTAAAGCTCGATCTAGGATTAGGAAAATTGTTAGTTTTGGATAATGTTTTTTATGTACCTTCCATGAGAAGGAATTTGGTTTCAGTTTCTCTTTTAGTAAAATCTGGTTGTAGACTTGTTATTGATAGTAATGGAATTCTTATTTCTAAAAATTCTGTTCAAATTGGTTCTGGTGTTATCTCGAATGATTATTTACAGTTAAGTTGTTCAATGGCTCAACAAGAAATTTTACTTGTTGAAGATAACACAAACAGTACTAGCACTTTAACAGGTGTTAAAAGAACCAAACTAAATGAAAAGTCTGCATTTTTATGGCATAGAAGACTCGGCCATGTTTCAAAAGAGAGACTGAAAATTTTGGTGAAAAACAACATCCTAAATGAACTTGATTTTTCTGATCTAACAGACTGTGTTGAATGCTTTAAGGGAAAAATAACTAATACTAGAAAGAAGACTGCATATAGAAGCCAAAATTTATTAGAACTCATACACACTGATATATGTGGACCATTTAGGCATCAAACTATCTGTGGGAATGTGTA
Organism: Rosa chinensis; assembly: GCF_002994745.2. Lineage (NCBI taxonomy): Eukaryota > Viridiplantae > Streptophyta > Magnoliopsida > Rosales > Rosaceae > Rosa > Rosa chinensis. Next base: position 473,883 of record NC_037092.1, on the reverse strand, counting down.
TTTTATCATATTCATTGATGACTTTTCTAGATACAGTTATATTTATCTACTTTCAGAAAAGGCACAAGCATTGAAAGCCTTTCAAATCTTTAAGTCTGAGGTAGAAAATCAACTAGAAAAGAAAATCAAAACAGTAAGGTCAGATAGAGGGGGAGAGTTCTATGGAAAGTACACTGAATCCGGCCAACAAAAGGGTCCATTTGCCTTGTTTTTGCAAGACAATGGAATTAAAGCTCAATACACAACACCCTATAATCCACAACAGAATGGTGTTGCAGAGAGAAAGAATAGGACTCTTTTGAACATGGTTAGATGCATGATGTGTACAACTGGTTTGCCTAAATTTCTGTGGGGTGAGGCTTTAAAAACTGCAAATTATATTTGCAACAGAACACCTAGCAAAGCCATAGAAAATACTGCTTTTGAGCTTTGGTGTGGCAGGAAACCTAGTCTTCATCACTGTCATGTTTGGGGATGTCATGCAGAAGCTAGGATTTATAATCCAAGCTTGAATAAACTTGACCCCAAAACTGTTAGTTGCTATTTTGTAGGTTATCCAGATAAATCTAAAGGCTATAAGTTATATTCTGCTCATCATTCACCTAGAATTTTTGAAACACATCAAGTAAAGTTTCTAAGTGAAAAAGTTCACAATACAAACCTTGAGGATTTAACCTCAGTTTTTGAGGAAATTGTGTCAGATGAGAATTTAAGTGTAGCATTGCCTTTAGAACAAGATGTAACTGATCATGTCACTGGTCACGTAACTGACTATGTCACTGACCAAGTAACTGTCCCTGGTCGAGTAACTGGTCAAGTGACTGACCAAGTAACTGTCCCTGGTCGAGTAACTGACCAAGTCACTGACCATGTAACTGTACCTGATCAAGTCACTGCCCATGTCACTGCCCATGTCACTGACCATGTAACTACCCAAGTAACTGTACCTGGTCAAGTCACTGCCCATGTCACTGACCAAGTAACTGACCACGTAACTGGTCAAGTAACTGAACCTCAAAATCCTCCAGTAGCTCAACCTAGAAGATCACAGAGAGCAAGAAAACCAACTTATGGGGGGAAGAGAGTGACTACATTGTTTATCTACAAGAAGCAGAAATTGAAATGGACTGTGCAGAGGACAATGATCCAACTACATTTAATCAGGCCATTGAAAGTAGTGAATCTCATCAATGGCAGCTAGCAATGGAAGCAGAAATTAATTCCATGAGTCAAAATGCAGTTTGGGAATTAGTTGAACCTGACCCCAACCAGAAGCCTATAGGTTGTAAATGGGTTTTCAAAACCAAAAGAGATGCAAATGGCAATGTAGAGAGACATAAAGCAAGATTAGTTGCCAAGGGTTTTACACAGAAGGAGGGCATTGACTTTACTGAGACTTTTTCTCCAGTTTCTACAAAAGACTCGTTTAGGATAATCATGGCTTTAGTGGCTCATTTTGATATGGAGCTGCACCAGATGGATGTTAAAACAGCTTTCTTGAATGGCGAACTAGATGAAGTGATTTATATGAGGCAGCCAGAAGGGTTTGTACAAGCTGGAAGTGAAAACTTAGTGTGTAAGTTAAGAAAATCAATTTATGGCCTAAAACAAGCTTCTAGACAGTGGTACAAGAAATTTGATTCTGTGATTTCTACTTTTGGATTTACAGAAAATCTTGTTGATGAGTGTGTTTATTTGAAGACTGTTGGGAACAATTTTATTTTTCTGGTACTCTATGTGGATGATATACTTTTGGCTAGCAGTAACATTAAATTGCTTAAAGATACTAAGAGTTTTCTGTCAATGAATTTTGACATGAAAGACTTAGGAGAAGCATCCTATGTACTAGGTATTGAGATTAAAAGAGATAGGGCACAGAGACTACTTGGTTTGTCTCAACACAATTATATTACCAAAGTTTTAAAGAGGTTTGGTATGGAGAAGTGTGCAGCTGGAGAAGTTCCCATGTCCAAAGGAGATAAGTTAACCAAGAAGCAAAGTCCCAATAGTAATGTTGAAAAGGAAAATATGGAGTCAAAGCCTTATGCCAGACTTGTAGGAAGTCTCATGTATGCGCAAGTCTGCACTAGGCCAGACTTGTCTTTTGCAGTAGGGATTTTGTCAAGATTCCAATCTAATCCAGGCCATGAACATTGGGTAGCTGGGAAGAAAGTGTTGAGATACCTGCAGAGAACTAAAAGCCATATGCTAGTTTATAGGCAAGTGGAGGATCTGAAACTCATAGGATTCTCAGACTCGGATTTTGCAGGGAATTATCCAGACTCCAAGAAGTCGACTTGTGGATATGTGTTCATGCTTGCAGGAGGTGCTATTGCTTGGAAAACCATGAAACAAACACTTGTTTCAACTTCTACTATGCAAGCTGAATTTATTGCAGTATATGAAACTGTGTGTGAAGGACTTTGGATTAGGAATTTTCTCATGCAGACCAAAGTATTGAGTCACATTGTGGCTGGAACACTTGCGATTTATTGTGACAATGAGGCTGCAGTTTTCTTTAGCAAGAACAGTAAAAGGTCAAATAATTCCAAGCATATTGATCTAAAGTATTACAGTGTTAGAGAAAGAGTAAAGCATGGTGAAATAGCTGTTTTGAGTATTGACACAAATTCACAGCTAGCAGATCCTTTCACCAAGGCATTGTCAGTAGCAGCATTCTAGAAACATACAGCAAGCATTGGAATTTTAGCTAATATAGATGCTTAGGTTCAGTAGAGAGTTAGTCCAGTTGGAGCATTTAAAATTCTAAGGTTTTTTGAGTTCTTGTGTTTTAGTTGTGATCTTTTATTTTGTTTATCACAACTTGTTTGTAATGACAGATTTTATTATTAATAAATTTTGAGGTATTTTCAGATTTTGGTTATTACTGCAGTTTTTGTTGAATGTTCTGAAAATTATCGATTTTGTGTTTAAAGTTATACTTGCTATCAGATGGCTTAAATCATGTGAAGCATGATGTTAAGGTTCAAGCAATATCTTTAAGCCATCAGTGTTCAGTAAATTTGCTTGAGTTTTTGGTTTTAGAAACATAAAGTAGGACCTAATATATGTTTACTTGTTGATACACATTAACATATATTGTATCACTTCTGGTTTGACATATGTGGATTGCAGGAGCTTGTGTTTGTGGTTTTGAAACTCTGCATTTTTGTTAAAATGTATACTGTTTCTTGCTCTGCATAAGTAACTGTGATCTGACCATGTTGGAATGGATTTTCGATTTAAGTTTGTTATCTGGCGCGCACTTCAGTAAGTTAAGTAGGTTTTGATGTTCTCTGGTGCAAATCATCGAGCATGATATGTGTGAGTCCAAAGGGGAGATTGTAAGATCAAATATGGACATAACACATATCATCATAAAGTAATTGATGATTAGCTTAATATCAATCCTAGTTTAACATGGATACAAACAGTAAATCAATACTAGTGACTTAATGAATAGTGTATCAATTCATTAAGGATAGTAATCTATTGCTTAGTCTACAAGGAAGGCTACAAGTTGTGATACATTAAGAATCTAACTAGGAAACCTAAACCGATATGGATAGCTTTAATGGGAAGCTTCTTGAGGTTTAAGTCACCTATATATACAGATGAATTGGTCCCTGATTACCACCGACGTTTTGCATATTGTTCTGTCCATTGAGAAGCAAGTTGGTAAGTAACAGAAGGCTATATTCAGTGTTCGTGTTTGCAGTTGCATAAGATGGAATCCATGCCAGTAATTGCTGAAGGTAAGCCTTAATCCCTTTTATGATTGTGTGCATATGTTGTGAGCATGTATATGGTTATTTTACAATTATATCAGGGCTGTTGATAACATCAGTTACCACAATGTGTTCAGGACAAAGTGCAATTGCAGCCATACAATTGGTCTGGGCAAACATGATTGTGACTCTTCTAGGTGGGCTTGCTCTATTGATGGAGCCTCCAACAGAGGAACTAATGAAAAAGGCACCGGTCAAGCGAAATGAATCTCTCATTAGCAAGGCAATGTGGAGAAACATAGTCAGTCAAGCTTTATATCAGACTACCATCTTGGTCGCCTTTCAATTCAAAGGACCAACTATCCCAGGCATCAGCAAGAAGGTCAGTGAGTCCATTGTTTTCAACAGTTTTGTTCTCTGTCAGGTATTCAACCAAGTGAATTCAAGGGAACTCGAGAAGAAAAACGTATTTAGGGGCATATTTCACAATCTGTGGTTTTGGGTGGCTGTGGGTGCCATTCTTACCCTGCAGGTGAGTTTTGTTGAGATTGCACACATTCTGGTTGGCAATGCAAGGTTGAATTGGGCAGAGTGGGGTATATGTCTTCTAATTGGGATGGTTTCATGGGCAATTGATTTGATTGTTAAGTCTGCAACCAGTTTCATACTAATTAGCTCAGGATCCATTAGTATGCCTATGACACCCTCTAATGTTTCAGAATCCGCCCTTAATCTAGAGCTCCCACTCATTAGTTCCACATGAATCCCATCGTAGGCTGTATTAACTTTGCTGATAATGTAAGAACAGCTTGTATATTAATAATCATATTTTCTAAGAAAAAGTATATTTTCGAGTGCTAGCTACACTATACAAGTAGATTACTGCATTTTATTTGCTTCCCAAGTAATTTTTACGAAAATTCAATATGGACAAGAACATATGTATGAATTAGAAAGCAACTCATGGAGTTCAACAAATATATATTGACTAACAAAAAAGAAATTCAGCAATACACACGATCCGTAAACAAAGTAAAAATGCAATTTACGGACCTGTGAGAGTGAAGTCAAGGTCTCTGGGTAGCCGCTGGCACGACTATGGGTGTGGAGATGGAATCGAATGCAGAGATAGGGAGTTAACAAGATGGTTGACCTCTCAAGTCCACGGATCAAAGATGGAGTACATATTTCAAATCAAACCCTGCGTACGACGTCGTTCAACCTCAATCCATTCCAATCTGCCTTTGTATACCCGGCCTTAATTTTCTCCTTGGCTTAAAATAATTTTATTTCCAAAAAGAACAGCTTCTAAGATAATATTCCACATCTAATATATGAGCTTTATGTGGCATAGCACTGAGAAAGTAACTATAGATTGCTCTACGTATGTGTGCCTTCAAATCAAACCCTGCGTACGCGTGCCTTTTTTTTTTTTTTTTGCTTTTATGTACGTTAATCTTGTTGTATCCCCACACATTATTGCTCGCAGATAAATCTCATTAACCAATCTACCTCCACAATGTCAAGTTGTCAACCAACAGATCACGCACGGCTCATTGACTTCTATATTAATTAATTACCATGCAATGATTGACTCTGTGTAACAAGAAAATTAATGTTATAGTGCAGCTCGAATCATCATATTGGTTTGATTGAACATCTGTTGAGATTGTCTACTATAATGTTTTGCATATGACTTTTACTTGATGTGTACGTGCTATCTCGATTGGTCGAATTAAATTAGTTGTCTGAAAGAGTTCTTCAAAATTTTCTCTATATTAGTTTCTAGGATTTTTTTTACTTCAAAAGTGTCTGAACTCTTTGAGGACTTTTAAAATGATACATGTATGTACTTTTAAAGTTTTCTTCTCAACAAAATACCTACGTCAGAATTGGAGAAGATAATGTTCCAAGGCCCGCGTACGTAGAGCAATTTGGCCGGAAAAACAAAATGGAAAAGAGGCAAGAGAACAGAGTGAAGTGGCAACCGCGTCCGAAAAGTAAAACTCAGAAATGAGTCGTGTACGTGGCACGGCCGCTGCCATTATCTCCACATACATATAGTCCAACCTCAAATATATTTTATCACCATTCGTTATTCGTTAATCTTACATACTACATGTATTTGGAGTGTACTACAAGTAAAAAAAAAAAAAAATTTCATCCTTAATTCCTAGCCTTTACATACAAAAACAAAATCTCGAACGAACGTGATTTGCCAAAAATAAAAATCATTGACCAGTCAAACGGAACAACCACCACCGCGTGAAAGAAAAACCAGACAAAAATTGGCATACAACGTTAAAGAGAGAGATCGAAGTAGTTAGACATATCTTCCTGGATGCTTCCTCGAACTATAGGTTTTATCATAATCTAAGGGTTGGCTTTCCTTCTTTAGTACGCTAAGACACCAATGGCAGCGACTTCTTACTATCAGGTTGTTTACGACACTAGCTAGTCATCAAGGTGCTACTTATTTTGGGCAGTCTATCTTGCTACATCGATCCTAAGCCTCTTAATTTCATAGACGGGAAGGCGGCCGGAGCTTTCCTTTACACAAAAGGTGCCATTGGAACACACTTTTTTGAAGACCTGTTAATTAACTTGTGTTGTTAATAGGTGTTGGTGGAATATTATAGAAGTGATAAGCTATATTTTTGGAAAGGTTTGCCCTCCCCTAATAAATTGATGGCACGTATTAGTGTAAAATTATTAATTTCCTTCTTTGGTATGTATCTTGTTGCCTGTTAACTATTTTTCTTAATGAAAATCTGGTTCTTAATTATTTTATTAGAAACAAAAGTCCAGCTTACACTTTTTTTTTTAGCTGAATAGAGAGTTAAGAAAGACAATGAATCTGTTTAACGCCTCAAAATTTATTTAAGTCCAGCTTACACTGTTTTCATTATTACTTGAAGTAAAAACAAAACATAATTATGAGATGCGTATGAATAACAAGTTCGATTTGGAATAGATAAATATCTTCTTCTTTTTTTTATATATTCTATACCATCCCCCCCCGGGCGGATATTCTTTGAAAAGTCGTCAAAGAATGATATCGAATTATATGTGCATACACACGTATTAACGTATAGTACTATATATAGTAGAAATTTCTGAGAGGTTGCCATGCAACGCGGGCGCTATATATATAAACACACCTCTAGCTAGCTAATTCCATCAAATCTCACAGTACTTGTCACCGGCTGCTTTTGATCGATAGCTCCAAACACGAATTACATCAGCTCAAACTCAAAGACAGACACTACTTTACTTGTAGGCTTATAAGATGAGGTACGTAGACTAATTTATTTTGAATACATGATTTCCCAACTCTCTTATCGTTTTTCCTTGAGCCGTCTGAGATTGCAGTTGCAGGGGAACGGTTCACGATAACAACCGATTGATGGACATGTCAAAGGACAATCCAGGTGGAGTCGATCATAAGGACCTTGAGTCTCAGCAAACAGTGTCAAAAGAGCTTGAACTGGTGCCCATTGATCCTAACCGCCGCTGGCGTACGATAGTGCTGATCCTTCAGGCACGCCATATTTTCATCACCTTAGCAGCTGCTAAAAATCCTGAACTTGGATCTCTTACAGGAGTAAGTACATGCATTCTCTTGCAATATTTTCCAAACTGACCCATCTTATGTACCTTCGATCTTTTCTTTTTGAATTCGATCCGCGTACTCTTTAACTATATTCCCAATCACTGCATTTCTATTTTGTCTTAATTCAATAGAATTAGGTGGAAAGTTGAAACACTAATTATCTATATTTGGACCTTTCAATCTTCACATGGATATATTTCGTTACTTCGGTTTGTTGTTTTGTTAGTTATTAATTTATTTAATCTTGTCTTAACCTGTAAGTACTGCTGCACTTTGGTTGCTGGCCGGTTATGTGCTCCTGCAACTGCACTTAGCTTAACAAATTAGAAATTTGGATGCAAAATTCCTAATTTAAGAGATGAATCTGTCGGATTCATTTCTGATTCAGAATGGATGCAGATCATCTCGATCATTCCATCCATCTCAATTGAAACATGGCTTTCATTCCAATATTCTTCTCAATTCATCGGAGCCGAACTCTCCAAACACTGATACCGCGTACGGAGTACGGACGTGGTCATATACTCATATATAGTCATGTCATACTGACATAGACATATGATATAATATAGTAACCAACGGTCAGATATCAATTCCATCTCACCACGGGAATTTACAAAAAAGAACACCAATTATTAGAACTACTCCAATTCGCCCAGTACCATTTGGTCTAGTGGCATAGTTTCCATCTCATAAGTGGGAGGTTGTGAGTTCGACTCACGAAAGACTAGTTGTAATATTTGAGTTTTTTATCTGATAAAAAAAAAAAAACTACTCCAATTCTCAGGGCAGATCATCTCAAAAAAAAAAAAAAAAGTAATCACTTTAGAAAAGGGTTTTAGTCATTCCCTTCTAACAGACGATTTCGACAACATATTAAGGCATCGCGATCAACCGTAATTTATTTAAGAATTATCAAAAAAATCTTACACTATTTTGTTTTTGACCAATAAAATCTTCATCATCAAATGGTATCGATCTAAAGGAATAGGAATTTTGTCAACTTTTATTCTGTACGACCAGATATAAAAAATTTCTTATTTTTCTAATCATTTTTATGTTTCATGGTTATATAATATCAAATTTACCTTTTGACTTTTGAATATAGAGGATTAAGTGAGAGAAACCTCATCTCCTATTAATAACTAAGGAAGAGAACCCCGTTAGAGACAACCCAATTACAAGATCAGGTAAAGGATAAAAGGTAGATTTGGAATGGAGAACATGATAAAATGACTAACAAGATGCCTCATCATATAAGTTAACTATCTATAAGAGCATCTTTAGTAATGCTAGTAATTTTTTAGTCAAATTTTAGCGAACGTGGCTAAAAAGTCATTTTAGCTAGCAACCTTAAAAATATGTCTACACCAGTACTCTCTATTTTAGCTAATTTTGAATTTATATTATTTTTTAAATGAAGATTAAAAAGTTTAAATATATTTATAAATTACATAAAATAACTTAAAATGAATGTTTTAAATTATAGAGAGTCTCATCTCACTTTCTATATTTAGAAGCGACATAGCTAAAAGTTATAATAGAGAGCTACTTAGGAGTTTGGTGCGGCTGCTAAAATAGATTAAAAAAACTAAACATGCTCTCCAAAATAGCTAAGGAGTCAAAATAGAGAATCTGCTAAAGATGCTCTAAAAGTTTAGCAGATGCTCTAAAAGTGTAAAAGTCAATTTTAGAGAAGCCATATTTATTATGTATTTTTTTTCTGTAATATTTTAATTTTATTTTTTCTGTAATATTTTAATTTTATTTTTTCTTAAGATAAGGAAAAAATGAGCTTCTAATGAGTAATGACTCTGGACTGTGATTACTTCGGAGATCCAACAGCGTTTTTGAATTAATAAAAAAAATTGAAATAAATTTCAATTTGTCTGAGTGAGTTTTAGAAGCACTTAAAAATAATTTAAAAAAACACTTGAAAAGTGGTGTTTCGTTCAAAAACATTTTGGCGAAATTTGAAAAGCAATGAAGCCCTTCAGAACAATCCTAAATAGGTGCTGTCTTATAGGAAGCCAATTGCAGGTACTATAACTCTATAAGCAACAAGACTATATTCAATGAATATTTATTTTCTGATTAAGAAAGAAAATAGTATTTTCTATTTTATCTCACTGCTTTACACAACTACAAGCCTCCTAGTCACAAGAAAAATTCAGATGTAAAAAATTTCTCTCTAGCAGAGCCTTAGGGTTTTGAGCGAAGAGCGGCGGCGGAAAATCTTTTGTTTGCCGTCTGTTTGTCTGGCACCGGCGAGGCTTCGTCGGGGGTCGTGCAGCACTGGGAGCCAAGGCTCAGCCCGGTGTAGAGGAGAAGAAGATTGGGACGAGGCATTTCTTGGCTTGGTTTTGACTTTTGGTGCACCGATCGAGGTCGAAGCACGGGTGATCGACGTCGATTGCAGAGCAAGCGGTGTGTTTTTATCTAGTTTTGCCGGTAAGGCGTGTGAAGTCGAGGGTAGATTGTGCAAGGAATTCTGCCGGCTTCGATTTGGCTTGATGAACATTGCTCGGCTCCTAGAGGAGGGGTGGAACGGCCGGCGGCCGGAGGGCCTGGCGGTGGTAGAGGCAGCCTGGCATCAGAGGGTCAGGCTTCCCTCACTTGATCGGGTTTGGGCTTGGGTCGTTGGGCCTGGGGTCAAACTCGAACTGAGGGGTGCTTGGGCTTTGGGGCCTAAGTTTGAGTCCAAGCTTGGGCTGTGGGAGTCTAATGCAGAGGCATTGAAAAAGAAGAGCAAGACCAACCTGATGCCGAGATTGTTGGCTCCTGAAGAGGCTGAGGACGGTGCTGGCTCCAACCCTAAGGGGGTGGAGCTAGCATTTTCTTAAGTCTCTCTGCTATTAGACATCTTGTTACAAGCCTTCTAAAGTTGGAGTAATCTCTATGAGTTGTTCTAAGATGTTTCTAGTTGTTATTTGTACCACAATCGTGTGCTGACAGATTAGGCTAGATGAATGATTTTTTCCCTAGAATAGCGAGGTTGTTCTTGCTTGTTTTAGGCTTGCTTTCCAGCGAGTGTCCCTTTAGACTTTAATGAGTTTAGTTTGGCTTAGATAGGTTATCTAGTTTTTTCCGGATTGTCTTATGTAAGTTCCGTTATACTCTGACCTGTTTTCATGGCTTGATTACTAATGAAATCAAATCCTATTAAAAAAAAAAAAAAAACTACAAGCCTCCTGAACGAATTTAACTCTCGCATGGTCGCACTCTTCTTGTTTTAGTTGACTTTGTAGTCGAAATTGATTGTTTTCCGTTAGTCAATAAATTGACCGAAGGTTTAGATCATAGAGTATTTACTGTTTGATGTCTTGCAGGACTTGGAAGTAACTATAACCCCTAATCCTACACCACCTGAAGGGGTTACCGCCAATGTATATTCCGACAACCCCAATGACAGTGAATATCAGCTCCAGTTTGCCACCATTTCCAACATCATAAAGACAAAGGATTTAACATCCTTACATGACTTTGGAGGTGCCCAAGCATTTGCAGAGGCTCTCGGTAGTGATTTGGAGACTGGGATCCCCACCAACGATGAAGCTACTTGTTGTCGGCTCAAATCCACCACAAATTCCACTACTCCTGAACAGGCTGCTGCAAGAGGCTTCATTCAGCTAGCCAAAATATATTGCAACAGTTACATGATTCTCTTGCTTTTTGTGGCTGCTGTGCTCTCACTTTGCTTTGGAATCGTGGAGGAAGGCCCGATGACTGGTTGGTTTGAAGGGGCCATCATACTTGATGCCATTATCATGCTCGTGGTTCTTCCTTCCATACGTGATTATTGGCGGGAGTCTAAAGGGTTGTCCGGGAGGCAAAAACTGTTGGAGAACACAGATGAAGTGGAGGTTGAGGTCTTAAGAGGCGGAAATGAGGAGAAGATCTCCTCATCAGATATTTTGTTTGGTGACATCGTGTGGTTGAAGAGAGGACATCAGGTTCCTGCTGATGGTTTATTCATATCAGGTGGTTTCGTAGTCTTGGATGATCAATTAGGGGCAGTAGTTGATGCCGATAACCCTTTTCTCTTCTATGGAGCGGAAGTGATAGATGGCAATGGTCGCATGCTTGTGACATCTGTGGGTGTAAACACAGTGTGGGGTGACATGATGAGCAGCATAAACCATTTGAAGAAGACACCATTAGAGGCACAACTTGACAGGGTGAACACTTGTATGCAGATCATTGGTCTCCTAATCTCTATCCTGATCCTTGTGGTGTTGTTCTTGCGTTTTGAACTCAAAAAAGAACTGCACACCGGGGCATCCATGGATCTAAGGGGAGAGCCAACTAAAATGAACATGTTTATGGATGCCATCAAGAAAATTGTCATGAAACCAAGCGGAAAGATTAGTATCTTGACAACTTCTCTTACGGTGATGCTGGTTGGGATAGTAGAAGGGTTACCTTTCTGTATCAACCTTGCCATCATTTACTGGAACAGGAAGGCTTTGAATGGGATGGCCTCTCTTCAACATCTGTTGGCCTGTGTCACCATGGCTTCTGTTACATCTATCTGCACAGACAAAAACGGTGGGCTAACATTGGATTCAATGGAAGTTGACATGTGCTGGATTGGCGAACAAGTTATGGCTGAAAATTCTGTTATAGCCTCAAATGTCCTCGAAGCTTTTCGTGATGGAATCAGCATGCTCCTTCTCTCGCAGCCTCCTCCTTATACCTCAATAGAAGACCCTGTCATTTCCTGGGCGGCACTGAAGTTGGGCATGGAATTGGAAATTGTGAGGCAGAGTAATACCATTGTCGAGGATAAGGAATTGACCACTGATCAGGAAGGAAGAGGAGCAATGATGCGGAAGAACAGAGACAGTGAAAGAGAAAGAATGTACTTGCATTGCAGAGGACCTGCTACAAGTATTTTGCCCATTTGTTCACACTACCATGACTGTAAAGGGATGATCAACGTCATCGAAGAACGAAACAGGGTGACTTTTCATAGAAATGTCGAGGATATGCAGTCCAAGCATCTTAAAACCATGGCATTTGCGTACAAGGAAATTGATGTCCCAACAATGGAAGAAAGAGATCTGATATTGCTGGGACTGGTTGGTCTGAAGTCATGTTTGGAAAAGATGAGGGAATCAATCAGAGCCATAAGAAACGCTGGAGTCAATATCATACTGGTTTCCGGAGATGATGTGCAGACACTAGTGAGCATAGCTGAGCATTTCAGAATTCAGGGGGTGCCGATTTCAAATGAAATGGTGACCACAGGTGAAAAGTTCAGGAATTGCAGTGATGAAGACAGGATGAAGATGGTAAGTGAAATTTCAGTGATGGGAAACTCACTCCCCTCCGACAAGCTTCTTCTGGTTAAGTGTTTGAAGCAAAAAGGGGAAACAGTAGCAGTCATTGGAGTTAAAACGAATGAGGCTCCTGCACTGAAAGAAGCTGATGTTGGACTTACAATGGGAATATGGACCACCAAAATGGCTAAAGCGAGTTCAGACATCATCCTAAGGGTTGCAGATATCAGTTGCCTGGTAAGTATCCTCAGGCATGGAAGATGTGCTTATTACAACATTCAAAAGTACATCCAACTTGAGCTTACCATAGTAGCCGCAGGGCTTCTAGTAACATTTATCATAGCAGCATCTACAGGAAATATGCCCATAACAAGTATCCAATTGTTCTGGGTAAATTTGGTAGTGCCAATGCTGGGCGGCCTGGCTCTATTGACAGAGCTCCCAAGAAAGAAGTTAATGGAGAAATCACAATCTGGACAAACCAAAGCAATTATTACCATGGCCATGTGCAGAAATATAATAATCCAAGCTTCATATCAAGCTGTTACTATAGTCACCTTCCATTTCAAAGGACAAGCAATCTTGGGTGTTGATGAAAAGGTCCGCAAGACTATCATCTTCAATAGTTTTGTCATCTGCCAGATTTTTAACAAGTTCAGTGCGAGAGAGCTGGTAAAGAAAAATGTGTTTAAGGCGATCCACAAGAACCAATGGTTTTGGGTGGCTTTGGCTGCAATCCTAGTGCTACAGCTGAGTTTTATTGAGATTTCACATGTGGTTGCTGGTGATGCAAGGCTGAGCTTGGTGCACTGGGGTTTCTGCCTTCTTATTGGGATTGTTTCGCTAGGGATGGATATAGCTGCAAAGGGCATATATGATTACATATCATCTTTCGTCGAGTGAATAATGGGGTGCACATTCAAATATTAACTGATCAGATCACGTTCTCTCTTATCTATACTTCCAATCTTAAGCTGTTTAGATCAACTAGCTATACTAGGTTATGCCTCTATCTACTGTCAGTGTAAGGCTGTTTTCTATACTTCAAATCTTAAGCTGCTACCACCTAAGCTAGATAGGAAGTTATTGGCATCCGAGTGAAGGCTCTGCAAAAGCACCATCACTAGGCAGATGTTCTATATATACTTGTACTTTTGTTTGTTTGGTTGGTTTTTTTCCTTATCATTTCACAGATATTGTTTTACCAATTACCAAGAAGAAAACGATACTGTGAAATTGAGAAAGTTGTATATATCATGACACCACCACAAACATATAGATTGAATGCAAGACCGCAAGAGTAAACAAAATGCTGAAGTAAATACTATAAACGGGACTTCTAACAAATTATGACACTAAGCTGCAAGGGAAAACTCAAAAAAGTACATACCAGTGCAATAAGAATAGCATGGCCGCTAATAATATCCACGCTGACAATGCCTTCACGACTCTCAGCACAATAAGAGCAGTTCAGTTCAGCTCTTCTGAGCAAACATGGTAGTCCTTTGTAGGTGGACGAGTTGTAATGATGAAACCGCCAAAATATCAGCAACTGATTATAGAAAAGCCACTAGTCACTCAGTCGGACAAACTGAATGTATCATTAGCAAGCAAGGAAATGTGCAGCAACATACTCAATCAAGATTTAATTATATAAGATTGGCATCCTTTAGTGATTCCATAGTTGAATTGAGCACAGTGGGTTCTGTTTCTTTTGCTTGGAATGTAATTTCAACATGATCACCACGAATGCTAACTTCAAAGCTAACAGAGTGTTTCAGGGCTAGATTACTGCATGCATTATATTTGCTCCGAATCAATTTTTAGGAAACTTGAATGTGGAGATGAACATATACGAGTAGTAAGAATTGAACAATCGTTGACTAACAAGAAAGAAATTCAACAATTATTGATCCTAATAAAAAAGAAATTCAATTTAATCCGTAAACAAACAAAATCTGCGACTGACCTTAGATAGTGAAGTCAAGGTCTCTGGGTAGCCACTGATGCGATATGGTTGTGGAGAATAAACAGAATGCAGAGGTAGTTAAACAAATGGTTGACCTCGCAAGTCCACAGAATGTAATTTTCAAATCAAATCCTCAATACGACGTCGTTCAATTTCAATCTCAATCTCAATCTCAATCCATTTTTTTTTTTCCCTTCCTCTTCTTTAGTTCAATTTGCATTTGTATAGTCTTTGATTTCTCCTTGGCTTAAAATATTTTTTTTTTCCCAAAGAATATAAGGGCGTGAACAGTCAATTAAAGATCCGTATGCAAAACGTCTGCGTATAGGATTTTTATCATATGTGGTTTTTGAAGAATAAAAGATAGAGAGAGAGAAATCGGATATTAAAGAGACTCAATCAACAGCAATTATAGTTTTTATTTTTCATTTCAATTAGATTTCTAAATGAATGTCACAAAGATAGTGTGATCCAATTATGTATTGTAACAATACGAACCAATCTAGGTCCTAATTAATCTGATACGTACACTTAGCACACATGGTCTCTGCGGCAAGAAAGTACACCGGCATCAGCCGTTATGGCTTCAACCATGGAAGCTGGCTTGGGTAAGGTGCTCGAGGCCTTGACATAGGCTGCCCGACTAGCATCTCCAGACGGAACGAAGTAAGCACCATTCAAGAAAACATCTCCCGACGACCGCCAATTCCATCTCTTCCACTCTGACTCGCTTCCCGAAATTCTCTTGGTAACCTGATTCGTATAGGGATGCTTAACTGCGTCAGCATAGAATCTGTTACCTTGGCTGTTGATGGTAGGGTTTGCAGCTCCACCAATGGCATATACCCCCCACCCGTTAGGGTAGTCATTGTTCAGGACGTGGAAACTACCGTGCCTACAATGCGGCATTCTCTGCCCGAGTCCCTGTCCGAAACGGTTGTAAGCAACGGTCACTTGCATCACCTTGTCTTGAGTATAAGCATCATTGTGCCCTAACAGCATCACCTTGTCGTGGTCCGTAAACAGATTGTTAGAGACGGTGACAGCAGTTGAGGCCTCAACGACATCTACAAGGCCATCGTAACAGTTGGAGAGCGAATTATGATCGATCCATATGTTTTTAGATCCAAAGATGGAGATGGCATCGCCATCAGCCATTCCTCTCCGTCCAAAGTGAGATGGGGAGCTTCGCACCATTGCATTGCCAGTGGGCTTGCAGTGGTGGATATGCACACCATGGATTATAATGTTTGTGACATATTGGATCGTTATGCCTGCTCCGTAAGCAATTTGAACGTTGACTCCGCGGCCGTCAATGGTCTTGAAGCTATTCATGATCAGCTCCTGCTTCAGTGTGATCAACATGTCCCTGGCGAAGACGATCCACAGAGGCTCGATCTGAATGACAGCGTGGCGGAGAGTGCCTGGTCTAGGGTTTACAGCATCGTTGTCACTCGAGTCAGAGACAACGTAAAAGCGTCCATCGCGGCCGCCCTTGGCATTTTTGCCAAAACCAATAGCGCAGTCCGCGAGACGTTTTCGGTTGTTGAACCAGTTGAGATCACAACGCCAACAGTCATCGATGGGATTGCCGGTTCTACATGAGGCTTGCTGCTTCCTCATGGTTTCTCTTTCAGTGCCGTTGTTGCGGATACTCATATCCACCATGGAACCAATTTGGTCTGGGTCATCAACGGCAGAACTCGAGCAATTTTCAACGAAACCAAACACTAGAAGCAACGACGTCCACATGCATGCATAAAGGCAATATCTATTACTCTCAGACACCACCATTTTCTCTTTCAGTCTCTTAATTATGTGCCGATCTATGTGTTTTCACTATTGCACAAGGTTTTTATTGATTTCGTTTTCAAGCTACAATATATGTGTTAACCGTAGAACACTGAATTAGTTGATAAGTATAAGTCTTAATTACATTAATCTCATAGTTATTGTTGACAATTTAATTAAGGGGAGCAAATATAGGCATCTGCATGTAATAGCGGAAAATTAAATGATTCTAGTTCTAATTAAGCCATAATATCCGCCACGTACTTTCGATGCATCTTCATTGATCCCTTGCGTAATAAAGATGGAGAAAGTGAGTAGAGAATAATGATTCTGGCCCTAATTAAGCCATAAGATTGGCATTATATGTGCAGTGCAACCATAAAAATTGATTTATTTTAATTGTAATGAAATCCATGATATTCTCTACTTTTTCCATCTTCGTTGATCCGTATTCAGCGTTGTGGGTTAAAACTCAGTTTTGATACCCTAAATCATTTGGTCGAGTAAAATATATAGGGTTTCCATTTGAATTTTTCTATTGAAATCTCCAAATTTACTCACTTGACTTCTATCCTTTTTTACACCTCTTATCAAATTTTGAAATATTAAATTTACTCACTAAACTTCCTCAAATAACCTCACTCATATAATTTGCAAACAAATTATTATCTTTAAAATAAAAAATTTAGTCATTTCAATGATTTAATCACTCTATAAATCTTCACTAAATATACATTTCTTAATCAAACTTGAGTTTTAAAAATTATGTCTAATCAATAAGAAAATGTCATGAACTATTATGTTTTTTTTTTTTTCTATTTTAGCTGTGCAAAAAAAAAAATTATTTGTTTTTATTCTCGAAAAAAAAATCACTTGTTTTTTAATGTTTATTTTTTTTTCTGTATTTTTTGTACCACATGATTAATTATTTAAATATTTATAGTTTTTTTTTTAAATGCTAGTTTTTTTAAAAAAAATATAATGGATTGACTTAGATTTATGTCATAAATCATAAGAGGATTTATTTTGTTTTCTCTCACCAATATGCGTTCAACATATATATCAAATATTTTTATGTCACATGATCTTAATCATATTTTTAATTCTTATTAAATATATATAAATGCTTTAATGACTATGTAGTAAAATTGAAAAATGAAAATAGATAAGAAAAATAATAAGAAATACAATCTAATATTATTGAATTGGAAAGTCTATATAAAATAAATATAATATTATTGAATTGGTATAATTATTGTCCTTAATAGTCATTTTATAGTAGGTTATATATGTCATTTAATAATTCATAATAGAGTGAGGTCAAGTGAGCAGATTTAGAGATCCCAATAGAAACTCTCTTTCCATTAATGTGGGAGTTCTTAGCCCCGTTTGGATGACAGGAAAACATGATATGGAATGAGAATTAATTTCATTTTCCATTCAGAGGTGTTGATATCGAGATGGCTTGATGACTTGTTCATGTAGTTAATCTCTGGTATGAGAGTTTGATTGTGTTCCAGCTCATTCAATTCGGTCAAGTATCTATATACGATATGATAGACGTAAGCAATTGCTGTGATTTTTTGTTTTGATGTCATATTTGTACTTTAAATTAGTAAAAATGTGTTATTGGAAATTACAATTTTATATTTCATTCTTATGACTTACCAGACACTACAATAGGCTAGGAATGGAAAAATTAATTCTAGAATTTAATTTCCAATATGTTCCAAACACCCACATGGAGATTCTAAAACCTATTCCATTAATTCCATATCAGTTTGGAAAGGAAAATAAATTCTTTTCGTATTTCGACATTCCTTCCAACCAAATGGGGCCTCAATGTCTTATATAGTGACGATCGAGCATATAGAAACTAAGATTGTGTTTGATCATTCTAGTAGCGGTTCAACCAGAAAACGGTGATATAACCGGCCCAAATCAATTTGAAAAAAAAAAGGCCATGTATATCCTTTCTATGGAATAACCGGGCGTTTCTCGTCAAAAAAAAAAAAAAAACAGAACAATTGACGTGTTTTAGCTATGTGCAAAATTTCGAGATTTACAATTGATAAGGAGATCATATAGTGAGTGTCAGCTTAGTGGCAGTTCAGGCCATCAACTCTTTGGTTGGAGACAATTGTCGGATTTGGGTGCTCTTATATATGATATTAAAGGCCCTGTGGCTGCAGTGGGAGGTTATAATTAGCTTTGCGCCTAGGCAAGCAAACATGGTTGCCCATCGTTTAGCTAGCTATAAAATGTACTGATTCAAACGTCCATCTTGAATAGTTTGTTAATGCGCCAGAGTTTGTACTAGTTGCCCTCATGTACAATTATAATCCTATCTAGTAATAAAATCTATGTGTCTTTAATTGGTATCAACTCATATTGACCTAAAATGTTTGATGATTTTATTGGTTGCACTTCCAAAATGTTCATCAATACTATTTATTTACTTCATATATTTCTTATTTACACTAAAAAAAAATTATAGAATATTCAATAAACAGTAACTAACCCGGTGACCTTGACCCAACGGGTGGAAACATATATCCAGTGACAGTAAACAGTTTTATGACCTGGTGACCCTAACCTATTGACCCAACGGGTAAACTTGCTCTTAGCTGAATTCTTTACATAGATGCAATAATTTTTTGCTCGATTTACAGCAATAGTACCATGAGAATATGAGATTGTTTTCTACATGCAGGGGTATATATATCTTCATCACTTGGCACTCGATCATGCCAAAAACTCAACAAATTGGAAAATGAAATATGTACTTCATGAAAACTTATTTACTTGTAATTTAGCCAAATTATCTTATACCAACAACCGGTCAAATCTCAATAAAATGTCAAAAACTCAATAAATTGGAAAATGAAATATGTACTTCATGAAAACTTATTTACTTGTAATTTAGCCAAATCATCTTATACCAACAACCGGTCAAATCTCAATAAAATGTGCGATCGAGCATGTATGTTTAGTTTCTCTTTCACCTTATAACCATGCATGACTTTTGTCTTCAAAATCAATTGACTAGTGATTTGGACTCTAAATGAAACTAGTTACAAGATTTAAATTTTGAAAATAAGGAATCAGGTGCAAGTATAACTTTATGATGTAAGCATGACCAGAAATTATCTTTGGATCTTGGGAATTTGAAAACGAATAATAATAGAGGAAAAGGGGGCTGTTGTGCTGCAAAAGAAGAAGCTAGAATCCAGTCCACTCCATCATGTAGTCTCAGCAGCTTTCCTTTCTGCATGCCATTCCATTCCAAGGACTCCAAAACAAACATGCATATATTGAATCATTGATATATAGAGCTCTCTTAGAGAGAGAATGTTGGTCTGTTTGTCTTATTGTTATACATAATTGTTCACACTGCCCCCACATTTTCCCCTTCTTTTCTTTCGCACAAATTAAGTGAAAAGTGTAGTGTAAAGGAGTTTGAAAACCCACCCAAGAGAAAAAGAGAAAAGGAGTCCATTATCTCCACAAAATTAAGGAGGGTAAAAACCAAAAAGTAGGCTTTTTTGGGAGAAACAGCATCATATATCCAATTCCAAACACGCTGTTCCATAGTACTGGCCTCTGTTTCTATACATTCTCCTTGGACTTTTCTCCAAACCCTGTTTCTCGCTTGGCCATTGGCAACTATTGCCTATGTCTCTGTCTCTCCCCCCACATACAAACTGCCTTTAGATTTGGCCACACAACCCTTTCTGTTTGGACCTTGCAGCTTCTCTGCCGATTCTCTTTCTTTCTTCTTATATCACTTAGAATTTCATCGAAGGACTCAACTCTCACTTATTAAACTAACGGAAGCAGACAATCTTGTAGATACGTGTCAATGTATATCCCCGATCTCCTATATATGCATGAAACCTATTTAAGGCTCCTCCTCATAGGTCACTTCTTATTATACCAGTTTTGAATCTAAAAAATATTGAGTTTGTTGTCAAATGGGTAAGGATATTAGCAACGACGGCATAGTAGTCGTTCGTTCCTCCATTGCTCTATTACAGGAGAGATTCAGAGAGTTGCAGAGAGTGAAGGTAATGAGAGAACAGAGAGAGGTTTTGAGAAGGCTTGCTCTCTCTGAGCCAAACCACTCCATGAACTACGAGCCGGAAGCGGCAAGGTTGCTTTTCCATCCTAATGCTCATGATCATGATGTCCAGCTTGCTCATGGCCATGAGTCTTCGTCATCATCTCCACTGTCCCTGTGGCCAACATTGCAGTTGCAGAAGAGAAAGCGTGAGGAGGAGTACTATACACATTGGAGGAGGAGGAAGATCATTAATGAGATCCCGTTGATCAACTTGTGGCCAACGGTCACAGACACCTCTTCATCTTCATCATCTTCCGTAGAAACTTGTTCATTGAACAAGTTGGAAACTTCTGAGTGTGACTTTGATTATGTAGATACTTCTCTGCATCTTTAACTGTAAAACAACTAGCCTGATCATACTTCTTTTGATACTTTATTATGGAGTGTAGTAATTAATAAAACTCTCAAAATAACTCTCACCCTAGTTTCTCTCAACCTAGTTTCCTCCCCCAAAACCCTAGCATGGCAATTTTTGCCGCTCTCCCCTACTAGACTTGATCTATCATCTTTCTTCTTCATCTATGGCTTCCATCGACGCTGTCACTGCTAGCTTTGCGGCACTCCTTGGCCCTCGCTAAAGGCGGTAAAGCCCCGGACCTTGGAAAGATGGGTGGAGATCCTGTGCGAAAATCCTCCCAATCTTTTCTCCTTGGCAAACCTCGTACTCGTAAACCTGTGGACTCTGCTGCCTTCAAATCTCACTTCCTCCAAACATGGATGGTGGCAAGGGACTTTAGGGTTTAGGAAAGGGAGGATAATCTTTTCTTGTTCTCCTTTGAATCAATCCGAGACCGGAATAAGGTTCTTAGAGGAGGAGTTTGGTGTTTTGATCGTGCTCCGGTTTGTCTGGAGGAGTATGATGGAGTCCTCCCTCTTGCTGAGGTTCCACTGAAGCATGTTCGTATCTGGGTCAGGGTTTTGGGCATTCCATTCTATATGAGGAACCTGAGAATTTTACTCTCATTGGCAACCTATTGGGAGGTTTTCTGGATTATGAAAAGAAAGAATTCAAGAAAGGAGTTATTTGTATTTTCTTTTTGCATGATATCTCCAAACCCATTCTCTTTGAACGCAGGATTTTTTTGGCGAAAGGAATTGAGCCTATGTTGAAATTTCTGTTTGAACACCTTAAAGGTAGATGCTCACAATGTGGCATGATTACTCATTCTGGGACCAAGTGTGAAGACCCTAATGCGGCAATCTCTACTCCTAGGGCATTGCACTTTGGAGGCCCCTCTATTGTGGGTAGCTCCTTCTCCTTCTCGGCCCAAGCTAGTAGTGATCTACCTTTATCTTCTCCTACTTTGATAAAGAAAAAGAAGCCTGTCATTCGAAGAAAGGAGGGATCGGTTTCAGGATTGGATTCTTCTGCTAGTACTGTGCACAGTAGGCTGCGGAAGGGATATTACAGCCAACGACGGCTATGGATGAGGTGGTGGTCTCGGAATCGGCCTCTATGGAGGGTGTTTTGAAACCCATTCCTCCTACAGAGGATGTGCAGGTGGAACCTAAGGTTTACAAGAAGAGAAGCAGGAATGGAGGCTGTACCCCTTCCCCGAAGAAGTTTAAAACTATCTTGGGGGGTAAGTTTCTTACTCTTCAAGCAGATGCTTTGGGTCTGGTGGAAACTGACAAAGCAAGTAAGCAAGGCATCCTGAAGAAGAAGGTTGGTAGGCCTCTGGGGAGTAAGAATAAGAATCCTTGTCCTCAGAAGATGGTGAATAGGACTCCTCTGCGTCTTACTTACCTTGCTATTGAAACTGGTCAAGATCTTAGCCCTATAGAGAAGGGTAAAGGTAAGCTCTAAGCTTCCTTTCTTCGGTACCTAGCAGTTGAAGTTTCAAGTCTATTGCGATTTAAGTTTAGTTGCTCTAATGGTACCCAATTGAGGTCTTAGGCGATTAGAGTTACTCTAGCAAGGATTTAGGTAGTGTTGGATTTGCCTTCATTGGATAGGTCTAGAGTTGTGCTTATTTGTCAACAGTGAAGGTTACTTGTCATGTGTTTGGTAGCTTAGACCATCTAGTACTTTTGGTATGAGACAACATATGATGTACGTGTCTTCTGGTCATGGATAAATTAATGAAATTATCTCTTTCTCTCAAAAAAAAAAAAAAACTCTCAAGGCCGGCTGCTATAACATCTTAATTATCATCAAGTTGTGTTTTTGGCCAGCTAGCTAGCTAGTTTTCAAGTTGATTTTCCTTAAAAGTACTCTTTTATATATATATCCAGACTGAGGCCTCACTTTGAAATTAACGTGTGAGGTAGGAGTTTAGGGTCACTCTTTGGTCTCATATCCACATCTCGATCGTTCGGTTTTTAGGTACTAATGTATAGATCATCTCTACAAAGTTTCAACCAAATTGATGATCTTTAAGGTATCTAACTCACTTAAACCAATGGACGAACTGAATCTGTCCACCCTAAACCGTGCTATCTTTAAGGCAGTTATCAATGCCTAACGACCATTAATTTAGCTGAAATTTTACAGAGATGATCTATACTGAACGATTCAGATGTGGATATGAGACCAAAAAGTGACCCTAAACTCCAACCTCACGTGTTAATTTCAGAGTGAGACCTCCATCTGGATAGAATATGTATGTATATATATATATATATATATATATATATATATGGAGCGGTTCCAAAGAGGACGTCTGCACTGTTGCTAAAGTGCGGATGTCGATGCAGCAGCCTCGATTAAGCTTTGACGGTGCGGCGCCGCTTGCTGGAAGGAGGCAAGGAGTAGGACGGACCGGTCTGCAGTCCGGTGGAGTCGCCGGTGACTAGGTTGCAGCTCTGCCCAGAAATTTGCAGTTGTAGGTCGAGTCGCTACCCAGAACCTGCAACCTTGACCTCCTCCGACCTCGATCGCTGCCAACAACCTGCAACCTCGACCTCCTTAGACCTCGATCGCTACCCAGAACTGTCTAGGATGCCTCCGGCCTCCGTCCGCCAAGCCCCGAGCAGCCGTCGCTGCCTGGAACGCAGCTGCTGCGTTGCCGTCCGCACTTTAGTGAAGTGCAGACTTCCGCTTCAGAATTGGCCTGTATGTATGTGTGTGTGTGTGTGTGTGTCTATATATATATGCAAAAGCTAGCCTTCAAGATAATTAGATATATCCTTTTAGAAGCGGCCATGCATGCACCGAGTAATTATTTTAATATCCCAGATTATTATAGTAAGTTCACCCATTGAGTCAGTGGGTCAAGTCACTAAGTCACTATGTCACTGGTGTTTGGCCCGACCAAGGAGGCTAGCAAAGACTCTCTTTTTGCTGGTGCGCGGTGTGCCAACACCATGGGGTGTGAATCGTCTGGTGTCCCTGACTTAATTTATTGCTCAAGCTTGTGGATGAGGAGAGCACCAACCCCGTCACAGGATTCTTCTCTATGCCTTAGTGCCTTACAGATAAAGACTTTTGGTGTGATCTCCAATGTCACAGAATCAATATTCAATGTTGCAGACTGAGTAGAGCAATCATTGAGATTTTTTCTTTCTTTCTTTTTTTTGAAACAAAGACTTGAAAACAATCACTGGGAAGTTGGAAAAAGCGCAAAGGCTGCTAAGGCGGTCCTTGACTATCTCTGGGTTCAATGAAAGTTGAGGTTTGCTTTGAGGGAGGCTTTGATCTGAATAAATGATAAGTTTTATCCTTTTTTGCCCTAGAACCCTCCTATATATTTTTACAGGTATGGCAAATTCCTTGCAATAAAAGGATTATTGAATGATAAATTCCTAATTTATGTCACCTACATGAGTTGCATAAGGGCTCATTTTACTTATCAACCTTGGATTGGGAAAAGCTGTAATGCAATACCAACTGTAGGTCTATTTTGGGCCGCAGGTATCGATCTAGTGAACCGAATACTCATAAGTCTCTAGCCAAAATACTTTTGGTCTCAAACAACTGGGTTAGACACTGTTTAATACTTTTTTATGTTTGTTTCCACCCAGAGTATGAGTCAGTTTCCAAATTGACATCGGTCAATCTGAGTTAGCTTGTAGAGGAAACTGACGACCTAGAAAGTGATCCAGGTCAGTTTGAAAACTGACCCAGTGACCCAGACCCAATGGGTGGAAATAAACATAAAAACTTATCTTACCCAGTGAGCCAAATGGTGAACTTGTTCTTATGTTACATTACCATGTGGTGGTCCGAACTAATAATATCACTCGAATTTGGTGGGGACCTTGCAAAGGGTGAAAAAATCAAAAGACCAATAAAAAATAAATACAATTCATATGAACTAATGACATCAATCTGGACCATCAAGTGTACCATGGTCTGGGACCATATTATAGCTCCCCTGCATGCACCATGCACATAGAATGTACTAATAATAATAACTTGCACTGTAAGTCTGTAAAAAACTAAAAATCAATAACTAAAAGTATAAACATTACACAAAACTCATTATGAGTATTAGTATTACTCAGTCCATACCGTGCACGAAAAAATAAATATACTCATTATAGTAATGTTACATGTAAGGGTCCCCATTTTATATTATTGCCGAAACTGTTGAAGGATGTCGACATAATGTGTGCCTTTACAAACTAGGGTTTAGAGTTGTAATAGGAAAGTGTTCTAGGTATTCAATTGTATTCGGATTCTATTACCTTTTGGGTACCTTGTAACTCCCTATTTAAAGGGCTCCTATGATCAATATGATCAATAATCAACACAATTACAATTCTCCTACAACAAGTTATCAGCACGAGTTCTAACCCTAGCCCAAAAGAAAAAAAAAAACCCTAAAAACTCTCTCTCACAAAAATCTGCCGCAGCCCTCCTTACCCACAAGACCCTTGCTCGGCCTACCTCCTGCCGCACGCCTCATGCAGCCCTTGCTGCCCCAGCCCCCTGCAGCTCGCCCTGCACACCTACGCAGCCCACGCTGCCACCTGCCTATGCCACTGCCTCCCTTGCGCGCGCTGCTGCCCGGCCCGCCTACCCAGCTCGCCTACTCCTCACAAATCTGCAGCCCACCGCCGCAGCCCATGCTGCTGCCTGCACACCAGCCAGCCTCCTTGCAACACGTTATCAGCACGTGTTTATTATTGATCATAGGAGCCCTTTAAATAGGGAGTTACAAGGTACCCAACAGGTAATAAAATCCGAATACAATTGAATACCTAGAACACTTTCCTATTACAACTCTAAACCCTAGTTTATAGAGGCACACATTATGTCGACATCCTTCAACACTCCCTCTTGTGCCGCTCAAACTTGGTGATGACGCTTTGATTGTTGCCTCGTTAAAAACCTTGCCAGGTAACAAAAACCCTTTGGGACAAAAATAACCCTGGTCGAAGGACAAAAAGAGCACAATACATCCTTCACTCTTCGAGATCGAACATGTAGACATCATGCCTCCCCCTGATGTCAATATCTCCCCCTGATTGCTACAATCATGGGAGTTCGGATAACTTTCTCAATCCGATGCTCTTCACATGTTTCTCGAAGGTGGATTTTGGTAACGACTTAGTAAATAAGTCCGCTACATTATCCTCTGATCGGATTTGGTTCACTTTAATATTTAGAAGTGCTTGTTGTCATTTTGATGGAGGGGAGGAGGAGCACGGAAGGTGGCATTTAGCCTTGTGGGGTCTGATCCCACACTTCCGTCATTTCTTTTCTCTCTGTAGGGATAGAACAAGCTCATATCAATCGTACTTCTCAAATATCGAAATATTGTCTTTATACCAATCTAATGGCGTTGCGTTGGCGCGGGGCTATGTCTAGCCAACAAGTTCATAATAATTGAGGTGTCTGGTCTTGTATTGTGCTAAATACAATAATGCGCCTATTGTACATAAGTAAGCACTTCTGCTATTAACACTTCTGCTACTAATTCTTTGCAAAATGAGTTTGAAGAATTTGAAGATGCCCTATCCCCAGAAGTCTAATATTGGGATGGGAAAATCACTCCCACTTTTAGATAAACCATTTCTAACTTTAGGGGAAAAAAACATTTATACATTTAAACAATCATACGTGGCATGTGAAAACATGTCAAACTACTCAAACATTGATGGTAAAACCTGATTTTTAGGAGCTTCTCCAATCGTAAAATGATATTTTTTCTTCAATGATTTCGGTTTGCTGACTTTGGAAAATTGTAGAAAAAGATCGGGTTGACATTTTTGAGTTAGTTCTAGAATTGCTTAAAAATTATGATTCTTGGGTGAGAAATTTTTGTGAAAAAAAAACATGCGATTTCAGCAAAAAAAAAAAAAGAAGCACGTGCTATAATCCACAATTTTAGATCAAAAGTCATGGTCTCAGACTTTTTTTTTTTTGGAAACAATTATGATGGTTTCTGCACATTGGAAAAACATGTGATATCTTTTGATTGATAATCCTCACTTACATGCGCATTGTTAGTATCTCTTGTACGAGCGTGGACGTGAGCATCCTTAGCCCCGCTTATATGCAAAATAGGTTAATTCCAAGCCCATGTTGAAACTTTCTTCATTGAGCTTATTACAAAGTGCTTGCCAAACTAGCTAAAAATATGAATATGTCACACCAAAAAGATGATGAAGGTTTTGAACTCAAACTATCAATGTCTTAGAAACATATATACATGAGACACGGCTGGCCGGCTAAATTTCCCGCTTGTACGCATGTGCATTTACCCAAACACAATGCGAATGGATAACTAGAGTAGGAACTTTCATTGCACGCTTTGTCTAGATAAAAAGTTCATCTCTATTATCAATATTTCGAGCTTCGGAATCTGAAGAAAGTTAACTATTCAAAAAGATCGGGTTCTTTTCATTTCATGCTCCATAAAAGAAGCATCCAATCCTACCCGTCTACTATGCGCAGCTTTCTTTTCTGCATGCCATTCTATTCCAAAGACTCGAAGACAAAACACACACAGACATATATTGAGAAAGAATGTTGGTATTTTTGTCTTTGTCATACATTATTGTTCGTGCCGCCCCACTTTGTTACTTGAGTGAAATGATAGAGGAAAAGGAGTTTGAAAAGAGGTTCAAATATAGAAAATGAAATCCAATACAGCGCCCCACTAAAAAAAGAAAAAAAGCTAGTTAGTTAGCTCCATCATCTTCAAAAGCTAAAGAGGCAGCTAGTTGTTACTTGGGAATAGCGGCAGCTAGTTAATTGATAGAGTATCATCCAACCTACTATTCCAACAAACACTTCCTTCCATGCATGTGCTTGTTCCAACTTCTAACATTCTCTTCTCTTTCTCTTTGGACTCTTCTCCAAACCATTTTCTTCTTTAACAGTAATGCCTTTGGCTGTTTAGCACTTTGCCTCTCCCCCTACATACACCAAACAAACAAATTAAGTACATCCCTTAGATTTGGCCACACGACCCTTTTCTTTTTGGACCCAGCTTGCAGCTTCTCCGACGATTCTCATTCCTTATTTCTTTACCACTTCGAATTTCATCGAACGACTAAACCTACTCCTTAAACTAATTGAAGCAGATACAACGCTATAGATATATACATGTCACTCTTCCATATATATGCATGAAAGTTATTTAAGGCTAGCTAGTTCCTCTTCATATCTCTGAGCTAGCTCCCACCAGTACTCAGTACTCACCACCCCAGTTCTGAAAGCCAAAGATTCTTCAACTAGTTGCTGATCAAATAAATGGATAGGGAAAGCCATAACGATACTGCTGTCATTCATTCCTCCATTGCTCTGTTGCAAGAAAGATTCAAACAGCTGCAGAGAGTGAAGGCGATGAGAGCAGAGAGAGAGGTACTGAGAGTGCTTCCTCTCTCAGCACCAAACCACTTCACCACGAAGAGCATGGATCCCAGTATGCATTACAAGGAGTCAGCAAGTTTGTTTTTACACCCTCAGCCTGACCAGTTTGTGTTTGCTCATGGCCATGGTTTTGGGTCACCGTTGTCCCAAGTTTCTCTTTCTCTTTCTTTATGGCCAACATTGCAGACCAAGTATGAGGAGGAGGATTATATACATACGGGAACCGAAACCCAGCTGTTGATCAACTTATGGCCAACAGTCACAAGCAGCCCTTCATCAAACAGTACTAGTTCGAACAAATTTGAAGATTGGGATACTGATTGTGACTCTGATGATGTAGATACTTCTCTTCATCTGTAAACCAAACCATATATGTTTTGTGGCGACTATATATGTTTTGTATCCAGGTGGCATGCCATATCTTATGGGATTACTGTTAAGGATGTTGGCGATTTTACATTACAAGGACAACAAGAATAATGAATAGATGATTGTTGATTGTTGATTTTTGGAAGCTACATTTATTGAATCCAAACTCAGATAAACCAAACAAGCTTCACTATTTCCCACTATAGACTATAGAATGATCTTTGTGTAATTGATTACATGATACCAATGTAGAAATCCAGATAACTGGAAAGCCCGGTTTACGTATCGGACACTCCGAAGATATATTTGCTATAATGAAATAATGCAATTGATTCTTTTCTTCTATTCATTAAGTTCTCTATATACATGACATTAGTTCGAGAAAAAAAAAATGTCAAAAGAAATATTGGTTCTCTATATCAAAATTTGACGAATCCCAGATCACAGCCTTGCTACACAAACGGGTCTGTCTAGGGATGTTCGCATCTTGTTGAGAAAACTGGAGGTCCAAGCACGGAAGTCAATCACCAATTGTGTAACTGAGAAGTTATGCTTTTCACGATAGGGTGGTACTCTGTGTGCATGAGTTGCCTGGCCTTCTCTGAACCAGGTTTCTCGAGCCACTCATTGTATAAGCTTTGCACTATTGGATTTGCAAAAGGATCAGATACCAAAACCTGTAAAGTATTCAAGGATCGTCAATATATGTCTAAACACAACCATTCAAAGGCCAAAAAGGTTCCAATACCACCAGAGAGCTAAATAAATATATGCAAAGATTGACAGTAAAAAGATCCTGCATGGAAAACCAGGGTCTAGTGGGAACTATGTAAACATGCATTCGCTCTTTCTTGGACACATTGGACAAACATATCTTTATTGTATTTCCGAATCAAGGAGATTGCCTCTCTTGAGACAGAACAAGGGTGGAACTATGCAAGTATTTGCGTTCTAATCATCTGGTGAAAACATTGGGTGTTTTACATTAACAGTGTTGGATGACGTCCTAAGTTTGAACCCCCATCCTTCCCCAAGAAAAAAAAAAATAACAAATGATCGGTTGAAGACAATATGAGCAGGTTATCCATTATAGGCTTCTCAGGCAATACCTGCCTTGGTAAGAAATATTTGAACTTCAGAGCCCAAGGATCAACATGGTTATCTCAAAGAATAATTGTTGGACATTTCTGTCAGGTATAATGTCCCAATAGTCCAACTAATGTGCTAGGACTAGAGAAATATCTTTCAAATATCTAACACATAAAAAGGCCAAGAAATATAAGTATGAGTCTCATAATGGAAGTAGAGTTCACAAAATCACTGAAATTAAGTTCATCAGATACTCACATTTTCCGCATAAGCTGCTTGTAATAATGGAATCAACTGCTTTGCAGATTGCCCAGCTTTTGGCTTTATCTGTCCTCCACCATTCAAGCAGCCTGTGAAAATTCATGTTTGTATAAATTCACAAATTCCAGTTTCACAGAAAGAATAAGTGAACATATAAACCCACAGAGTCACAAGTTGTGAATAGCAAATAAGAATTTACAAGAAACATACCAGAAGGGCATGCCATGATCTCTAGAAAATGATAATCACATTTCCCAATCTTGATTTTCCTGACAACGTTTTGCAGGTTCCGAAATCCATAACATAGTGCAAATTTCAATACAGTCTTTCCTTCCACCTAAATGAAAAGCACACATCAATGCCTTACACAACAATGAGCAGTGAATGCTTATACATGAAATTAGACACAAGTTATTTAAAAATCTACACACTAAAACAACTTTAGCCTTTAGGGATGCACACACTTGTATAAAATACTTCAAAGATGCATATCAATACCTGGGTATACCAGGAATAATGACAAGAAAATTCTCATACCATTAATACAACAAGTTCTGAATAGATAAAAGCCAGAAAACATGGCCAAACAGATCAGCAAACAGAATCATTTCTAGCTCATTCTAAGGATACAGACAAGACACCCAGTGGGCCAAAAAAAATTTGGTGACCTTCCCCTATTTATTATGCAGAAATACGGATAGGCCAAAGATCAACAAAGCTCAAGTTGTAACAAGGACTACACTATAACCCTAGCAAATATGTGGTCAAACTCAAATCCTTAATAACTTCACTTACCTCTAAAGTCACTTCCTGGAAGTCTGAATTTTTAATAGTTCTGAAGTCCACAGGGCCTTCAATTTCTCTTCCAAAGATTACTTTAGCAGCATATTGGAAAATTGTTTCTGCATAACCCCCTGAGCTTCCGCGGACTCCATAAAGATGTCCATCACTAAAGTTTGTCAACCTGGCAGAACAACATGTTAAAAACTCCACAGCACATAAAGAAGGCAAGTTAGAAACATTTGCAGGTCTTACATGCTATCTAGTGGAGACTCTTCTAAGCCCTCAAAATCAACTCCTTTTAACTGCAAGCATCCCCAAAAGAGATTAAGTTGATAGATGTCAGAATCATTCAGAGACCACAAAAGTGGATATGGGAGTAAATATGACCATTTGGGGCCTCACCTGTATCAGATCTAAGACTTCCCCAGTTGTCAACACTGAATCTACCTCTGAAACGCTAAGACTTCCATCCTCATTACTCTTGGCTCCATCAACTTCAAATACGAAGTCATCGCGTGACGCCTCAAGCTTCTTATCGTAACAAGGCATCACTGTTACATGGTAAACATCATCTGGCCTGTCAAATAAATGTTTTCTGATTAAATCAGGCATATACAAATATACAATGAAAAACAGACATAGTTCAGTTATATACTTCCTGTTACACCCAGAGGAACACTAAATACTTTAAAATTCATACACTTAGGCCAAGTTAGCCTACTATCAGATGTGGACTGAAGTGTTAGTAGTCTGCCTACAAATAAAAGGTAATTTCTCATGAAATTAATAGAAGAAAGAAAATTGATGCTAATATACTAGGTCTTACAGAAATTTGTTAATTTCCAGTGTAAAGGTACAGAATAAACCAAGAAAAAGAATGGGGAGGAACACAAAGATAATCCCATGTTTAGAACCTAACTATAGGTCAATAATTTCATGACTTATATGTATTACTCCCACTTAGCAGAGTATGGCAACAGCTAAAATTTGAGTAAATGGGATGTAAATATTATCAACATCTAATATTATAGTTCTTAGGAACTACTTTGCAGGGCAGAAATGATTCAAATCACGATTTCGATCACAGTTTAGATGAACAGTTTGCAGACTGCAGAGTAGGGGTTTAGCAAGAAAAAAATTACCTAAGACCCATTTTTTGGCATATATGCTTTTTAACAATAACTCCAATGGTTTGCTGGGGACTCTTCACTGAAGAAATATAAGGCAGTACATAGGATCCAAGTGTTTTTTCAGCATAACATATCCAGCCTGCAATAATAGATAACTTTGTCAAATTTCTTTACCAACAAAAACGAGATTTCAATGCCGTATTGAACTACTGTCTGATAAAATGAAATTCCCCATTTCAGTTTATGTCCCT
Source organism: Rosa chinensis (assembly GCF_002994745.2). NCBI lineage: Eukaryota > Viridiplantae > Streptophyta > Magnoliopsida > Rosales > Rosaceae > Rosa > Rosa chinensis. Next base: position 441,729 of record NC_037092.1, on the reverse strand, counting down.
CTACTGTGTACTGAGGAGGGGGAAAGGAAAAAGAGGATGTGATGCAATTATCAAACTGCTGATAGGTTCAGACATATACCTGGACATGCTGATGAAATCATGGGCAACAAAGATTTACGGCTTTCATCATCAGTTGACTGGTTGTACCTTGTGATGAATTCATTACAAGATTCAATAAGACTTAGATCTCTACTGCAACTTGTGTCAAATATAGCCTTTACGCCAAGGGACTTAAAAAGAGTTGTCAATTTCCTAAAGACCTGAAAAATGGGAACAAACTGTGATGTTAAAATTTCAAAGTCAACATCTAAAACTAACTTACTGCCTATATCTAAAAGTCAATGGGAACAGGTATTAGTACAGGTTCAAAATATATATACACATATAAATGTATATACTTATATCCTATAATTCTAAATACTTACAAATGTGCACTGGAGGCATAGATCATGATATATGCATAATATGATCAGCTTTTCCCTCATAAAAGTCAAGTTTAAACTCATAGGAGGGAGGGAAGACAAACTAAATACAAGTTACAATATTACCTGAAGTTGCGAAATCCCAAAATGAACTGCAAGTGAAGCTCTTGATTGGGGAGATAGGGAGACAATGACAGCTTTTCCTTTATCAATGTTCAAAAGAAACTCATCCAAACTTTGCTTCTCCAGCATAACCGTCTCGGCCGATGTTATGCACCCACTGCACAGTCACACCAAATCAAAGACATTATCCCTAAGAACGAAACTTTCAACAGATAGTCCTAATCATAGTGCATCCAATTACTTCGTAAACAGTGCCTACTCTTCACAATTATGTGCATATTTCTCAGACTCTCAGTAGTTCCTCAACTATATGAGTTCTAAATGTTCATTCTTTACTACATAAAAAATAAAAACACAAAATTCGAACTTCACCAACGAAAAAAAGATAAACTCTAATCTCATTTCTTCAAAATTATATGGAATTGACGAATTACCTGCATGCTAAGCAATCTTTGAGTGAAATTTTAACCGGTTCTGTTTTCAATTGCTTGCTGGAAGTTGCAACCTTCACAAAGTAAAATTGCTAAACAAGCTTAATTTTACTAATCCACTCCAGTAACTATAAATTCGTAGATCAAACCGAAACTTAGTGAAACCACTAGGGAAATGAGAGCACCAGAAATTGACCTGAGACTTATCAGAGGGCTTTGTAGGGGTGGATTTGAGAGAGACTATGCAAGCCTGAGAGGGAGCTATGTAGTCGTTAAGGTCTCCGATTCGAAGCGTGGCGGAGAACTTCTCTGACATCACTCTGACGATCCAAATCGAAAGGTCGAGAGAGTTTCTCTGAAAATTAGGGTTTTGGGGAGGTGGGAGATGAACAGAGAAATCAAAAGCACAGAGGCGGTGAAATTTTCCAGAAGGAAGCTGCGGGAAAGAAGAGAGGTGTGGCTACCTGGCTATTAGCCCGCTTGTATGATCGTCTGTGGTTTGGTGACGATACTGTTTCGTCCAGCCACCAATGGGATTGTGGGAGTTTGTGGAAAAGGAAAGTCAATAAGATGTTTTTGCTTCCTTTCACTTGTTTCGTTGTCCAATGGATTCCCGGTACTTGTATGCTTCCGCCTCGTCAGCGTCTGAGACACGTGCCGACCACGAGCACAGCTCCTTTTTGTTTTTGTACACAGTTTTTTTTATACAGAGGAATAGTTGATTAATTGTACTTTCTCGTGAGGAATTTTTCTAATCATATGGTTTGGTAACTTTTTTGAATGAAATCATAAATGATGATCACAATCGTTAAGGTGTACCGTGAACACTACATGAGCAGAACTTAATCTTCTTCTTTTTTTAGAATAAAAGAAATTTCATTAATTCAAAATATTACAACGATGGGGATGATATTGTAAAATTCTAAGAAAATGACATACCCCAAATATAGAACTGGCAGTTACAGATACCATGAGGCGATAGAGGCCTAACTTTAACCACAAACATTAACTTATCCCAGGAGTTCTGATACATCCTTACAATCAACCTCAAGAAGAGACTAACCCCTTCCGACACCATATACCAATACCGCCAATATATGTGGAGGGGCAGCTCCCCATTACGTTGACTACAAGAACACAACAAAATTAAAACGATTAGTCCCTGGAGATGACACCATAAAACGGCATACCACTTGTTCAGACCACTAACACCCTCACTCAAAGGAGGAGGGACTGATAAAACGTAAACAAGAACCTTAAAAAACCAAAACAAAACTCTAAAGAAACCACCAACACGCTCACTCAAGGGAGGAGGGACTGATTAAACCTAAACAAAACCTAGAAAAAACAGAAACCCTAATAATAAAGATGACTAGCCCTCGCGAACCACCTTACTTCTCTGCCAGTAATCGACTATCGAAAGCGATCATCAGAGATTCTGGCCAGATCCAAGCAAAAACGAATAATTTGAAATTCACCAACTGCAACCAACCAACATTCCACAATTCCCACCCAGACCTCATCCAACATCTACGTCTCCACCACAAGTCCACCGCACACCACCACCCCCTTCGATCCCACAAATCCCAAACTCTAGCGAGCAATCCGATCAGGAATAACATAACGAAAGAAAAGGATCTCTGGTCAGAACCCAAAAGTCACTCTGAAGCCGCAACCAACTCAGGTAGAAAAAGGAAGAGAACACGACTCACCAACCACCAAAGAAAACATAGCAGCCCGTCAAGCAACCCCCAAACCACGCCCACGAGGCCGGAGGCCAGCGCAAGTGCGGAGGGGTCGCTAGACAAGCCAAGAAACCGAAACTATTTACTTCCGAACTCTAGATCCTTTTTTTGCTGAGAGTTAAGAGAGAAAATGGGCAGTTAATTTGTAAAATTTAGGCAGAACAAATCATAAGTTGTTAGAATGATTGTTCATTTATAAAATTTAAGTTCACTTCTTAGAAATAAAAAAAATGATACAACTACTTATATATTCTCGTCTCAATTAAATTTCACTTCCTTATTTGGAGAGTGAAATTTGCACTTCCCTTTTAGTAAACTACACTCCTTATCTGAGGAAATTCTCAATTTACCCCTTACATTATCTATATTCTATCATCTTCTTTTTCTTCTTCTTCCTATCTGGATTTCTCACTACTGCTAAACGACCTAAACCTCTTCCCCTTCAATCTTATCTGAAAAAATGTCTTATCTCTCCATCTTCTAAGACTAACCTTTCAAGAATTATTAATCTTTTTATTTATCGTTAAACCAGGTGAGACCGATTGACTAAGATTTCATGAGATTGGTTGACTGAGAGAGACAGGGAGAAAGCCAAAACTAAATGCACTTGAAATTGATCAATTCCCAATAGAGAGCTTTCTTATTCAAACTCTCTACATCCAACTTCTTTGTACGTAGCCAACGGCCAAGTCAATAGGTTGGGTTGGGATGGTTTGGAGAGGAGGAACCTATAGCAATGGTCAAGGGTCTGAACAAGAAAGTATAAGAAAGGAATTGCTGTGCTTATTGAGTTATTTCTCTCTCGACTCTGCGACAATGGCGATGGTTTCTTCAACACCGTCGAAAGAAAAAAAAAGGTCTTGGAGCCCTTCTGCTCCTACCCTTATGGGCTTATGGTTTCGTGTTGCCGACCTCATCCAGTTTACTTCTTCACAATTCTTCACACGCCACCCCTTGCCCAGCAACTCAATTTTCAATTGGCGGCGCTAGCCAATTGAACTCGACCAGCCAAACGCCGTCGTCGTACCATTTGACTATTAGGCTCAACTACCGAAGGCCGGCAATGAATTGGTGAAGCCATCTTTGGCGGCTTTGATCAGACCCACAGCTCACAACTAGCGGCGAGAAAAAGGAAATAGATAATAGAAGAACCAGATGCAAATAAGAGGGGGGAGAGAGAGTAGTCAGAAAGGTAATTGTATAAATAAATATATTAAAATAAAAATGGGAGTGTGGTTTACAAAAAAGGGAGTGCAAATTCCCCTATTTATTCAACAGTTGATGTGAACTTCATCGGAGTTTCATTCTAAAAGTCTCATCTCTTGTCAATTTATTATTGATTCAGCAAGAATACCAAATTTGCTAATTTGCACTCCCCTATTTATTCAACCATTGATGTGAACTTCATCGGAGTTTCATTATAAAAGTCTCCTCTCTTGTCAATTTATTATTGATTCAGCAAGAAAAACACATACCAAATTTGCACTCCCCTAATTATTCAACCGTTGATGATTTGATGTGAACTTCATCAGAGTTTCATTCTAAAAGTCTCCTCTCTCGTCAATTTATTATTGATTCAGCAAGAAAAATACATACCAACTTAGCTTATCAGTTCAGTCATTACAAAAAACAAAAAGTATCTACAGTTCCGCAATTGAATGCATAAAATTCGTATACGGTTCTATATGGCTTTTCCCTCAACAGAAGAGAATCCATTGCAAAAATTGTGATAACCCAAGCCCAATAGTAAAATGGTATCCCTACGCACATGTTGGAAACATGGAGCCCAATTAGGGCATCTTTCCCTCTCCTCTTGCAGAAAGTTACTAGCATTCCTTTTGTAAAAATTTCAACTTCATGATCAGAGCATATTAGGCGAAAAGAAGTAGTTAATCTCATTCACTTGGTAGCTGGGATTTGAGAAGTCCCCTACCGATCTCTTGCCTCAAACTTGAAGCTTCTAGACAGCTTAATCCATTCCATTCACTAATTTGAGAGAGAATACGGTTCCAAAACCAAGCATGAGTTTCCATGTATATAATCATTTTTATGTTAAACTGCGGTTGGCTAACAGTAGGCACAACTCAAATACATGGTCCCCCAAACTCATAGCCCTCTTGTGGGTTCAACAGCATGGAATTATTAACTGGAAAAGCAAATACATGGAACAAACTCACTCTACACAAAAAACTTGAGCTCACATTATTATGAAATTTAAAGGTAGCCAAAAGCCTAAACTTACATGATGATCATTCATCAGTATAAGCTCATCATCACACATAAGAAGGGCAATGGTCAATATACCAATGGATTTGAAGGGTGAGTAAACGATAAAGTAGGTAGAGCAGTAAAGTTTCTAGTTACACAAGTAGCTGGTGGTTGGTGGTTGCTATGTATAATAGACAAAAGTGATGATCCCTCCGACCTACTACCACCTGGAGCTGCTCTTGTTCTTGTTGCCACCATACAATCGGAAGAGATTGAAAGCAGAAATGCAAGAGATGAGGATTGTGCTGAGGCCAACTAACACCGCGCTCGCAATTCCCTCCCCAACTTGGTTGCAGAACTTGTCATACATGTTGCAGATCTTCATCCATTGTAGCTCCGACTGCCCCAACTTGGCCAAGGCCGCAGACTGTGCCGCAGCTCCTATTGCAGCCACAGCCACATATGCCATCACCTTAATTCACAGAATCAGCAAGTTAATTATTTCATCACACAATCAAGACCAGCTACTTAATTTGGATGAGGATGAGTTTCTTCTTCAATTGAAGTTACATATGCAAAATCACAAAACCAGCTAGCAAATCTAATTACATAGTCATTAGTAAAGGGAGCTAGAAATGATGATTATCAAGATGCATCTGTAAATTAATCGATCATACCTGATCAGCTGAGAATATAATCCAAGCTAAGGGCTTGCTGAAGAGAACATTTCCTCTAACCATGCTCATAACACAGCGCAGTGCTTGCAGCAAAGAGTAAGCAGCAGCTATTCCATTGGCTATCACCAAAAACCTACACAAACATATATTTAAGCAATGAAATTTTTGAGTAAAAGATAACTAACGGGAGAGATTGAAGAGTTGAGGATTTACACAAGGGCCTTCATGTCCGTGAACTTGGCCTTCTTCTTGATCATGAAGATCTCTTTGACCTGAGTATCAGTGGCCACAAGAAGAGCAGCGGCGAGTCCGAGACCACAGATGAGAAACCGCAAGACCAACTCTGCCACCCTCACTCTCCGATCGATCACTTTTAGATTTGTGGTGCTGCTGCTGTGAGACACTGGGACATTCCCAGGACTAACACCCACACCCAAGTAGCTCATTCTTAATTTTCTTTTGTTTTCCTTTGCCCAAAATTAAGAGCACACTGCAGTGGTAGCTAGCTCAAATTAAGTACTGAAGAGAGTAAAGAAGAGCTACCAACAAAGAACCAACTTGAATCAATCCCACCCAACAATATGCACTTGGAATATCATCATCAGAATCACTCACCTACCATCAATACCACCATTCACTTCCCACTAACTACTTTATATATATATAGAGAGAGAGAGAGAGCCACAGAGGGTCACAATTTAAAGCCTTTTCATTTGTGTGGTATTTGCCAATTAACCCTTTACTCCCAGCCAATTGATGAAGGACTGAGGTTTTCTCTAGAAACTCATATCTCAAGAATACCTAGCTCACCGCTGCTTTGCAATTAATGACCTTTCTCTCTCTGAGACTAGGAAGTTGTCAGTTTTATTACTTGAATAATTAAATCATGGTGTGAAAAGAAAGGATGGTGATCATAATTGAAGGTGCAGCTTGAAAGACATCATTCAGTGGTAGAATTCAAGTCCCTCACCTTATCTCCCTCTCCTCTCTCTACCTATTTACTTCCCTTTCTTGGGACCAACTATTGCCTCTTCCTAGAAACAAAATAAATTATATTTCAACCAAAATCATAAGTTCACTGGGACAGAATAAGCTGAGCTATGATTACATTGCTGTAGGTCCATATATATATATATATATATATGTCATCTATGATAGGTTAGGTTTTGTGTTTTGAGAACAACTCCAATAGTTTCCTTATAATTTCTGTATAATAGGGAAGCAAAAGTTAAAACTTGAGCATATTTTTCTTTTCCAACTCTAACATATTTCTTATTTTACTGCAATCTCTAAAATCTCTATATTCTTCCTTAAAATTTTAGAGATTGTTGTAAATATAGGGAATTTGGTTTTCTCTTTCCTCACTTTCCCTAAAATAGAAAAAGTTATAGGGAATCTGTTGGAGTAAAAGAGACTATTTTTTCCCTAAAGTGGAGAAAAATCAAAATATGGAGAATCTATTGGAGTTGCTCTGACTCTGTATTTCCTTCACCTATGACCATATAACCGACGTGTCCTTGCACCGACATAAATGGATAGTTAGATTATATTAAATACACTCTTAGGTTATTAATAAAAATATTAATTATAAATATCAAGGGTTGAGATCATCTCATCAGTGTTGGATTAGTTGCATATTCGGTGCATAGAATAATTTCCTGTGAAAATGGGATCGAGCAATAGCTAGCTAGACTAACTTGGAAGCAAAACTACGCGGCTTTCTTTGGTAAGGACACCTAATTAATGTAACCCTAACATGCATATAGCTTATTAATTTGTAGGAATGATCATGATCATGTTAGTTAATGACTTTAAGGCTTGATCGAGATCACTAGCTAGCCTGGAGATATAAAAGGAGATGGAGCTAAGTATCGATCCTCGTCACGGCTGTAGCTAGCCATAATTGAAAGTGATACTGCATATACGCGCGCAGGCGCAGAACGTCCTAGTGTCCTACCTTATCGACCTTCTTATTAGTGCTTCTTCTTCTTCTTTTCAAGGCCTAGAGATCGAGGCGAAGATGATATGATACATCTGGATAAATGTTCAAATACAATCATATATGATGGAGATGTGGCTCTGCAATCTTCATTCACCACTTCAGAAGTTGATTACTTGATGAGATAACTATCCATTGCAGGCCCGGAGATCAAGGAATCCCACTCCTTATAATTCTGAGCTACATTAATTATGGTCATCCATAGATAGATGTTCAGACTTGGCCATCACACCTAGCACAGAAGCAGTAAAGAACTCTGCAGATCGGTATGCATTGGTTCGGCTGCCTAATCAACTAGCTACATGGCCCAAGAAAGCTAGAATATAGCAACGAACAACAAAAACACTAGTTTATATACGTAACTCAACAACATAGCATTCAACAATCAGAGTGGCGCAGCGGAAGCGTGGTGGGCCCATAACCCACAGGTCCCAGGATCGAAACCTGGCTCTGATAAGAGTGGCTTCTGAATTTTTTTTTGCCCCCAATTCTTTTGATTTTCGAGGCTTCCTAGTGCATCTCATTGATAACTTCATTAAAAAAGAAAAAGTAACTTCATTTGATTTTAAAGTGATACAAGAATGCTTTCACAAAACTGAAATCTTAGATGTGCTTCCACCTTGAAACCTCACTGCAAATCCTCTAGGTCTTCCACTCTTCCCTCAAGGAAGATACTCAAACTTGCAAGAGTTATGACCTGTCAGTCACCAAAGCCAAATTAGGGAGGTCAATTCAATAACACACAAACTCAAATGACTAATTCAGTAGTGTATCTTCAGAATTATATTACTTGGATCAAGGGCAGTGACAATTGCAGCAGCATTGAAGTAACATGTTGCACCTTCCTGCTTGAACTTTTGATAGTAATTGTTGAAAGCATAAGAGGCATGGTGCTCCAGAGTATTAGGTAAGTAGCAAGCTTGGTTCTCTTGTATCTTACTGCAGTCTGCACCTCCCTTCTCACAAGCCCAATCAAGTGCCATCTTTAGCTCGTCCGCCGGGGTCTGCTTATCAGCTATGCACCATTCCTCTAACTGTCCACCTAATTTTATTACACAAACAAAATATACAGTTAAGTTCTCGGCAACTAAGAAAGAGATCAGCTTAATGAATTGTACGCGAGGAATTAGTTTTACCAGATCTTCGTGGTGTTAGGGCTAAACACAGCAGAGCTAGCAGAAGCCATAGAAATCTTGATGGCATTGTTTGGCAGAAGTTGTTGCAAGAGCTTTAGTTGTGTACCATACCATACACTTGGAACTGGGAATTCAAAGATCTCGACCGACGATAAGCACTATATTTATGGACAAACTTTTTCATGAAAAATTCTCAGCTTTAAACAAAGTTGAACCAATTCACATGCTCTATATGCGTTCCTTCAATTCTACGAAATAAGAGAATCAGTTTAGACTACCTTTTTCTAAGTTTTGCCTAAAACACCCTCATTCCTTAGCACCAAAGTGAAGTAGAACACCTTCTACCCCCCGGGTCATTTACCAGTAAGTTGAAACATGATTGCAACATCTTTATGAAAGTTTGTTTAGCGGTCGATAAAGATTATATGGTTATTTTTGGTTCTCTACCGAAACATCCTATTACATGATCCAGCTTAAGCAAACTGATAATAATTTAAAATTAAAAAGTTTAAGTTCACCAAACTAATAAACCTATTTTTGCAACAACAACAAGAATGCTTCTACCAAGCTTTTGCCTGCAATTCATGTTTTGCTGGTCAAATTTCCATGAGAATTGCTTCCTCGTGCATTACCTACCTAAAACTTGCCTCTAATAAAGTACAATTTCATGAAGCACTCATGCATGTGTAGTATTCCTGCTTGCATGTTAAAAGGCCCTTTCCTATTTGTTTCTGTGTGGATTTAACACATATAAGTACCTTCAGCTCCAACACTACCCTCCATTCTCAGATCTCAAAGAAATTTCGATGTTTCTCCACCCTAAAATGGATCCTCTATTGTTTTTCTTCGTCCTTCTTGTTGCTCTCTTCCCAATATCAGAATCACAACTAGATGGAGAACCAGAGCTCATCGCTCGCGGTTTCAACTCCAGTGATTTGCAGGATGCAGTAAATGATATGAGAGCAAAGTCTTACTATGGATTTGCAATCCTTTTGCAGATGGTGAATGGATTGGCACAACAAAACCGGCCCTTAACCTTCTTGATGCCAGCTGACTCACAATTATCTGAATCCCCAATCTCGGTACAACACCTTGAAGAGTTCATGACAAGCCATGCAATCTCAATGCCTCTGTCGTTCAATGACCTTTTACATTTTCCAACTGGGAGCCTTGTCCCAACTGGTGTTGATAACAAGATGATCAGAATCAACAACCGGGGAAGAACTAGTTTCTATGTTAACAATGCACACATTGTCACACCAAATATTTGCAATGGCACTTCCTTCAGGTGCCATGGAATTGATGCAGTAATTCAGTTTGGCAATGTTACAGCTACATAAAGATTGATATGGACCTAACATCCTGCTGGTGTAACTGCTTATAGAAGACTTGCTTTGTCCACCGTTACATGTCCTCCCAAATGAATGTATTCCAATTAGTATGTTGTATTTGTTCACGAAAACAGCTAAAAGTAAGTTAAGATGATTCCTTTAACTCAATGAAACATGTACTCAAATTGAATAGGTAGTATTTTACTAGAAGTAAAACTGTGTACAACATTAAGTAACAAAATAAGTTTCATTATTCATGTTCTTTAAGTGCACCATGTACAAGCACTAAGCAGTAACTTCAACTCCCTAAACGTACAAACTCTTCTACTGTAAATGATGGACTTTCAGCATTTTATCAGTAAATGTTGTGCTTGTGAAAAGATGGTGACTAATATGAAGCAACATATGACAACTGATCTAAAAATAATTACGGTGAGTTCGATTGCCATATGTTCGTTGGGCATCACCAGATCTCCGATTTGCATGAGCTGTTCTACTTTCTGTTTCAGAATTTTGGCAGCAGTCAGAACTTCGGGTCAACTTCCTCGCACAAGAGTTAAATCCAAACTCCACGTTGTTTTTAGATAAGCTTTCATCATAGCCATGTGGAGAGTAGTAACCCATCTCATCAAATTCCTGCAATGAAAAAATCAACCTCCAGTTTAAACATTTATGAATGCAATCAATTTGCAACGGGATGAGAGATTTGGGAGTCATCTAAGATGATATCAGAACCCTCAAGGAATACAATCAATACATAGTACATAAAGCAAAATAAAATTTGACCTTGGACTTTGATTTAGCACAGAAAGGTGTTAAGCATGGATTTAAATCCTTTAGGAACATGTCATCTGGACTACCAGGGCTGGTTGGATCACAAGAGCTGAACTCCTGTTTGAATGCAAGAGATAATCAGTAAAAAAGAAAGAAGTTCTTTGTAAATTGACTTGAAAGCCACATATCTGCTGCTGATTTCTATAGACTTAAACACTAAAACTCGCCAACAAAAGTAAAAAAGTTGCTGATAGCAGTTTGCTTACCAGAGAATTCAAAGATTCTTTCTTATGATACGTTGGAGTTCTGGGAATACTGTCATCACTTTGAAAACATGCCCTAACCGAATGTTTGTCTGCTTTCACCTACTCAACCAATATAACATTTGTCAGTACAACCTAGAGCAAAAGATACACATATTAAACAAAATCTACACACCAGCAATTGGCTCCCTTCACATTCAGTTCACCACAATCCACACATAAACATTATAGCCTAAACTTAACAGAGGACATGACCGTATCTATGTAATTTAGTGGGAATTAAACTTTCCGAAAATAAGTACAGAAAGTTGAGTAGCAATCAATACCTCAGCAAGATCCACCGCAAGGCATTGGAGCTGGCCAGTGAGAGAAGTGACCTGCCTTTGAAGATTTGGGATTACTTGTTTGGCTTGCTTCAGCTCTGACCCTTGCTTCTCTAGCAACTCTTGAAGCTGAGAATTCATAACATCCGGGAACAAAATCGTGCTCTTCAACGATTTGATTTCCTCCCTTTGCTTCAAACACAAGTCCTTCAATTTGTCCACCTGCAGTTTTCCAAACAAGCCCCACATTACAAAAATTACACTACTCTAGTCTCCAGTTCAAGTAAAATGAATCAAGATATGGAATTTACTGCGAAATCTTTTCAAAAATTTTAGATTTGGGGACATTAATTATCAACTACATAAATGTAACATAAAGAAGTTGGAAAAATTCAAAATTCAAATGCTCACTTCTTTGTTCTTCTCTTCGAGCATCAACCTGAGCTCGGCGATGTCCGATTCTTGGTCCTTATTCAGACTGAGAAGCTCTCTCTCACTTCTCAACACCATGGCCAACGTCCTGGTGTTCCCTTTGACCTCGGTCAACGCCTTGACCTCCTTCTTCTTGTCCGCCGATCCCGTGGCTTTCCCGAAGAGCTTCCTGTGCAGCGCCGCGAAGTTGGAGCCATTTTTTGCCGTCTTTTTCAGGTCGTCGGCGATCACATCGGACGGAATCACCAAGGCGGTGCCGTTAATCGGCTTGGGCTTGGACGAGGAGCGCTTTTCCATGAACTTTTTCACCATGGTGGTGAGGTTGGGATCCGGGGAGGGCTTGGATTTGACGACGGCGCGTGAGGAGGACGTGGCGGGGTGCTTGGGCTTGAATTCGGCAGAGGAGGACGGGTAGGAGTGGTGGGACGCGGTGGAGGAGCGTGCATCGTAGGAGCTGTAGCGCGACGAGGGCTTCATCGGAAGAGAGCTCTGCTCTGCTATGCTAGGGTTTCTGAGGCCTAGGGAGTGAGTGAGGTGGATTTCAAGTTTGAATAGAGGAGGGGAAGGAGGTGAAGGACACGTGGCATAGAGATCAGCTCTGTCTCGTGTACCGTGGCGCTGTCTGAATTCAAATTTTTGCTCCCTCCGCGCCGATCGGCTTCGATTTTTGTCGCCCTCGGTTATCTTCTATATTACAGAAATACCACACTGAAATATTTTATTCATAGGATGCCATTCCGTCCACGTGAGAAGTCCACGTAACGACTCAGCCTAGTAGACCGTGAGAAGAATTGTCATCCAAGTACACGTTTTTTTTTATTCTTCTCAAAAAAAGTACACACATGTTTTTTTTTAAAACAAATTTGAATAAAGCTAGTCATCCAATTTACCCCCCAAAACAGAAAATATAGAGAAACTTTAGGGCCACGTTTGGTTCGCAGAAAGGAACCATCTTGTTCCTTTCCTGCATTTGGGATGCAAATGGAAATGAAATCGTTTTCTGAAGGAAAGAAAAATAAAGGGGAAAGTGGTTCTTTCCAAATCTCAAATGAATCACTTCCCCCATTCTTTCTTTGCATTTATTACTCACAACATATTATTTTATTACATTATTTTCAAACTTTTTAACAACTTTCCTGATAACTTTCCTTACGTTACCAAACATCGGAATGGAAAGTTGTTGGGAAATTTCATTTTCCTTCCCATAGGAAAGACAAAGAAATTACTTTCATTTCCGTGAACCAAACGAGGCCTAGGTGAATCAAAATGTTAAACTTGGATGTAGTCTTGCATTTTCCTCAAGTGGAAGAGGTTGTAGGCACCTTGATAGCCAACTTGTTCTTGCACCTCTTTATATTATGACAGATCACAACATCCCTCAAAATTGTATTTTTAGTTTCGGAAGGTCTTCGTATCTTTTTCTTGTTTTCCTCCCCAATCAAGTTACATGTTCTAGTCTAGTCGTATTACTATTTGGTATAATGATATTAGAACTTAAGTTCAACTCATAAATTAGTTGTTGTACATTCTCAATTGTAACATTACCACCCTGAGGTGTGAGGCAGGGAAATGACGTGCGTATGTGGAACCCTAGACCCTTCTCTTTTGGTATGGAAAAAAGACAATGGGGGTCTTTTCTCGAGGTTTCTCTTGTGTGGTTAATCAAAGAAACATCAATGCCTCGTGCGTCATTTCCAACGCTAATACCCCTGAGAGGGTTGAAGGTGGTGCTGCCCATATGATACAGGCGTGTGTGCAGTTACTTGTTGTCCTTGCCTCTCTTGCACACCCCAAGATTTTTTATTGTAACAAAAAAAAAAATTTGTAATATTACCAATTTTAATGGATAGGACTCCAACCACAATCTTCTTTAGTCTAATTTCATATTGAAAAAATATGGTTTGCAAACTTGATCCTCATATGCAACACATAACAAATATTCAATATTTATTTCAACATATAACTTACATATTGTGACATTGTTTTTTTTTTCCTTCTTTTGTTCTATCTTGATTGTAACATGTGGCTGACGAACCCAATTAGACACCAATGCCCCAGTTAAGCTGAGACAGCTCGGCCCAAATCAAGTCATCTCCATATTCTCCAAGTAGTGGTTTTTATTGTTGAATCAAATTTCTTCTTTCAGACCAACAAAAGTCAAAAACCATTACTTGTTTTTGAGCTCCCAAACAAAGAATTTCAGTTGCCTGTAAATTAGTGCAGTACATACATAGATACACAGTGATAGTCAATTTTACCTTACACCAACTATTCAAGTCACATTGCATTACACCCCAGAGACCTAGTTTGGTCTGAAAAATCCCAATTCCTAAATCCTCACCAATTCAGCAGCAGATAAAATCTCAAAGAATTTGACACCCAATTTACACGGGTTGAAATCCTTTCTGGGTTTGAAGTCCCTGTATATAGATTAGATACCAAGTCGTTGTTTGAAGAGACACAGAGTAGTGGTGGTGCTGCCCGTGCTCGTGAGCTCACAAATTCAACAATGGGTCGTTCTCGTGGAAACTTTCACTCCGATGAGGACCCCACTCAGAGGTTTCAGTTCGTTTTCGATTAAAAGTTTCGTGCTTTTCGATTAGATTATTGGTCCAAGTTGCAATTGAGCTGCTGTGGTTAGGGATTTTGATTGCTTTTGTTGCAAAATTGGGGCATTTAGTGGAGCTGTTATTGTGTAATGATTGCTTTGAGTTTCTTGCAGTTTGAAAGCATGGATAGATTTTTAGTGTTATACACTAGTACAAGTGTGTGTGTGTGTGTGTGTAGTGAAATGGAAGAGGTAGTCCTACATATTGTGGCTCTTGATCATTCATGACAGAATTGGGTTTACTCTGAATTTCGACTTTTTGACCGTGCAGATCAAGGAGAAAGAAGAATGCATCCAGTGGAGAGAATTTAGAATCTTCAGCTGCAGGTACTTTCCCACTGTTATGTAACTGTATAGCTGTGAGATAATGCCACCCGTTTGTTGTTTTCTTTTTAAGTTTTGTTTCTAATTCTCTGTACTTTTGGACGCAGGTCAGGGGAAGAGTGAAGGGAAAAGGGCTTATCACTGCAATTATTGCAACAAAGACATTACGGGGAAGATCCGAATCAAGTGCAATTCTTGCCCTGATTTTGACCTATGTATAGAGTGTTTCTCTGTAGGAGCAGAGCTGACATCTCATAAAAGCTATCACCCTTACCAAGTTTTGGTTAGTATTAAGAAATCAGTCTCTTTTTCCTATAATCATGTTATTCAGATTTGTCTATGGTTCTAGGTTATTTGCTTAACACAAGTTGTGCATCAAGTGTCTTGTTGTATAGAAGTGACTTTATTCCTGTTTAAGCGGTTCTCTAACAATTAGATAATCAGACTGTTTGGACTTACCCTCTCAACAAATATTCATCATATATATACAGGAGCCTGTTCCAGTAAAAAGAAAAATAGATAAATAAAAACTTTCTAAGTGTAAGACGTATATGCAGACATAAGACAACCTGATTTTATATTTTACTTTCCGTTTTCAGTCAACAAGGTGCTCAGTCTAGTTTTCATCCAGATATGATGCACCGCTTGATATGAGTGATTCTGGACAAATGAAAGTATCCCTCATTGCTTTTTCTTGGCTTTTTTTATATCTTCATTTCAACAGGACAATTTGTCTTTCCCACTTATCTGCCCAGACTGGAATGCAGATGATGAAATACTGCTTCTGGAGGTATTTTATTTCATATTTCATCCGTCAAATGATTTGCTACTGGGTCGTTGTTGATCTGTTCATCAAAGTATTTGGACTCGGGGGGTAATATTTGACTTATATCTAATATCAGTCTTTGTTCTAAAAATTCCTTCGTGTAGGCAACTGAAATGTATGGACTGGGGAACTGGGCTGAAGTTGCTGAGCATGTTGGGACAAAGAGTAAAGAACAATGTATAGAACACTATACGAATGTCTATTTGAACTCTCCATACTTTCCTCTTCCGGTATGATACATTTTGAACAAGTTGATTTTCTTTCTATCTTAATCTTTCAAATCAATAATCAAGTTTTGGCATGTATCTGTTCAAGGACATGTCTCACGTTGTTGGAAAAAATAGAAAGGAGCTTCTTGCTATGGCTAAAGGGCATGGTGAGGACAAAAAAGGTCAGCAACAACTACTTCCTGCCCAAGTTTTGTTTTTATGTTTTTGGTTTCCTTGCATAGTCGTACATATTACTTGACTTCTAGACAGACAAGTAGGATGGGCTACTGCTCTGCCCAAGTCCTTGTCACCCACGCTATATAAAATATCTCCTCATAATATAATGATAGTTCTCACACAGACTAGATGAGTTTTGTGCACTGAGCTTCTGTAGGTTCCTCTTCTACTAGAATGGGAACAGTAAAGTATGGCATATTAGGAGTTATATACTCTAAAGGGTCCTATTCTTTCTCCTTTTATTCTTCTTGGTGTTACTTTTTCTTAATAACAATTTTTTTCTGTCTGCTATAGGATTTCCTATGCTCGGGGATCACAATGTGAAGGAGGAATCTCCATTTTCTCCTTCAAGAATCAAGTATGTTCATTATTCCAATATGCACGTTTATGTTACACTTTCAGTACAGATATGATGTACCATTTCATTGAAATTTTCTTGATTTACTCAGATTGGAAGATTCACACAAAGGTGGCCCCTCTAGCCGTTTACTGTCTAGCATCAACACTGGTCAGATAAGATCTATTCTCGAGTACCTCTTTATGATTTATCAAATGGATCCTGCCTTTCAGATTTGATTCTCAAACTTCTTCCTTTTCTCACACTTCAGATGCAGAATCTGGAGTTCGCTCTAGTGGTGCAAGTGTGGCAGCAACAGCTGGTCACAAGAAGCCATCCAACATGACACAGATTAAAGATGGTCCTGGTGTCTTTAAAGTGGAAGGTTGTACATAATCTTCACCTACAGATTGCAAATGACACCTCTGCTTTATAAAATTTCACCTTTGTTGGTTTTAAGCTGTAACAAAAGTGACACAAGTTTAAACACTAGAGCTTAGCCATGGTTGTTGTCTTGTTTGTGCATGTGTGCCAGACTGGGCGAGTGTTTGTGTCTGTTTTCATCCTACTCTTATTCATTCACTTTATAGTTATTAACAAGTTAAATGAATTGGTCCGAGATCCATAACTTAATGTCTTAATATGGTCGAGATAAAGTTATTAACTCTTCTTTCTTTATTGTTAGCAGAACCTCAAGTTGGCAGGAAAGGCAAGAAACCAAGTTCTTTGGTGAATGAGGGTCCTTCTTTAGTTGAGATGAGTGGTTATAACCCCAAAAGGCAGGAGTTTGATCCTGAATACGATAATGATTCTGAACAGTTATTGGCTGATATGGAATTTAAGGATAATGACACTGAGGATGAACGTGAGCTGAAGTTAAGAGTGCTGCGAATCTATTCAAAGAGGTACTTGGTCACTATAAGTTAAATAGTATGTTAAATCCATCTAGACCTTCTAACTTGTGATGTAGCCAAGTGTTAGCTTAACATGCATGGTGACAAGTGAATGGTGTAGCTAAATAAGGTTTTAATTTACTGGTGCAATGAGGAGGGTTTGTCTGGGATATATTTTTCCTTTCCCTTTTACATTTATTTCTCTCTCTCTCTCTGCGGTTAAGAAAATTATTTTGATGCTTTGGATATACATAGAAGTTTTTTCACATATTATAGTTATGACATGGAAAAATCTTCTCTCTTAAAAAAAAAACACAATAACTTGAAAAACTCCAAGCTATGGACACTTGTTGCCTTAAACAGTTAAACCCATTGAGTACCTTTTTGAGCATATATAAAGTTCCTATACTCCCCTTATTGCTCTTTAAAATAAACTTGTTGGCAGACTTGATGAGAGGAAGCGTAGAAAGGATTTCATACTAGAAAGAAATTTATTATATCCAAATCCTTTTGAAAAGGACTTATCTCCGGAAGAAAAGGCGATATGTCGACGTTATGATGTCTTCATGTGCTTCCACTCCAAAGAAGAGCATACAGAATTACTTCAAACTGTTATTGGAGAGCATCGAACTCTGAAAAGGATCCAAGAACTTAAGGTATGACTCTTGGCTGACTTTGGACTTCTATATGTATTTGATTCAATTTACCTTATTTGAGAACAAAATGCTCTTGGAATCCACTTTCAGTTACTAATGGGAATATATTGTACGCAAGCATGTTGCGTGATCTGGCTGAACTTTGTATGCTACAGCTGATTTTGGTTGTGTCAAATGTCAAATCACTCCTAACCAAAGTAATTTAATTATGGCTTACCATCCAAACTCTAACATGTATGTCTAGTGTTAAAATTAGAATGCATAAGATCAATAATTTGTCCTATAATTGCTTTCCATTCATCCTTCGCGCATTGTGCTCTTTCTTTTATAAGCACTCATCTTATAATCTCAGACATAAGAACCCACACAGACATGAGTATGCTTTTATTGATTCTCTCCTAATTCATATAATATATTCATACAGGAAGCCCGAAATGCTGGTTGCCGTACATCGTCCGAGGCAGATAGATACCTTGAACAGAAAAGGAAAAGAGAAGCTGAAGAGAATGCTCGCAGAGCAAGGGAAAGTGGCGAGGTTGGCCCAAGTCAGGGAAATCCAAATTTAAGCTCTGCCAGTGAAATGGATATATTGGGTGTTTATGGATCAGATTTACTGTCTGAAGCTGTAAGTATACATTACCAACTTCTTAGTTTTTGTCACAATGACACAATTCTGGTTGTTTTCTCTGTTATTTAAGGTTCGCCAATGGTCCTTCATGTTAATAGGTTATTTCTTTTAACTCATCATACTATCAAAAATTCTGTTGTAGGATTGGAGAAGATTGATCATGCTTTTTCATGTACCTAATATTAACTCAAGTGTCTATTGTTGTTGTACCAAGACTTCACTGAAACAGTCTACTTTTGCCCTATGGCAGGAGAAACGTCTCTGCAGCGAAATGGGGTTACCCCCACCCTTTTACCTTAAGATGGAAGAAGTCATCTCAATTGAAATCTTCAGCGGCAATGTCACCAAAAGATCAGATGCCCATCACCTGTTCAAGATTGAACCTAGTAAAATTGACAGGGTCTACGACATGCTTGTGAAAAAGGGGATTGCACAGTCTTGATGTGATGCCTGGCTTCTTGTTCTTTATGTTGTAAATTATTTCATTTTGTATCAATTTTTTTTTTTCCAAAGAAATAACCAAAATGCAAATGCTGTATTTATCCTTTTCAATTCAAAAGTAAATCAGTATTTTGTGCTTGCATTGATTAATCACCACGTTACACCATATGAACATTCATTAACAACGACATTAAAGTATCCCCTAGGTGATATAAAATCACATGTCCCATGCTAGGCATTGGCATGCCTCTCTTATGCTTTTAAAGCATTGAAGACTGAAACTAATCTTACGAGCTTTACTATTAGATCTGAAATCTTGAAACTATAGGTTAAAACATACGAAGGATACAGAGCGCAATGTTTAGAAGTCGCTACACACCAGGTATGGCTGCAAGAGCATAAACTAATGAACTCTTAAAGACTGAATTGCACTACTGCCATCAGCTTACATGTACTTCTGCGCTTGATCCCAAAGAAACTTAAATCTATCAGATATATATAGCTGTACACCTGCCAATTTTCATGGTGCTAGAAACTAGTTTATCATTCTTTTCATATTCCTATCCCGATACTTCCTTTTATCTACAAAAACCAGAACACGGTCATCAAGGTAAGAAACTCCAAATCAGTCCTGAGCAGCCACTTCCATGGCTTCTGGTGTTTCACATTTCTCATAGGCAGGATCAACTTCTTCCTCGAAAATAGAATCATCCTTGTTGCAAGTACCGCTATCACTAGAACTGTCATTTTCATCTTCATTACTGGTACACGGCTGCTTCCTCAAATTGACTCTCTTCTCATTTTCCAACTCATCACCCATTGGAACTAAATTTCGTAATTCTGGTTTTTCTTCAAAAACTTCAAGTTTAGAAGATGTATGAACTTTGGAGCAACACCACTCTGCCATAGCACTAGCACAGGGAGTCGTGATTTTAATGCTAGAACTGACATTTTCAGATATATATAACAGTATATCAGGCTTTGCCTTTACATGAACCCATTTGTTGTCAACCCACTCTCTCGAAGCCCTAATATCCTGTCTCTGGAAAGTCAGAAGCTTCTCCTCACCTAGGATCATATTCAAAGAACTAATAATGATAACTGTCTGGCAAACAAGATAACATACTTTACTAACAAGACTAACAAGTTCAAGTCGTCGTGCACTATTGTGAAAAGTGAGAAACATGGTAAAAAATGGTTTCCATCTCAGAGCATACCAGGGAAGTAGACTTGTATAGCAGTTCCAGAGACGTCAACTCCAGCAACAACACCTTCCCACCAGCCATCACTCCACCATGCATCAACTGGTACTCCAACGTCAAAAGAAGACATGACAGAATCACTGGGGTGGCAGGGCCGAATTGTCAGGCGGCCTGAGCATCTCATGCCCAGTTTATCAGGAGCAGCAACTCTAAAAGCAGGGACCCATTCCTACAGATTAACAAAAATGTGAAGATCTAAACTTCTTCTGTGATTAGTACAGATTCACATTTCTTGAGAATTACTCATGCTAGAACACAATATTGTTTCTTGGGATGTACACATACTAAAACACAATATTGATAGAATTAGAGTGAATCTATATGCACACCATGCACTCAAAAACTCATCATATGAGACAAGCAATGAAGCTATGTAATTTTTATGTACTTGGAGAAACGATCGCTTTCAGATCTATATATGAAGCAATGCCATTACAAAGGTATATACCACCCAATGTCTGCCCAAGCTCCCCTCTTCCATCGTGAAGCCAGAAGAGAATTCAAAATAAAGATAGACATACCTCCAAATTACCAGATCCATCTACATCTTGCACATCATCATATTGAACTTTGAGAAGCTTCTGAGATGTCTGCAAAACCTTACACCTAAACCAGCATCCTCGAATGCCACTATCTTGACAGAGCAGTTCTATCTTCTCATCAACCTTAAAAGAAACTGGACATTGGGGAACAGATTCAACAGTCTCAACTCCAATTGCTTTCCTTGATAGTTTTATTTTCAACTTTGGGTATGTTGGAACGCAGTTTTTCAGCTGACTCTGGGTATGCAAGTTTCTGATACTAGAATAACCGGATGCAAGTCCCTGATGCTCCTCATAGCTTCTATTTCTCTTACAATTCACCCTCAGGGGATCACCAGGTATTGGCTCTTCCTCATCTTTATCATATAACATATCACACTTGACTATTTTCTTGGAGACTTGGGGAAAATGTAAGGAAGAAAGGATTGCTTGATTAGAATACCCCCGCAACTTAGCAAGACTGAAGGGCCTAACCTCATGGTTCTTAAGCTGTCTAAAGCACATATGGACTCCAGATGAAGAACTGTGAGCAACACTAGCCAAACATTTCTCATAATGCTTAGGAGTTAAAACTGTTGCAGGACCGTCAATACACTCAGCACTAATCACCTGTACATGAGGTGTGATAAAAACTTCTCTCGGGTGTGGGTTCAGATCAGGGATTACATCCTCCACTTCCTTACTGTGGTGAAACCATCGCACTTTAACTTTTTTCTTCCCTTTCCTGTCTTCATACATGTCTTCCACATAACCAAGGTAGTAATGTTTTTCTAAAGCCCTAATGAAGACAAAGGAATGGACCTGAAAATCAAGGCCAGTAAAAAAAAAATATTACAGACTGAAAAAAATAATAATAAAAAGAGCACAACTACATGTTGAATTGGTAAAGTATACAATAAAAATTCTTTAATTAAAAAAAAAATTGTAAAGCAAAAGCAATAGAAAATCAGTTGTTTGCTTACAGAAACAGTAGTTCCATTCCTGCAAAATGCTGGGTAGTGCTTCAGCTGCTTGCCACAAATCCAGGCAACACCAGACCATTCAATATGTGAATTTTGACCCTTCAGTTTCCTTGGAACCTGAATCAGAAATGGAAATTACTTCCTAAAAGAATTTGAAAACCCAAAACCCAGACTTAGCAAAAGACAATTAGTGGATACCATCTGATCAGTTTGACGAGCACCGACTCCATTAAGCGATAAAGCTTCTGTTGTTTCATTTGACGGTGAATCTGTTAGAGGATGAGTAAGCTCATCTTAAATAAACTTCAAGCTCAAATAGCAAAGAAATGTGATAAAAAGATCACAAATGAATTAAATCAGACAAAAAACAGAATTTAAAATAATGACTGTTCTAAGGCCTTGAAACTTCAAAACTGAAAGAGCAAGCACATCAACAAGTAACAAGGTATCAATAAGTTTCAATCAATACGGAGTTTGCTGAACAACATGCCAATCTTAGTGTACTTTCTAGACGACAATGGGCAGAGGACTGGAACACTGCATCCAAACCAACAATTCACTCTGATTGTCAAACAGCTATCCAAAATCCCATTTCCCCCCTATCTTTTTGCAAGGGAATGGGCAAGAAGGCAGACATAGGAGACTCATTATTGTTTATGGTAACATTTGGCTCATATACGATTGCCAAACGGTAAACTGAACTACAAAGAGGTTTAAAGTCTTCATGATCAATGTGATAAGAAACTTCAGACAATGTGTTTTGCCAGAACCAAAGATAAACATGACTTCCTGATATAGGATACATGCCAATGATAAGTACTCAACTCAAGCACCAGTTTTTCACAACATTGTTTCTCTAATAGATTAAACTTAGAAAACAGAAGTATCAATTCTATAGGTGACAAGTTTTATTCAGCCCAAGTAATGACCAAATAAGTTAATGCTTCCAATTAAGGTTACAACCTCATATGGAAACTCTGGTGAATGCCCAGAGGTCGACAAATTAATTTCCAAAACCAAATAGGGAAGCTACAGAATCAATGAAGATAAAGATATTCCTCCTAATCAGCAATATCATGTCAGTCAACAGACAAATAATTTTCAACTTAACTAACTACAGCTACCCTGCATACTGCTGACATGATGTAGATACGTCCGACAAAACGAAAGCAAGGAATCCATAGCCAGATTTTGAACTGGTAGGGGTGTAAACAAATACACAATTGACATGTACTAAAATCTTAAATTTCAATGACTCGATGGGTTTGCCAAAGGTCACAGATTAGGGTTTACAACAAGTTCGATTTCAAATAGAAAACAATGCACACAATATACACATATAATAGTGCAAAGCAGCAGCAAAAGTGATCGATATGTGTGAGATTTAAGGTATGACATGGTGCCAATTCTTTCATTTGAGCTTGAAAATTCTGTCAACAAACTCATACTAGCCCTCTCCCTCCCTCCCCCTCCCCCTCTCTCTCTCCACTTCCCTTTAGTGTGTGCAGTGTATTTGTGATACAAGAAGAAGTAAAGGCAAGGATGTTTAATGTGAGAGGAGAGCAAGCTGTCCAAGAAAGTTCTCGTAAAAGAATGACCATATAGAGAGTAGAGACACGTAATAGCCAGCCTCTCTATTTTGAAAAGATGCTGCAATATAATTGGGTTTATACATATCTTCAAAAAAGGTTGTTTTTCTGCTCATCAAAGAAAATCTACATAATAAAACCATTCTCCTTTAATGATACATCACAAAGATATAGAATTAACTTACTCCCTTTTTACTGAATCTGAATCCAAAAAGAAAAAAATTAAGGCCAAACCAGTACTTCAATTTGGAAAGGTAAGCCAGGTGACATGTTATAATACAAACAATTGTATATTATTTGAAAAAAAAAAACACTTTATGTAAATATAAAACTTTTTAGAACAAGTTGCAATCCCCTTTTAGCTAAAGGACTCTGCTACTTGATTTACAAAATATTGAATTCAATGACATAAAACCTGCAGTGTTCCAGGACCCACTAATGCTTGTCCTAAACAGAGGAAATAACACCAATGCAACAAAAATCACTAACGCAACGTCAAAATGCCTCCATTATTCACTATGCACAGAAAATTGCTTCCCTTAGCAATGTACAACTGTGCAAGCAATTTGTATCCTAAACTTGGTAGATCAAGTGCTACTCTTCTGCCATGTTGCTATTTAAAGCTAAACAGTACATCTAAACAATGCTTATCATAAGCTTTATTGGTGAGTTTAAATTCAACCACAAATCACAACAAAGAATATAGTATTCCATCATACTCATTTAAATATAAATATATACCATGATATGAAGCCAAAAAAAAAATTGGTCATATATAGCTTAAACATACTTGAAACCTCGGACCAGCAACGCTTGGAGAGCAAGGATCCAAGCCAGTGTACAACTTCTCTTCTTGATCGCCACCTGGTACACGCATTGATGAATCCCTCGGAGCCGCAAGTGTCGAGGAACTCGTCTGAAACAACATACAACATGTGCCTTATACTCTTCTCAGTCCCTATAACAGCAAGGACTGATTCCCCTGATGCCTTCTTCAAGTAATAGTGCACCACACGGTTACCACGCTCATGACACAGAATGTGCTCCTCCCACGCCACAAACCTTTGTGTTTTTGCCATCATCATATTACTTGAAGATCCCTAAGACCACACAAGAAGCTCCCTTTATCACATTACCTGCAAATTCCCAAATGTTAAAGCTTTCCGAAACTAACAACACAACTGATTATAACACCATTGTTACAACTTTGGCTTCTACAAGAGATCAATCCAATTCAAGTAAAAATAAAGCATAAACCAATCTAATAATACTCATTCAAATGAAAAAAAAAGAACCAACCTTGAGGCAAAGCAAAAGGTGGGTAGGAGTAAAAATAAACAGTGGAAAGGTGAAAGCGAAGAGAGAGCTAGAGTAGTGAGCTGTAGACCCAATTCGCAGAAACGAACCGGGTCTATCACCCAGCTGGGTTCAACAAACGGAAGGCTGAAACGGCATTCACGGTGACGGCGTGATTGACAGGGCAAGAAAGCGGTTATTGCAGCGAGGAAGGTAAAGCAAACAAAACCCAGAAAGCGAAAACGAAAACGAAAACGAAAAGCAGAGATGGTGTTTCAGCTAGCGGTGGAAACAAGAGTGAGGTTTTGGGTTTAAGAGAGGAGGGAAGTGGGTTTTGGGGTTTATGAAAGTTAGGAGGGAGACAGAATGAGCTAATGAGAGGAAGAGAGAAGGCGGCGGGAGAGCTTGGGGACCAAGGCAGAGCAGCGGCCAATGACATTCGGTGAAGGAGAGGAAGAAGAAGAAGGAGGAGGGCGAGGGTAGAATAGGGAATATGGTATATTTGAGTCAGGTCAGGTACTTGACCCATTGACTAAGTGGGATTCTTTGGACACGTGTGCTCAGTACTTATTACACTCTACGTCGTCGTTTATCATTTTGTGAACTAGATTGAAATACATAAACGAGCGAGGCGGACCCGCGGAAACGATGTCCTAATTGCTAATTCTATACGAACTTACCTCTACGCCTTTTTTTTGAAAAAAGAAAAAGAAAAAAATTGTTCAGAGTTTTTATTTTTTTTAACCAAAATCATGGATTATAGCACACGGATTCTTGGTGAAAATCATATTTTCTTATTTATACTTTCAAATCATGATATTTTGCTCACTGACAGAACTAGAAAATTAATTTTTTTTACAATTTTTCAAAGTCTGAAATAAGAAAATTCATTAAAAACAAAAAATGCGGCAAAAGATTAGCCCAAACATAAGCAAGTGAGGCTACAAAGGTCCAACCATGCGGTGGTATCACCCTTAATATGTCTAATTTTGCAGAAATGAACTCGTATTGTTTTTAAAAGAAAATTATTCAAATATTTGATTTCTCACTTAAAATTGTGAATTATAGAAAAAATCACGTATTTTTAATATTTGAGATCTTCTCACTCTTGAATTATAATATTTAAACACTTATTAAATTGAAGGAACTCAAAAAATCTCAATTCAGTTTTTTCTTATAAATTTTCAAAGTTGAAAAACAAGTAAATTTCACACACAGAAAAAAAAATTACGTTAGCACTCTATTTTACCACTTGCACTCAATTTTTAACTGTATATAAGGAATTGAGTACAAAGAAGAATTGGTGAAATAGAGTGCCAAAATTATCACACACAAAAAAGTGCCAAAAGATTCGTTGCAGTTGCATTATAGATGGTACAAAACTTTCACACTGAATCAGAACTCATCTTATCTTGTATATATAGACTACAGAAAAGATATGGATATGCAAGTATGCAACCATGTCCACATATTTGTAACCCAAGAGGATAATAATGAACGCACAGAAATAGACTAGCAGTACTGAGAAAACCCTTCGAGGCTTTGAGCTATCTTTGAGCTCTGGAATTGGGGGATCATATTGGAACGAACAATATGAAAATGTCCACACTGAGCAGCTCCCAATTACACCTCTTGAAATGCACCGCTACCACTCTAGCAAAATCAACCTCCTCATCAAATCCTTCATATCGGTTTCTCAATCCCATCTCATCATCACAACAAAAACACCCTCCTTCATATCCAACTATATCATCCGCATCTTTACCTGCTAGAAAATGCAACATTGGAAAAGCCAGTAGTCCCAAATGCCTTGAAAAGTCATCCAAAATTCCTACACGAGTTGATAATGGGAACTTACAATCATCCAGGTTTTTGATAATGGGAGCTGTTTCTGTAGGAGTTGCGATGCTGCTGATGGGGATTGATGATCAGCAAAAGGCAATGGCTTTGGGACCAGAAGGTCCACTGATGGAAGAGTTTTGGGACAATGTAAGGAGATATGCACTGTATGCTCTCACAGTGAGTACAGGTGCTCTCTACACTGTCTTCCTCCCTATATACGAGTTGTTGAAGAATCCCATCTCTGCAGTTCTCGTCTTGGTCATTTTAGGTGGAAGTTTCTTCATTCTTACCCAAGTCGTTTCAGCCATGATTGGTGCCACAGACTTTGATTATCAATACCAATATTAATGATGTCCATGAGTTTAATCTGATGATGAAGAATAGGTACTTTTTGAATCCATCTAGTTATAGATAGATATGAAGTCTACTTCTATATATTACAATTGAAGTTGTATAGAAGCAAATTAAGAGCAGTACAAGTTTCTTCCTTATCTTATTAATTCAGAGGAATCAGAGCTTATATCTCTTATCTTATCCAAGTTTCGACATGGTTTTCTGCATACATGATTTATATTGTAGCACATGACAATTGGCATGTATCACTGCTAGAGATATATGTAAGATTTGAAAACAAATTAAAGGTAGCTAGCTAGGGATTAACAAATTCTCTGCTTTGACAAATGACAAAGCATGTGATTCATTTGTGCATAGGTACGTACTTGACTGCTTAACTAGCATTACATATGCTCATAATAAGGAACTAGGAACCAATAACCATTACTTAACAGCTGGTATTATATATCCGGTAGCAAGCACTAGTTAATTCAGTGGCTAACAAGCTACAGACGAAACAGAGAGAGGGTAACGAAAGCTATTGGCATATTGGAAAGAGAGGGTTTGTCCAGGGCCAAGAGGCTGACCATCATTGACTAGGCAGTCGTTGTAGTCCATGCGCCTGAAGACTTTAGGATTGACAAGGCGGGCGGAGCTAAACCATCCACAGTTGATGTGAATGTCAGAGATGCTGCAACCTGAGACGCACGTGTTGAGGATCTGAACTGTGTAAGCCGGAATTCCACTTGGGAGTGGAGCCGTTTCCCCTTGGAAGATTGTTATGTCGTCCTTTGAGCATGCTTTCCCAACTGGATTCATGTCACCCCCATCTGATCCATCTCCATTTCCATTTCCATTTCCATCTGATCCTTCTCCTTCCCCATTTTCATCTGATCCATCTCCATCTCCATCTCCATCTGCAATTAATGAAAAAGTACAACAGAATTGAACACTTTCATACACTCAAAAGGCCTAGAGAACAATTTAGATTGGAGACAAGTCCATGTGCAGTTTTGGACCACATCTTATCATATATATGTTGGTTACTGGAAGGTCCAACCAAATGATCAATACTGGATTGCATTGCATCAAAGCTAGCCCAGATCGATGCTCAATAACTAGTTGACAAATTAATCTTGGGACACAAGGCCCAATCTTGTCTGAACCTCCAGTCTTCCACTATGTACTCCTATGTACTATATATGCAGGCATGCAGCTATAGCTTGAGTACTAATGATTAATGAACCACGTACATATATAATTTGCATGCAGCTGGAAACAGATAAAAGACTGATCGAGAGGGGAAAATTAATTAAAGCAACATATATTGAGGCCAGACTACCGTGCAGTAGTTAGCTAGCTGTCTAGCTTAGTCAGGAAGATAGAGGCCGGTGAGGGGTACGTGAAATAATGACTTAGAATTATGACTGACTAGGCTAGGGAAGGGATCGAGGAGGAATGCGATCGATAAACCAAATTCAAATCAGTTAATTTATTACATTACCAGATGACTGCAACAGCTTCCGACCAGGTCGAGGTCCAAATAGGGCGGCAGTGTTGGTGTTTTTCTTGGTAAAGACCACTAGTCTCTTAATGTCATCTATTTCCCCAGCTGCTGCAGTACCCTGAGTTCCTCCCATGTGAAACAAGTCCTCCACTACTGCCATATAAATTTTAAAATCTTCCTTTGATTAACACAGAAAAATGTACGTACAATAGATAAAGCCAACAGAATATCAATTTGTCAATCATGATCGTGGAGGAGCTTAAATTTTAATTAAAGACCTTATTTTAACTACTTTAGTACTTATTACAGCTTGTTCATAAATGTATGAATACTCGTGAAAAAAGGATGACAAACATAATTATATATATCTGATAGCTAGCATTCAGGCATGCATATATATGCATGGTCAGTCAATGATCATCTCGGAAATTAAATCAAAATATTTTATGTTGGGTCGAAATGGCACATAAATTAGCGGCGTCTGCACTACGAAGCACGCTATTATATTTAACAATTAATTAATGGTCCTCAAAATATAGCCATATATATATGTACTAGCAAAGCAAGCGGAGAATTAAAGAAAGCAGATCTATCGAGGAATTGCTGAAGGAATGTATGTGTGTACCGAAGAGCAAAGGAAGCATAAAAACGAAACAGAGAGCCAAAGAAGCTATGCAAACTGATCTCCATCTGCCGTTCACACTTTTCAGTACTCCTCCTGAGCTCGTGATGATCCCAGATGCCATCTCCTCTATCCGATCGATCTGCTTCAAACATATACATACACGCACATCAGCAAATATTTAAGTATCTATCGTCAGAAATTAAGCTAAAACAAAAACCCAGCCAACTGATATGCATAAAGAGCTATGCGCGCATGAAGGAAAATAAAGAAGAAACATATCGAGTTTGAAGATTTAACCTTATGGTACTTCAAACAAAAAACAGTATCTTACTAACTAGCTAGAGCCACTGTGTAGGAAAATAGCTAAATAGACGTGAATCTAACAGATGATCTGACTCTGATCGCGGCTAAAGGGAGATCGAGCAAGCTGAAGCTGAACTGCTAAAGTGAAAGATCAAGTCTTTATAACGGGAATTGGAGTGCTCGAGGTTACATTCATTCCCAATGAGCCATTTATATGCGATTTATTACGAAAGTTACCACTGCCAGCTTTTGAGAGTCTGCATGCAGAGTTTTTGACTAGTTGACTGTCCCTTTCCAATTGTCCACACGGCTGGATTTGAAAATAAAAGTAAGAAAAGGTGATTAGAATACAAAATTAAGCTTAAGCTTATTATGATTACATGTGTATCAATTATGAACAACATCAAATTATGATATTTTGTTTTCTTTCGTCACCTCTTGTTTTTAGGAGTAAATCTGTATACGTTAAGAGAAGCTATATATATATATAAAACAATTATAGGCTTAGGGTACTCATTATTGAGATTGATGTAGAGCTTCATGAAATTGATGACAAAGTTGCAAACTTGCAATGAAGTCCAATAAAGATAGCTTTAGGAAAGTTTCCTAGCTAATTAGGTCTAAGTGTCTAGCTAACAAATGCAGCTGACCGGATCATGGTGCTTTGCCTGCGCGCAGAATCGTTCGTGCATGCGGCCATGTATAAACATTTCATCCAACTTTTCTCTTCTCTTCGTCCCTTTTTTACGCCCTATATTCCGATCGAGTCGCACCAAAGTTCCTAATTAATCTTGACCTCCTGGCAGTCCAGGTCCTCAGTAATTACCACTACTAAGTACTAACTGATCCTGGAAACTTTAAGCAAAGCAGTAGTTGGGCATTTACTGTATGTGTGAGCTAAAATGCAGCAACATTAATTGAATGCTTCTCAGTTCTCACACTTGCATCAGTCAGCTTTAGTAGTTGTACGTTTTCCCAAGAAAGTTTGCAGCTGATGGATAAGGCAGCACCCAGCAGGCCAGCAACTGAGCAAGCAAGTTTAATTCGTCGATCATTAATTTGCATGTATGGTAATTAAGATTTTAATTAAGAGAGGGAACTAACTAGCTATATAGAGTTAAGAAAAGTAAAAGCCCAGCCCCTGCAACCTAGCTACTAGTTACAGTTTGCTGCACTAATTAAGCTTTTATTTTGTGTATATTACATGCAGAAAGGGAACATGCATGTGCAAAGCCAATGACAACCTTTAGCAAAAGAAAAAGGAAAAAACCTAGATTTAATAGGATCGAGTATGTCAAGAGACAGAAATTAAGAGATTCAAAAATGTTTTCTTGAAAAGGCTAATTAGCTAGCTAGGCTGGGCCAGGATTTGAGATATGAGATTGATGAGATGGTAAAAATAAAGATACAAGAAACGAAGGATGATACAGCCGCCAAAAGGAGCATGTATGGCTTTAGTAATGAAGCCATTGATCGATTCCAAGTTACTCGAACGGCCATTAACCGATCACGTAATACCGTGCAACTGTTGAGTGAGATTAATTGTAACACGTGGCAGCTGATGGCAGCTGCATGCTTAGCTAGTTAATTAGCTCTTCTTAATTAGTTAGTCTAGTTAATTAGCATGGTTAGTTAGCCTCATGTGGTATAAATAGCTGTACGATTGCTTGGTTCAGATAGAATGCAAACTTCAACAACTTTAACAAATTCTGTTAGTAATTTCTCTCTCAAATACTCTCTGTACCTTCGTCTTCTCCGTCTTTGTTTTTTCCTTTCTACAAAACCCTAGGGGTCATCTAGACTACCATGGCTATCATGGTATCAGAGCATGTATAGATCCTAGACCTGTGAACCTTGCTTCCGCATCTCTTAATCAAGAAAGGACGTACTCTGTTCATGTCTTACTCTCAGATCTAGTTAATTGAAAACTTTGGAGATCATCGGAGCTCGAATCAAGTATAGTGCTTTGTGAAGACCTTCGTCTCTGCATCTCAAGTGTTCGATTGAATTTTCAGGTGAATCGCACTTGTTTTTGCCTCACAATTTGTCAGATCTGCGTTCTTGCTTTATATTCTGGAGCCACAAAATATGAACTAGCTGTTTCCTGGAGCAAACATCTTTGTGATTATATCAATTGAGCTGTGCATTGTGATTAGTTGTGAAAAACAAAACTAGAGTATGATAAAGTGAAGACTTGAGTAAAATTAGGCTGTGAAGTGTTGATCTTTGTCAATATGAACAAAATTCTGAGCATAGTTATAAGAAAATTGAGCATCATACAAGATTAGGTTAAGTGTTGATCTTTCTCAATATGAACAAAATTCTGAGCATAGTTATGAGAAAATCGAGCATCATACAAGATTAGGTTACCTGTATAAGAGAAATCTTGATATTGTTTCAAGAAGATCATTGTGCTAATCACTGGTCATAATTTTCTTTGGAAGAAGTGAGCTTTCTGAAAGTATAGTCATGGTCATGGCATCTCAATGCACCTCTGAACTTACTCATGCTGATGTACACTCATTGATGAGTGTCATTACCATTCGACTTGGTGAAAGAAATTTTATCAAGTGGAGCTTCCAGTTTCAATCAACTCTTGCTGGAAATGGACTCTTTGGTTATTATGATGGTACAGAAATACCTCATCCTTGCTATGTGCTCACTACTGAAGGTGAAGTCACTAGTGAAGAAACATCTGCTTATAAAGATTGGAAACAAACTGATATGGCTCTCATGAGTTTGCTTATGGCTACTTTAGATGAGGATATTGTAGATGTGATCATTGGTTGCAGAACATCAAGACAGGCCTAGCTTGCTCTTCAAGAACGTTTTTTTGCTGCCTCAAGAGTGGGCATTATGCAACTCAAGACTAAGTTACAAACCATGAGGAATTAAAGGTGGTGAGTCTATTGAAAGGTATCTGCAGAAAGTCAAAAATGCTCGTGATCAACTTTTGTCTGTTGGAGTAAGTGTTCCAGAAGAGGATATTATCATTGTGATATTGAATGGTCTTCCTAAAGAATACTCTAGTTATTGAAAGCAGAGAAACACAGATCACACTTCGTGATTTAAGATCACAGTTGCTTGCAGTAGAAAGACGCATTGAAGGAAGCTTCTTGCTTAATCCTACCATGAGTGCTATGATAGCTCGTGGAGAAGAACCAAGGAATGCAGGACATGAGAACAGCTCTTGGAATAATAGAAATGGGGGGAAAATGAAGGATGGAAGAAACAGTGGAGCTGGTGTTAAGTGTCAAGTATGTGGCAAAAAGGGTCATACTGTGGATGCATGCTTCAAAGGTCCATAAATGTCAGATTTGTGGAAAACATGGACATCTTACTATTACATGCTATCAGAATCCTGATTACAAACCTCAACAAGGCACTCAAGTGCAGTCCTCAAGCCTCAACAGTGGACTATCTCCTGAATGTCAAATATGCTCGAAGAAAGGCCATACTGCCGCTAATTGCTTCTATAGAACTGATGTTCCTGCTGGACATCCATCACTGTCTATTCCTACCTGTCAGATTTGTGGTCTGAAGGGTCATGTTGCTTTGAACTATTCTCACAGGACTAACTTTGACTATCAAGGTTCTGAACCTCCTGCATCTCTTTCAGCATTGATTGCACAGAATAATGGAAACGATAGTGGGGTTTTTCCGCAGCCTCATATGGGATACTTGTTGTCCAATGATACTTCTACATCTCATTTCCCTGGTGGTTTTTATCCAAGTCCTGGAGCCTCAACTTCTGGTACAGGTGGTTCTTCAAGCAACACTGAAGTGTGGATAGGAGATTCTGGTGCCACTCACCACATGACTTCTGATATGAGAAACTTGACCATTGCTCAACCATATACTGCAGATAACAAGATCACTATTGGGAATGGGGCAGGTTTGGATGTGTCTCATACTGGTGCTTGCTACATTAAACCTGCAGATCATGTTTTCAAACTGAATCAAGTTCTTCATGTTCCTAGTCTAACTATGAATTTGTTGTCGTTTACAAAGCTATGCAGAGATAGTAGGTGCTTCATCACTCTTGATGAGAATAATATTGTTGTGCAGGACAAGGCAACAAAGACAATTCTCTACCAAGGAAAGAGCAGTGAAGAAAGATTGCTTCTCTTCAAGACACCACAACTTTCAGCAATAAACCAACTGTCTCATACTGCTTTGGTTGGATCAGCTACATCTCCTTCTGTTTGGCACTAACGAGTAGGCCATCCTTCTGAACCTGTGATGATCAAGATGCTCACTAGCTCTCAAATAAAACCACCTAGTTCAGCTCCTAGTCATGTGTGTTCATTTTGCTTAGAAGGCAAGATGCATAGACTGTCATTTCCAAAGTCTGAGTCACATTGTACTGTACCTTTTCACAAAATACATTATGATGTATGGGGATCTGCACCAAATCAGTATATAGAAGGTTATAGATACTATGTGACATTCATTGACGATTGTACAAAGTTTGTGTGGATTTTTCCACTGTTCATTAAATCTGAGGTTCTCGCCAAGTTTGTGCAATTCTATACTTTTGCGCAAACACAGTTTGATTCTACAGTTAAGATACTTCAAACTGATGGGAGAGGAGAGTTTAACAGTAAAGCCTTTCATAACTTCTGTTGACACCCAAATTTTCACAAGTTCAAATTTAATAAGTGACAGGTGAGTCATCGACCTCATAACCTAGTTAGGCCTTCAAACAAGCCCATCTCATGCCAAAAGGAAGCCTTCTAGTTAGCAAAATATACAACAAGCCCAAATTCTCAAACAACTAACGTGCCTCTTCAAAGCAGCCGACACGCTTAATTACCACGCAATACACGTAGGCCCAAGCTACGTTTGGGGCTTATACGGCGGGATGTGGTGTGGAAGGTAACGGATCCTGTGAGGCCCATTATTACGATAAGGCCCATCGATAATCTTGGACTTGGGAACCAAAATTCACGCTTGATGGACCAAAATCTTAACATGGGCTAGTAGAGAGATGAAAACAGGCCCAGCAAAACTCAAAACCCATTAGAATTTCCTCCTTACCAAAAGCCCATTACAGCAGCCTCTAGCCCAAGCCAGTTGAAACCATCTTCTTCCCAAACCAGAATGTCGTTCTATCCAAAATTGCTGCTGGGATTGATGCTTCACCATTTTTGGCAAAAACCCAGAATCCATGGAGAGGCTTTTTGATTCAATTTCCAATAGCCCTCAAACTTTGTGATTTCAATTTACAATAGCAGGAAATAAGGGATTAGGATCCCTCAAAGATCACAGCAGCACAAAATCTGGGATCTTCACCACCCTATGCTTACACCACCGACCTTCACCCTCATAGCCTAAACAAGCTTTCACCCATTTAGTTCCATGGGGAAAACAAAACTTGAAAGCTTGGGAATCATCTTCCTAATATTGAGAATACTCCCTCAGAACCCTTGGTCCTTATCACCGATCTTCTTCGCCCACCTTCGCTATAAAAGGCGGGTTCACTGCTGTTGGAAACCAAGCCACAACAACCCAGAAACATCAACACTAGGCCAAAAAAGCTAACAGACAACGGACCAAAATCGTTGTGTGATTTGGACGATCTCCGTTGTGTATCGGAGCGTTGTGTGATGAAAAATCACACAACGGTGCTGCACCGTTGTATGACATAAAAACAGTCAACATATTTTTGTTATAAGTGTTGTGCCTTCCCTCGACAGATTCTAGGCAGAGCTGCTGCGCAGCCATGCTATGCGTGGCAAGTGCATGCTTCAGACAACAAAACTTGTTTTCAAACTGTTGTTGGTTAAGCTCGTCAGACAACATGCCTTTGAATTTTACTGTTGTGTAATCGCTCCTCCCACTTCAGTTTTTAGACTATGACTGTTGTATGATTTAATTTCACACAACTAAATTTTGGTGTTATAAGAAGTCTGTTGTGTGAATTGTTGCTTGATTATTATGTAATAATCCGAATTTTGCATAATTAATACTCCATTGTTATCTAAATAATAGTATCGATCCATATTAGAAAGAAATCTGAATGCAATTCATCAATTCAAGTACTCCAATCCATACATTAAAGCATCAAATGTACCATAAACATAGTATTTTTCAATCATTCATACATTAAAACACAAGAACAACATTGAGAACAATATCACTAAAGGCTGAACAACTACTCTTCCTTGAACCTCTTCTTCACTTCATCCAGGCTTTCAATATCTCATATAAATGACTTTATCTCTCTGTTTTCAAATACCCAGCAAATCAATAATCTCAACTGCAATAGTATTCCAATCAATCTTTGGAAACATTTGCGCTCCCCAGAAACAAAAAGTTCTTTTAATTTCCTGCACACCGTAAACATCTAACTTTAGAGTCAAACAAAAGAGCAGAATTGAACTACCTTTAAGTACAATGAATCATTAACTAATGAGTAAAATTTTATATATATGTACGCTTAATTATAGATATAGAAATACATGGAGCTATTCAGTAAACCAAGATCAGTAATTGAAAAGCAAACACCAACTAAGATGAA
This sequence comes from Rosa chinensis, assembly GCF_002994745.2. Classification (NCBI taxonomy): domain Eukaryota; kingdom Viridiplantae; phylum Streptophyta; class Magnoliopsida; order Rosales; family Rosaceae; genus Rosa; species Rosa chinensis. The sequence continues at coordinate 405,922 of NC_037092.1, read as the reverse complement.
GATCACTTACACGTAATGTAGACTAAGCAAACTCCACCCAAATGCCCACCAATCTTTCAGCTTGAGACAAATATATCAATTCCATTAGTACTCAGTGTTAACTCCCAGATTTGATTACCAAACTGCCCAAAATGGGATTCTTTTGAAACCCTTAAAATGATAGGAATCCTCTTAAGACACTTACTTCTGCCACTCAAACCCAGATGGGCATGGGTTGAACAAATAGGGAGCAAAAAGCCAAGAAAGTGCCATGAACCAACTGGTCATTGTAAGAAGAATGTATGATAGAGCACTGCCATCATCATATCCATAAGCAAGGTACACTATGAACAAAAGAACTACTTCCAACCTGCAAACCAGAAGGAAAATAAATGATCAGTACACATACAAAACCTCCAAATCAATTTTCTTTTATAGGAAGCACATATTTCTTTGCTAACAGAGAAAAATATGGATTATACCTTTTTTTTAATGCATTATCTCTTGATATATCACTAAACTGCACATGATAATTGACCATGTCTATGTTGTGAAACAACATTGCTGGGAGATTATACTTGAATAAATTAACTTGCAAGTAAAAAATTAGAAATATCCCAACATATCTGCCAAATTTTATTACTTCCCAACCTTCCCAGATGCTATAGCAATATAGAATTTCATAATTCACCATTATATAGTGCAACTTGTCAAAAAGAGAAGAGCGAAGAGAAAGAACAGGAATCACACCCTTGGATAAAATGACTGCGGAAGTAAAGCCTGTAATTCTCTGTAAACTTAGTATGCCGGACTACAAATCCCTTGCCAATTGCTTGATAGTATTAAAAAAAATAAGCACAAGCCCAATTGACGAAAATCCCAAACTGAAAACAAAACCACTCAAGAGCAATCAAATCAAAACTACTTGCCCTCTGTGTGTTTCCTCAGATACTACATCTAAAAAGACATGACTATACCCTCAGATTCAGCTAATTTAGCTACTTTGCTCAACTAATAGAATAACTTATTTTCATTCCTTGTGACTCCTAATGGGTTTCCACCATAAAAATGTGCAAAAGGAACAAACTTGATCCTTGGATTCAGCTACTTTGATCTTCATATACACAAACAAATTAACTTATTTGCATTCCTAGTGAATCCTAATGGGTTTTCTCCACAAATCTATGCACAGATTCATAACACGAAAGTAAAAAGGTAAAAGATCTGGGAAAAAAATTACCTTATGAGGTGACTTGGGGACCTTTCTGGGAGGCTTGGGACGGGTACAGCTCACATGAGGCCTACCATACTATGGATCCCAAAGTCAGAGAAAAATAAAAACAAGGCAGATGTGATGCAAAGCTAAAAATCTTCCACTGGTAAGACCAAACTGACCCATTTGAAGCTAGAATGCCTTGGTCGAATAGTGGCTAGCGGTCCTTAGCTAGATAAAAGGAAATCCCCAAGCTCAAAGATGTACGCAGGCTAATTTCTTTTACCATCTCTATATCTGTAATGAGTACTTGATGTATGCTTACTATAAAGTAACAAAACAAGAGTTATCGAGAACTTCTTTTCATATTGTCACTACTTACTGTAAAAAGACAGGTAGGATAACCAAAAGAAAGGTAAAGGTAGTAAACCACAGAAGTCCATCTTGTACTAATGGGCATTCCAGCCATATTTACAACACCAATTGAACCTCGAATGCTATCTTTCCACTCTGGCTCCTCTGCAATTACGATTCCTGGAAAGTTCCCGACTACAAATAGCAAGAAAACATTCATGTATGTAACCAAATTATCTAAAAAGAAGGTACAGACAAGACTAGATTCATATTACCAGAAAATAAAAGCAGTGACATTTAACAAAGAAACCAAGAGTTTTCTGGAAGTTAAATTTGGTGTTAATTTTAATTTGTGTACTTATATAATAGTGTGGTAGATTAGCAACATTCCAATTCCAATCGAAAATTGTTTGTGTTACTCGTCTATGATCCTTCCAAGCCTAAAGCCTTAAGCTATTAGTAAGCAACTCCAGAATGCATATCAAGCGCAATTCAACTCTATGCACTGACACTAACATGTACACCCACAAAACTGAACCCAATGAGGACATATATGAGAGCAACAGAAATTACCAGAACCAGTAACTTAAGGAACAACCAAGCTCTATACTAACACTAATGAGAAACAGAACCAAAGATGTCATGTCAAGCATGAAACAATAACACATACTGTTTGGAAGGGAAACATATTAGTAGTAGGCTCAATGACCATTGAGTACTGGAAGGAAAACATAATCGTAACTTCTCTAAGTTGCCATAGCCTTTGGTCAGTGATCCTAAAATTCAAAAACCATCATATATGATGCAAATTAATCAGAAATCTTCAACTTAATTAAGTAGTATTTACCACACTATATGAGGGTTGGACTAGAACATTTAGAACATTTATAACCGTTTGTAACAAATTTAGAGGAAAAAGAAAAGGTATTCTTCCATTGCTTTTTGTGGTTTCTTGGGAGGGGTAAGACCAATTTCGCATCCTTCCAAACTATTAACCTATCTCTAATGAGTAGTTACTCCAAGAGTTTGCAAAATTGGATTTAATTAACTATAAGTAGGCAATACCTTCTTACCCGGAACAATTAACTCAGCCTTTGATCTAGAACGTGTCAAGACATGCACACTATGATTATCTGCATTCCAATTTTGGAATAGAAGAAAGTTCGATTTTAGTGCAACAACCATAGACATGTAGTATAAGTATCAGTTTCATAGACAATAGGTGTTAGGAATGACCTGCATGCAGCCTTTAACCTGGCAACGTCATGTTCTGCATCTCAGACCAAGCTGCAAACCACACCAAGTAGTCTTATTAACCACATTCATTCTTTATATGTATATATTAACCAAACCAATCTGCTTATCATCAGAAACTATACTTCAAAGTTAGAAATAAAAAGAGCCAGCAGAACATTAACAAATTTAGCACTTGTGTTAATATATATATATATATATATATATAGGCCAGCAGCATTTATACACAGCTTAAGATGAAATTATATAATCTTGATGTGAATCTGATTACTACATTCCAGGTTATATAATTTCAAGTTATAACCATGGAGAAGGGACTAAAGGGTTGTATTATAACTTGAAGCAATTGATATGACAATAACAGTATTTACATGTAAATCTAAATGCCACTTAATTTGTCCTCTGACTAAGATTCATTAGGAATCGGTTATACTATATCTTCACTTCCATATGTAATAGATTATATTAAAAGAGTAGAAATACAATCATGCTTTGCTGAGGGTTGTAGGTCTTACAAGATTACCAAAAGAAAAAGGGCCATTTATTTCAAAAACTCCAGAAAGAAAGGAATATGCATGCCCTAAACTGAACTAACCAATACCTCTGGTGAGAATTTTTGAACTAATGATAAAATTTGGGTTAACTTGTCAGAGAGACATCAACAATGGCACATACGCATACTTAACTTTGTGAAAAGCTGAAAAACAATAGGTGTATAGGGCATCCCAACACAAGGCATGTATTCGATGACTTATGAAATATCCCAAACATACTATATCCAACTAATCTCCTAACATACTGTCAGAAAATAATTAGAAATCATACAAAGTTGCAAAGAAGATAATATAGAACCCGTTAATACAGAAATTGAAATTGAAATTGTAAGGAAGAAACTTGGGATATGAACAATATACCTGATAACAACACTGGTATTGGCTTGAAAAGCAACGAATGAACTCCGGTCTTCCACAGCGCAATACCTGATAACAACACTGATTCGTACCATCCACTGTCAAAACAAACAACCAAATTAATCCATTTCGAGAAAGAGACGTACTGAGTAATCGATGAGCCGTGAGGAGGCTCTCTCTAGAGGCATCAATTGGGGCCAAGAGGAACGTGGAGGCCTTCTTCTTTAGCTTCTAGTCTTGGATTCGAGCGAAGAATTCGTCCGGGTGCTCCGACGGAGATTCTTTTAGGGTTGACTCGGGGTTTGGTGACGGGTAGGCTTTTAAGAACTGGAGTTGATGGCTGGGTTATGGGGTTTTGGTTAGGTTTTGGTGGCTGTGATTGGATTTGGTAGAAGAAGGTGTCGGATCCATTGAGGGTTTAGAGATGGAAGATTTAGGGTTGATTTACAGAGAGAGAAGTGAAATTAGGGACAATGAGGACTGGGCTCTGGAGAGAGAGAAATTCCCAAAGCGCGATGTTGAAGGATATAGTTGAGATTTCTAGGAGAGAAGAGAATGAAGAGAAGACGAGAGTGAGACAGGAGGGATGAGAAGAAGTTTTGCTATATTTTGACGAAGTGTCGAAGACGAAAAATGAATATTGTGCTTCTCTCTCTCTTTCTTCTGGGACGCATATAGATTTTTTTATTTTTTTATTTTTTTTACTCATGACTCATACAACAGATAGATCAAATTCTGTTGTCGGATTATCTACATATAAAATTTGAGTTGAGAGTCTGAGAGGGAAAACTCCCGCCTATGTACAATCACAAAATCAGTTTTTGCGTAGATGCTTATCCTTACTCATTCAGACAACATAAATATATCATTACGTTGTAAGAACCTAAAATTATCACACAAGTAACCAACATTTCAAGCAAAATTTTGTCATTTTGGGGCACATACAAATCTTGCCGCCTACATTTCCCTCACTTGGACAACACAAGGCTAAACACTGTTGTATGACATTTTACAAGTTACACTCATACAACAGAAACAAGCAAACTGTTGTACTATGTAGTAAAAATTAGTGCATGTGAGGTAGAATTTGGAGCCAAATTTGAGTGAAGGTAGGAGGGAAATCTGCCGCTATTTTTTTTATCATTCACACAACAAAATATTCTTATCAGTGTTGTGCAATCACCTTCTACATAAAAACATCAAAAATTTTATGGTCTTCTACAACGTGAGGTTCTTAATCGTGTTGTATGATTGACTTTCCATCATCACACAACATCTTTTTTTTTTCGTTGTGTAAAAACTGTTGTATGTTGAGGTTATTGGCCTAGTGCAAGCAAGAGATCAAGCTCTATCTCTAAATCCCTATCCATCAATTCATCCCAATCAACCTTAACCCAAAACCCAGAAATCATGCCATTGCTGGAACTCTCTCTCTCTTTCTGCTAAACTCTAAGGCATCTAGCTCCCACACCATATCTACCTATAAGTTCTGTTCTCGTGAAATCAACTCCGATCGCTGTCGTTATCATCTAACCCCAATCGCTGTTGTTATCTTCTAGCCCAATAGCTGCTGTTACCATCCAGGTAGTCACAACAAAATTGTTCCTGGGTCACACCTTCGATCGATTTTGGGCCTGGTCTTCGCTTTATCAAGAGGGCTATCGCTGCTAGAAATCCAAAGCACAAACTTGCCCTCACATTTTTGGCGACTTCACTGGGGACTAGGCTGTGAGTCTAGCTGGTGGCTTCTTCCTCACTGCAACATATCTCAAGCTACGATATTCTAACAGCAATAGATCACAATCTATCCCTTAGGCTCTGTTCATGGGATCGGGAACCATTGCCAGAAACAATTTTGCAAACACACACTTCCAGCTGATATAGTCAAGCAGAGAAGCAACATGTTAAAAGTGATGCAAACTAGCTTATTACTCAGAAAAGACTTTATTTGGTTCTCACTTTTAAAAACTTGGATTTAGTTTTCTGCTCTTTTACCTTCCTATGAACTCTGATTTACACCAGGAAAGAATGTTTTGATTTTCTCCTCAAAAGCCAAAATCTAGCTATTGAAAAAGAAATCACGTTTTTTTCCTCTTCTTCTCATAGTATGTACTACCTCTTTCCTAAACATATGCATCTTTTTATCTCAAATCATGTCCTTACAAGGTTGAACCTTTTTATCTCAAATCACTTCTAGCAGCTAATTTCTTCCTTGCTCAAGCTGATGTTTATCTTAACAATCACTACTGGGAGCAATTTATAAACACCATTCAAACATCACAACCATTAGCGCCACAAAACTCCCTCAATTTCACATCAATGCTCTATGCTTTTTGAAAGAAAAAAAAAATCAAGCACTTGTTCCATAACAGGATGATAACTTGCTTCAAACCATCCAAATCATGCTTTTGCTGTCACAACATTGCCAATACACAGTCAAGCATAAAGGCAAAATAGTCAAGCTTAATCAGAAAACATTTTTTTTTTCACTTTTGAAAAATCCATATTCAGTTTCCTACTCTCTTACCTCTTGTGAACTTTTGATATACACCAAAAAAAACATATTAGTACAAGAGTGGTTTATTTTCTCCAAAAGCCAAGAATTGGGTATTAAAAAAAAAATTAATTACAACTTTTCATGTTCCTCTCATGGAACTAGGCTGTGACTCGTGCAAGCTCCATCTTCCAATTGCAACCTCCCTATCAAATTCACAATGTTCAGAAGCTGTGACTTTGATTAAGAAGCAAAACTTCTATTTAAACTATACACAAAAGACAAGCAGAGTCCTCTTGGTGTCAAACGGGGAGAACATCCAATCATGCTAAGATGCCATGCTAAACCCCCATTCATGTCAATATGCCTGGGGCAGATAGTTGCTGCTGTAACTTGTGTCAACTAATGAAGTTGACATTTCATCTTCAATGGAATACCGATCCAACCTGAGGCAAGACCATAAACTAGTTACAAAGGAGATTCTAAAAAGCTAGAAAAGGCATTCATGATGCAATTATAATATATATATATATATATATATATATATTTATATTTGACAAGCAATTATTCAAGTATGCCCCAAACCTTCAGATGCTATAGTTACTCAAGCAAACAGGCACACTCCTAAGATCAATCTTCAAGCCATCATTGTTACAACACAAGCAGGTTGCATGCATTTTTTGTAATCAAGCACTCAACACCATTAGCTTCATTAGGTAAAGAGTTTCTCTGTACAAAAACCAAATTCCAAAATTTCCATCATTAGGAACTATTTACCCTTTCTTCTTATGTAGTCAGCATTAACATAAAAGCTCCTCAATAATCATGCTGATGTAGCCATCCCCATTTTACCTATCCATGCTTATCTTTTCTTCCTATGAACATCAAAGATCCACATGCTAGACATCTTGATAACTACTACTGAGATCTTGCCAGCCTTAGTATTAGAATCTTTTATTATTGTGCAATAGAAGGCTACACATTGAGCACAGAGCAAAACAATCACAGCAACAAACCAACATGCAAGGAAAATATATCGTCCTAAACTAGGTCCTCATTCCATATAAATTCACTTTCTAAAGCCATACCCTTAACTAGGCATTACTTCACCGATGAGTTAGAACTAAGTTTCATCTTTATTATCACTGTTTTCCTAAATCAACTAAAAGCTCACAATTAGAAGTATCCTTTTCGAGCAAACTAACAAGCCAACAAGCAAAGACTCATGCCATTGTTAAAGATGGTTGTGTTCCATTTAAATAAGTAGTCATACTTAAGAATGTTTGAAAGAGCCGTCATTACCAAATCACATATCCAAGGCTGAAGATTCTCAAATTCTCTAAGCAAACAATCATATCATTCTCATGCCAATTCAAATGACTTGATAATGACAAAGCAAGCAAGCTTCTTTTGGAGGGACTAATACGAACCAAAGAAAGTTAGCATCTGCACTATACATTCTTACCTGGGGGCTGAGCTGCTGGAATTTGCTGCCGGGAATGAAGCTTTGTTTTCCAGTTTTCAATTATTGATGCTCCTATAAAAGAAAACCAAAAGAAGTGTGTCATGGTCATTCAATCAACAACTCAGCTGCTATAGAAACAAAGTGATCGAGATGTGAAGTTGAAGGTACTTCTTCAAAGTAAAGCCAAGCCAAGTTAGTTGAGACCCCATGCCAAATATTGGATCAACCTTCATAAGAATCATAAGGGTATGCAAAGAATATTCAATCATGCCAAAGCCAAGCAAAGAAAGGAGTCATCGATAGACAAAAAAAAAAATTACGAAGAGCTAATCAAACACCTGAGTCATCTATTCATGCTCTTTCCTGAGAAATACTGTCTCAAGCCATGCCTATGTCAAATATCAAGCTAGCTTACAGAAATATGAGCTGCTGTGAACTTTCTTTAAACCCAAAAACGTAGTCAAACACACAAATCTTAGTAAACCTACTCTAACACCCGATCTCTTAGCTATGTTATTGGACCACCATTCTTTCAAACTTGTAGACATCATAGCCAAAAGTTGAGCTGCTGTTAACATCCCTTAGCTTGCTAGTAATTCAGTACCATACATGGCACCAAGGTTCTCCATTCAAGCCTGAAAATAAGTACCAAGAGCTAGTTTAGCTCTTAAAGCTTTTATTCACGCTCTTTCCTAAGGTATACTGGGGGCTTGGTGAAAGATGATTCATGAGCACAGGCTCATAGTCTATTGATTTATTGGAAAATACGAATTGTAACTTAAGGCTTCCAAGCACACTGCTGCTGAATCATTTCTAATCACTATATGTTAAGTCAGCCTCAACAATCACTGCTGTATGATTCATCATCACCACTACATGCTAAGTAATCCTTGCAAGGTACTATCAAGCTACAAAAGACCACTTCTCTGCTCATTCAAGGTATCACATACAAAAAAAAAAAAAAGTCAAAGTTCCTATGATGTTCGAATTATTAAAAGTCCATCTACACAATGCCAAGCTCGTGCTCATCATAGGCTCATGCCAAGCACATTTTCACGACAATGCTCATGCCAAGCACATGCTCACGTCAATGCTCATGTCAAGCACTGCTCATACCAAGCTCGTGCTTATGCCAAGCACATGCTCAAGCCAAGCAGATCCACGACCAAGAGGAATACGCCAAGCCTTTAAACAAGTTCATGCTAGGCAAAGAAAACCCAAGCAAGCATGATACTATGCATACAAGCATCAAACATACATGCAAAGCCATGCCAAGCTCCTCCCTAGGGTTGTGCATCTCCCACAAAACATATGAGAACCATGCCAAGCAATTATGCCCATTCTTTTCAATATCGAATCGCTCTCAATTGATCACTCAAAATACTTAAGGTAGCCACAAGCTTGAGCTATCAAAGCACATGCCCAAGCAAAGCTACTACATGCTTAAACAACTCTAAGCAAGCAAAACAAAGAAATCAAAACCAAGCAAAGGAAACTTTACATGCCAAGCTACATGCATTTTAATTTGTAGATTACAACATACATGCGAGCCTCATCAAGCAAAATGTGACTAGCATTGATGAACCCACCAAATTTATCAAGCAAAACACAAAAAAAATATACTCCAAGCAAATAACAAAAATCATGGCAAGAGGCCTATCTCATTCCAATCTTGCTTTCTTTGACCTCTATTTTGTCACACATGCATTATCTTATCTGAGTACTTGCTTCGTTATAACTCATCTTACTCGCAAATCTATTTGTTCACGCTATTTAGTACTCATGGTTTTTCAAAAAACACACTTTATTTCTTTTTCTTTCTCACGAGTATTACTCTTGCTGCTGTTCCCAGCAACAAGTCATCTCTCTCAACTTTCAATTATCAAGTCATACGTTTCATTCTATTCTTTTCATCACTCTTATTTCACTTTTCACACAATGTTGCAGGTATTTTATCACCATTCTTAACACAAAAGTCATGCTTGCTGCACTATATGACACACACTTATATGTAACAATTCATTTAGTTTTACTTCTGTTAATTATTCGATCACATGATTCCCTTACTTTGTTCCACGACTTAGCAAATAAGCGCAACACACTTTGACTCTTAAGCTATAATAACCAAGCATTGATTTCAAATCACCAAGCATCTCATTCCTTTCAAATACTCATTTGTTATTTAGCAAACATAATTGTGCATACCACAACCACCTGATGTCTATATACATTAAACTAATACACACATATACGCACACATGTCTTTTAATATCAACATGCACAGCAATCTGTCCAACTATCCGATCTCTATGTCATTACTCATTTAACTACTCTTTCATACTTTTATCATAAGCTAAGAATCTGATGAACATGCATGAAAGTATTTTCAACACATGGCAGCAAGCAAATAAAAGGCTAAGGGCTCCAATTCAAAAGCACATCATCACGCCAATGGAAAAAAAAAAAAAAAAGCTAAGGGAGGCCAAGCTATTGAATCACAGCACGCTATTCACAAGCAATCAAGTTGAACCAGTTAACTATTACATGCCAAGCAAGAAACCGAGCAAAATTAAAACCTTAAAACCAACATGGTCAATCCCAGCTAACAGGCGCAATTTACATGATAAACTAAACTATATGATACCAAGCTACATCATGTTCCATCGCAATCACAGCAGTAAAAATCCACGCATAATGCAAAAAAAAAGAGGGAATCCAGGCCACTCCATGCTCAACCAATTCATAATCACACGCCAAGCAAAGGGCTAAGCTAAAATTGAAACTATTGAATCCACATAGCCCAACCAAGCTAATAAACACATCTTACATGATAAACCAAGCAAAGAAACAACAAGCTCCATCATGTTTAATCGCAATCACAGCAATAAAAAAAAGAAAGAAAAAAAAGAACTCTATGCATAAAGCAAAAGATCGAGCCATTCATGCTGAATTAATCTATTATTACACATCAGGCAGAGAACTAATCAAAAACCAAGACTATTGAGTGCATATAGCCAAGCCAAGCCGAGAAAAAACACAATTTACATAGCCAACGATACTTTGGTGTACCAACCCCATTGTTGTCACGACAGTAAAAGAAGAAAAGCAAATCGGGATGTGTTGTGAGGCTAGAGAATGAGAAGAAAATACTCATGGGCTATGTACCTTTCAAAACACATGATAGCAAATCAATCACCGCAGCAAAATTGATTACAGCAGCAGGCCAATCACGACAGGGGATCAATATAGCTGAAACGATGAGCGGTTATGGCAGTAGAACTGATAACCCAATAGAGCATAGCACGCGATATGCAATGAATCAGTCACAACAGCAAATCAAATAGCTGAAGTGACAATCAATTACAAAAGTAGAATTGGTAACCCAACACGCGACATGCAACGAATCATATAGCTAACGCAATAATCAATTACAGCGGATACAGAATATAAAAAAAAGAAAAAAAAAGGGGAGACAGAGATAATAGAGGACGGAGATGATTACCTCAAGCAAAAGAGAAAGCAATTTGACAAGCCTACCAAGCACGGAAGAAGTCGCGAATCGGCACTGCAACTAGCCCGATGTAAGAGCGTGAGAATAGGGACATTCAAGCCAAAGAAATTTGATTTCTCTCCTCAAAACGAGAGTCTGACACTTGAGAAGGAATATGTCTCGAGCAAATCAAAATATGGAAGAAGAAAAAGAGAAAAGAAAAGGACTTTACACGCCAATGCCGTTTTCCTATAAGGAAAGTAATTGAAAAGTGGGAGATTAGGAGTCCAATGATGACGAGAATCTGTTGTCACGCGGGAGGCTTGATAAATCATGTCAGTAAGATGCCCAGGCCAATGCAATTTCAAAAAAAAAAAAAGGAGCGGTTATGTATAATCACGCGGTAAGTCTCCGGAGTCTTTGATTATGTAGCCCGTAACATGGTCACACAACCTACATAATCAAGGGGGCTAATGTTGACACCCAAATTTCCACGAGTTCAAATTTAATAAGTGACAGGTGAGTCATCGACCTCATAACCTAGTTAGGCCTTCAAACAAGCCCATCTCATGCCAAAAGGAAGCCTTCTAGTTAGCAAGAGATACAACAAGCCCAAATTCTCAAACAACTAACGTGCCTCTTCAAAGCAGCCGACACGCTTAATTACCACGCAATACACGTAGGCCCAAGCTACGTTTGGGGCTTATACGGCGGGATGTGGTGTGGAAGGTAACGGATCCTGTGAGGCCCATTATTACGATAAGGCCCATCGATAATCTTGGACTTGGGAACCAAAATTCACGCTTGATGGACCAAAATCTTAACATGGGCTAGTAGAGAGATGAAAACAGGCCCAGCAAAACTCAAAACCCATTAGAATTTCCTCCTTACCAAAAGCCCATTACAGCAGCCTCTAGCCCAAGCCAGTTGAAACCATCTTCTTCCCAAACCAGAATGTCGTTCTATCCAAAATTGCTGCTGGGATTGATGCTTCACCATTTTTGGCAAAAACCCAGAATCCATGGAGAGGCTTTTTGATTCAATTTCCAATAGCCCTCAAACTTTGTGATTTCAATTTACAATAGCAGGAAATAAGGGATTAGGATCCCTCAAAGATCACAGCAGCACAAAATCTGGGATCTTCACCACCCTATGCTTACACCACCGACCTTCACCCTCATAGCCTAAACAAGCTTTCACCCATTTAGTTCCATGGGGAAAACAAAACTTGAAAGCTTGGGAATCATCTTCCTAATATTGAGAATACTCCCTCAGAACCCTTGGTCCTTATCACCGATCTTCTTCGCCCACCTTCGCTATAAAAGGCGGGTTCACTGCTGTTGGAAACCAAGCCACAACAACCCAGAAACATCAAGCAAGAGATCAAACTCTATCTCTAAATCCCTATCCATCAATTCATCCCAATCAACCTTAACCCAAAACCCAGAAATCATGCCATTGCTGGAACTCTCTCTCTCTCTTTCTGCTAAACTCTCAGGCATCTAGCTCCCACACCATATCTACCTATAAGTTCTGTTCTCGTGAAATCAACTCTGATCGCTGTCGTTATCATCTAACCCCAATCGCTGTTGTTATCTTCTAGCTCAATAGCTGCTGTTACCATCCAGGTAGTCACAACAAAATTGTTCCTGGGTCACACCTTCGATCGATTTTGGGCCTGGTCTTCGCTTTATCAAGAGGGCTATCGCTGCTAGAAATCCAAAGCACAAACTTGCCCTCACAACTTCCTAATCTCAAAAGGTATTATATAGTATGTTACTTGTCCCTACACTCCTCAGCAAAATGGAGTTGCTGAGAGGAAGAATAGACACATCATAGAAACTGCTATTTCTCTCATGTCTACTGCAGGTCTTCCTAAGCAATTTTGGTTTCATAGTGCTGCTCACTCATGCTATCTCATCAACAGGATGCCTTGTAAGCCTCTTCATATGTCTTCTCCATATGAACTTCTATTTCACAAGCCTCCTGATGTGTCCCAGCTTAAGGTGTTTGGTTCTTCTTGCTATCCATATCTTAGACCCTATACTCATGATAAGCTTGATCCAAGAACAACTTAGTGTGTGTTCTTAGGTTATGCTCTGGGATATAAAGGAGTCTTTTGCTATAGTATTTCTCAAAACAAACTGTGGATGTCAAGACATGTTGTTCATGATGAAACCACATTTTCATTTCTGTTACCCTCTAGACCTACAGCTACACAAACTGATCCTGTGACTTACTTCCCTAGTTATTCTTGGACACCTGCATTTGTGCAGTCCTCTTCTCTTCCATGTGCTCCTTCTCCTATTGCTCCTTTCACTGAGGTACAGGGAGATTCTAGTAATGAAGGGTTGTTGAGTGCTGATAATAGAACTAACAATCTTCATGACAATCATACTCATGAAAGTGGGGATTCTCAGTTTCACACAATTCATGATATTCCACTGTCACAATCTCCAGATACCAATGTTTCTCATACTGAGCATGTTGATATCCACATTGCAAGAGACTCACAGCCTCAAGTAGATGATTCAATAAGTGGTAACATTGAGATTGTTCTCTCTATGAACGATGATGTGCAAGATGGCCAAGTACACTCATCTTCTGCTGCACCTGACCAAGCTGATATTGCACCTATTCAGGGCCTCAATGAGAATGAGCTCAATACCTTGCAATTTGGAGGACTGAATAACACAACTGCAGCTTTGCCTCAAGAACTCACTTTTATCATGGATCAAAACTACAATGATCACTCAATGTTGACTCGAGCCAAGAATGGCATTATCAAATCTAAAACATTTGAAGACTATTATTGCTTCTCTGCTATTGTTCAACAGAAATTTTATGATGAGTATCCTTTCTTCAGTGGCTTTACTGCTATTGCTGATATTAGTGAAGTTGTGGAGCCTAAGTCCTTCAAAGCTGCTGCAGGGAAAGTTGAGTGGGACAAAGCAATGCTTGAAGAAATTGAGGCATTACAAAACCAAGGTACTTGGTCTCTTGTTCCATGTCCTGCAGACAGAAACATTGTGGGGAGTAAGTGGATCTACAAGGTTCAGAAAAATCATGATGGTTCGGTTTCAAGATATAAGGCCAGGTTGGTTGCACAAGGCTACAGTCAATCTAAAGGCCTAGACTATGATGAGACTTTCAGTCCTGTTGTGAGGCACAACACTGTCAGAGTGATCATTGCACTGGCTGCAATGAATAATTGGGAACTGAGGCAATTAGATGTGAAAAATGCCTTTCTGCATGGAGATTTGAAATAAGAAGTTTATATGGCTCAACCTCCAGGTTTTGTTGATCTAGTACACAGTGATTATGTATGTCTCTTAAAGAAATCTCTGTATGGATTAAAGCAAGCTCCAAGAGCATGGAATGAAAAATTCACAAGCTTTCTTCCAAGTCTAGGCTTTCAGTTCTCACATTCTGATCCCAGCCTTTTTGTCAGGCATACTTCAGCAGTTATGGTGGCTTTGCTTTTATATGTAGATGATATTGTGATCACTGGTTCAGATACCACTGGAATTCATGAGGTGATATCTGAGCTAAGTATGGTTTTTGATATGAAAGATCTTGGCCCTTTGACTTATTTTCTTGGTCTGGAAGTTACCAAAGTGAAATAAGGAATATTTCTGGGTCAAATTAAGTATGCTAAAGATCTCCTTGTCAAGGCAGGAATGGATACAGTTCGTCCGTGTAGTTCTCCTTGTCTTCCTCATTATCATATGACTAAAGATCAAGGGGTGCCTCTTAAAGATCCCACTGCCTATCAGAGCATTGTGGGGGCGCTACGATATCTGACCTTTACTCGACCTGATATTGCATATGCAGTAAATACAGTTTGTCAGTTTATGACAGTCCCTACTGATGTTCACTTCAGTGCCGTAAAGTGAATACTCAGATATCTTCATGGCACTACTCATAAAGGCTTGTTTTATAGCTCAGCTCATGCTTTGTCTAATGCAGTACATCTCAAGGCGTTCTGTGATGCAGACTGGGCAGGTGAAGTCATTCAACGTCGATCAACCACTGGCTTTATCGTTTATCTTGGCCTGTGTCCTATCTCCTGGCAATCAAAGAAACAGGGCACTGTTTCCTGGAGTTCCACTGAAGCTGAATATAGAAGCCTGGCTAATATTGCAGCTGAAGTAAGTTGGATTATACATCTTCTTTGTGACCTGAAGATTTCTATTCCTACAGCTCCCTTGATTAAGTGTGATAACTTGTCTGCATTAGCTCTCGCCTCCAATCCAGTGGTTCACTCTAAGATCAAACACTTGGATAATGATTTCCACTTTGTTCGTGAACGTGTTCAGCGCAACGATCTGTGTCTTGTATATGTACCTACAACTGACCAAACTGCAGACATATTGACCAAAAGGTTACCTTCTCCTCTCTTTCGTACTCATTGCACCAATCTCAGGCTAGTTACCCTATATAAGCTACTCCAATCTAGTCCAATCCCATGAAACAAACACAGCCTAAGTGCTCTACTTCACTAAATTGAATTTGTCCATGTGTATGTTTTGAGAATTCGCGAATAAGGCAGGTTGAGAATGTGATCTTGACCATACGGTGATTGTATTATAAATTTGATCTTGATATGGAACTAGTGATGGATCTGACTTTGAAATTGGTATTGACTTCGACATGTAGCCGTTCTTCCCCTCACCGATTGCTCTAGTTCGTCATTGATTCTAGATGGTTCTTTGTCGAATCTTTTTAGTAATCCAGCTAGCTCTAATTTTTATAATGTTAATCATTGGTATAGGCATCATATGTTCTCTAAATCACTAATTATGTTAACTATATATTGGAGGTACCGTGGAACAATGATGATTTCCATCTCAAGTTATATTTAGTGGCGTGTCACGCCATCCCGATTTTAAGGAAGAAACTTGTCTAAACTGACTAAAAGTCATTGCAATACATACTTGGCGGAGTCGGACACAAGCAATCTGGTGTACCGGAGTAAACTCAAGCTCACGTTCGTCTTTGAAATAACCTCAACCCTATTCAATGCATATGAATTAATTAAAATCACGTTTCTTCATATAAGCATCTATGTGTTAACAATTTTAATCACGAGGGTTCGCATATTCGATCTCATTATGAATTTATTTTGTGCGTTGCTTAATTAACATCCTCGGATTCGTATTACTGGGGCGCGCTGTGGAAACGTGTATGTGCGGGGTCTTGAAATAGAGTAGCAATGCAGTAAGTGGTATTTGATTAGTATACGACATAACCAAACCTGGGAAAATTTTCTCAATCATTACAGTCATGCACGTATTTTAATTATTCATGAGTCTTTCTAGTTTTGTTCAGCCAATTATCTTATAAATCCATTTTGCCACATATAGGGGCCCTGAAATTCATAATCTTAGGTACGAAGGCACTTGAAATTATTGGAAACTTGGTGTGAATTAAGCTAGAGGGCATGGTGTGTGTCAAATCTCAATACGGAACTCAATGATTGTGTTTGGTATATTCATTAAGAAAAGCGACTAATAACCACTCAGGATTGGCAAGCCAACGTTGGCACACCAAATAACCATATAATGCAAATACAAGATGAGCACTCGATCCCTCTCAACACCCGAATTATTAAGGATCCACCAAAGTAATTAAATTCCAATCGATCCATCTACAGCTATTTTTCACGCATTTATTAAATTGAAAATATCGTATGGACTACTTCAAGCCCAAGTAACGTGAATGCGACGTAAGGAAGTTTTGTCCGCATTCACACATACTGCTATATGAATCCCTATATATATGGGCGGGACGATATAAACCTTCTGCAGAAAAAACCTAGCTCTTCCTTGACTCGAGAGAGAAGCTCTCCCTCTTCTTAGGCTTGAGAGAGATATGGCGGCCGCCTTGAGTTGGCTTACTGTCTTTCTATACCCGAAAAAGGACTCAAACCCTAAAACTCAAGATGGTGAGCATGTCAAGGTCTCCAAGATTGGGGTTGGGGGATTGTCCTCGGCCTATAGTTCAACTGCTGCAGGATTCCAAATGCCTCTTCACTATCCTAGGTACACGAAGGCTGACTACGAGAAGATGGAGGAGTGGAGGTTGGATCTGCTTCTCAAGCAATATGGCCTAACTGCTGTCAGCAATGGAACTCTCGAGGAGAAGAGGGCTTATGCAATCGGAGCTTTCTTGTGGCCTGATCAGTATTAAGAGACGTACTACCCTATAAATAATTCCTCTAGCTATATAAATCGCATACATATCTCATATGTGTGTGTATAGAGCTAGCCTGGTTTGTAATGTCTAATTATTCGATTTTGGTCTGTAATTTGTGTCGTATGCGTACGTAGTTGCATTCCAGCTAGCTAGCTAGTACCTGATCGATGCAGTTGCATGTCGTTTGCAAACAAGGAGAAAGTTAAAGCCAGAAATCCAGAATAATGGTTATTGATAGTAAGTTGCGGATGTAAAATATATGGGGCATGGCTTCCGGTACCTGACTTGATAAATCTCAATGAATGTCAAATAATTATTTAGTAGTAGTTACATGTATTCACTATCTTACTGTTTATTTCCTTGATTAATTTTTTTCTTTTTTTCTTTTCTTCTTGGGAATTCTTTTCGTTAATTACTTTGTCTGGACAAATCCACGTACGTATCACGGTATATATTATCGAAACATTCGAAACCATAATTAATCTGCTGTTCTATGAACTGCTTGTGTTAGTTCCAGGTGCTGATCCTTCAAGATTGCAGTTTTCTTCTAATTTTTGGTAACGAAGGAGATCAAAAATGCCAGAAGCTTTGATCATACCTTTGTACACGATCAAATAAATGAGAACCACTGATCTTCGTAACACTTTAAAAAAAAAAATTAAAAAAAACTGCTATCCCTCTTCAAAAAATTAGTTCGGCTTCCCCATCAGCAGATTAATTTATTGATCTATTGGCTTGCCAAGTGTCGCAACTTGTAAGATGCATCATTTTCATACCAATTAGATGGATAGATTTCTCCAGAAAACATGGTCGATCACGACCCTAGTTAATTGATAGATTTTTCCGGAAAATGGTCAAATGCCTTATGAGGTTATATGTTGCATATCCAATTGTAAGTAGATCTAGCACTGTAATTTGGTACAATTTCCCCCCATTTTCAGCCTGGTTTTACAACTAAACAAAATATTGGTGGGGATTACACCATGCTTTAATTAAATTGCTATCAGTTGAAAAACACAGACTAAAGTTGTTACTAAATGCTTACCAATGAAATACAGGGTCATCGATCACCTAAGTTGCTATCTCCGCATCCTCTGCTGCCTTGTGCTATCATACATCCGCAAGCTACCATGGTGATTTGCAACTAAAAAAGAACGGTTCTCCATCTTCCACCTGTTTTTGTGAACTTCTTCCCTAAAATATTGGAGAATAACAATACAAAGACGTCCTATTGTCCTCTCATCGCCATTTGATCATATAAGAATGCACAGCTTGTTGTAGTTGCATTCGCTACAAACACTGTACACAGCACCAGCTGCTTGAAATTAACCAGCAGGGGAAAATGTCAGATCCATAGCGACTCCTTCAGATTCTGGCATGTTTCTAACCTCATTAAGAATCCTTGTGAGATGTGTTGTCACTTCCCTTTGAACATACTCAGAACGCTCCTTTGTGATTGAAGATTCTGTAAACAGCGTTTCAGCCAGACACTGATAATCTTGATACCATTGATCATCACTATTTTGAGTAATGTGGGGATCATAAAAATCAAGAGAGCTTTCTCTCTGCCATCTGTTCAAATAGTACTTGTCAGGAAGCTGAAAGTAGTTCTTTACTATAAATACCCGCAACAAATGTCTGCACAGTAGTCCTGAAGATTCAAACTCTTTACAGGAACAGTGAATCTGTTCATCTTCTGGTATCCAAATCACGAGACGTTCTCCATCTATCTCCTTGAAATGGCGAACAATACATGATCCATTGGGCATTTCAGATACTGCATACTGCATGGCAAGCACAAGCTCACGCTGCAAAGCATTGAAGGCAAAAGGCGTCAAAATACTCCTTGCGTGCTCTTCAATGGGAATGCATGTTTTTGTATGCATATACTGCATCTCTCGACGTGCCTGATTTTGAAAATTGGCAGAAATACCAACCTGCAAGTGTTTGAGCATAAGAGCCAATTCCAATTGAACTACTGGCATGTATCAAATGTGATAAGTTTTTACCCAACATACCTGCTCGAAAAAGCTGCGCAGACACGTTTGTGTGCTGAAAACACCTTTTAAGAATGCTTCTATAGACTTTGAATAATCTGTTGTTGCCATTCTAGCGACAAAGCAACCCCTCATATAGCACAAAGCCCAAGATGCCCGAAATGAATGAAGTAAAGCAATGTGCTTATCTGTAGATAAGCCGTATATTAAATTCATTTGATTCCATTGGAGTTCAAAATCCTCTGTACTCTCCACCCGATATAAAACGTCAAGCTCAGATTTAAACTCTGCATATCGAGATCCAAGTGATACAGAGAACCAGCTGGATACCTTAGGAAGAATATTCCACAGAGAAATGACATGCTTAGTGTTAGGCAGTTCACTTGTTATTGCATCTCTAAGCCCGGTATCAAGATCAGTTATAATTGTTTGTGGCCATCTTCCTCTCATGAAACGAACAAAAGTCTGTATGCAAAAGAAAAAAATCATTGCAATTTAAGAATTATATATCAAGACACAACTAATCCAAAATCAGTCCAGATAACGTTGGATGGTAACCTGTAAAGCCCATGAGAAGGAACGAGGTGTTTCATCTTGCAGCAGAACACAACCAAAGAAAATGGTTCTTCCATGGTTGTCGATGCCAAGCCATGCTCCAAAAAGCATGCCATATGTGATTGATTGATACATAGTGTCAAAATAAACTGCATCACCAAACATAGTATACGCATGGACTGAATCACCATAAGACCATGCAATGTGTTCCACCTTATCATTCTCATCAACTGTAAAATCATAAACAAAGTCTTCATCAGCCTCCTTTGTTACCTTGCATGCCTCAAGAAGTTCTAGTGTATCATTTTCCCTTTTTTCAGTGATCAAGGCATCATTTTCTTGAACAACCTTCTTACGATTTTGGACAAAGTTTCTGACATCCCTCTCTAAAAAGGGCAACTGTCCGCCTTGAATCCCCTTTTCCAACTCCAACACCTTCACTATCCGATGTATAGGGAACCCAGCTTTGGAAAGTAACAGTATCCGCTGTTGATCCGCCTCTTGAATTTTACGATAAGCAGGAAGGAGGCGTACTTGATCATCTTCCAAAAGCTCATGATTATGCACGTTACTAAATTGGACAACAAACCATTGAGAAACCCCATCAACAACCTCCTTTGACAAATACATTTTTGCATCACATCCACACCGAACCGACTTCCTATCCCTATGGTGTTCCCCTGTTGGCTTCTTCTTGGCCGGAGCAAACCCAGACCGATAGCAAACAAAGTCACGCTTATAAATACCCAACTGTGGGCTAAGTCTGGACCTCTCTTTCCTAATAGAAAACCCATTTTTTCTAGCGAAATTGCCATAATACTCAAATGCATCATCATCACTCTTAAACACCATTCCAACATAAGGTGAAACCATAGCTTCTGAGGTTGAAGTATCATTCTTTACCAATTGGGCTGCAAGGGAGGTCTCTTCAGAGTCTCCCTCATATGTAACATAACATTTCCAATCCCCACATGGGCATTGTTGCCGCCGAATCCATATGTTTTTCGATGGCATACAATTCATCTATTACACTGCTTGATTTTTTTACCTATAAAGTTTCAACCTTTTCAGTTCCCCACCACTGGCAGCATAAACCCTTCAATTAAAAAGGAAAATAATACATGGGTAAACTAGAACTATATGAACTCAACACGGTGTGGTTCTAGGTTTCTAATGGATTTCACAAAGCTGAAAATCAGGTACCAGAAACTAAAAAGACAGCTTTTTTTTTTTTTATGAAATCATGGTCAGTGGAATCGATATTGTATGGGAAATACGTACCAGTGAAAGCAAGTGAGCTTAAACCTTTGTTCCTTGTTCGTCTTCCTCCACAGCTGCCCCGGTTTTGTTCTTGTTCTTTTCCCTCTACTGTGTCCAAGTTTCACATATGGTGAAGCAGAAAGATTGATGGGTCGGGCATGTTTATCTTTTGGGCCTTTTAAAGACCAAGACCAGTGGCATTAGGCATAGTCCATTATATATCTTATGGGCTTTACTCTAGCTGAGCCCTTCTCAAATTTTCACTCAAGTTTGTTTTTGTTTTGGTACGACACACTCTGCAAGAGATTCCTCGCTACCAAAAATTCAAACCCTTGTAATCTGCTATTTGTTGAGACTATAGATCCCACATAAGAAAACTGAGACTTTGTCTATAGGTTTGAGCCACTCCATCTATTGTCAATTAGTTTTGAATGTGAATGCCAGATTACTTTATCACTGTTAACGATCAGTATCAGTGGGATTGGAGTTATATATCATGTAGGGTTGAACTGCATCATAATTGGGATTAGCAACGATTAATATAAAACAAAGATGTCCAAGACTTCTATCTAACCTTGTTTTTATGACAAGCACATATGAAAGAAATGGCATATTTTGACATATGAGAAAGAGAGGGTCAAGCAGCTGTCATAAAAAAAAGAAAGAGAAGGTCAAGCATTAAGCATGCGACGCGTCCAAGGGCGTTTGATTTGAATAGCTAGCGGTGAAAACCTGTCCAGTTGGAACTACAAGAGCGATTCTTGCTTGCCCTTTTCTTTCTTTCTTTTTTTACCTGTTCCTGCCTTTCTTTGTAGTAAAACTAGTGCTTTTCCTAATCGTATGAATGACTCAATAATGCAGAACAAGATACGCACAACATGCATTTAATATTTATTCCTGCTCCTCTTTCTGTCTTTGCCTGCAGCAAATTTATGCCATCAATGTCACTCATTTGATCGATGAAGCTCTGGACTGAGAGAAACAGCTTCCTCACTGGCCTAAGGCAAATCTAATCTCTTATGTTCTGTTTTATTCTGTTTGCCATCACATGATTATTTAAGTTTACACTTCTGAATACAAAAGTTTTCCATCGTCATTCATTTGCTCAAAGCATGTACAGTAGGAGGTTATGATTTTACGAATTAGAGTTCATACCATATATATCAGAACTCAATTAAGATGGATGTTTAGGCAACATTGATTTCTATTTCAACTGACTTTGATTTGTTAAAAGCTCTGGAGAAATCATGGCATTTCTAGTCTAGGATGCATTGTCATTTTGATGTTCATACATAATATGCAGGCCAGCTCAATGGCTTTGACGGCAATTTCAAATGCTGAGAATTGGAAACTGTTGCTGACTTGGTGAGCAGATGAACCTTTATTCAATGCCCTGATGGCTAGTGATCATGATGTTAAACAAGCCTTGCTTTCTGAGAAGAACGATCGTTCTCAACTTAGTAACGAAAAGAATGTAGTCGTCAAGAGAAGAAAAAACCGCCAAGATAAAAACCACCTCAACCAAAATGAAGTAGTAATACAGACTCCTGCAGATTGTGAGCCAATGTATGTGAAACCACAGTTTAGTTTAAAGCAAGTGGTCTTGATGTTGATTTCATACATAGGTGGAGGCACCTTCTGTTTTTTCCTGGTCAGGAATCAGATTAAAGGCGAAAAAACAAATCCAATTCTTGATTCCATGTACTTGTGTGTAGTCACAATGAGCACTGTAGGATATGGAGACCTTGTTCCCAATAGCCCAATGGCAAAGCTACTTGCGTGTATTTTTGTGTTCTCTGGAATGGCTCTTGTTGGTTTGATTCTTGGCAAGGCAGCAGATTACATTGTAGAGAAGCAGGAGGTGCTTTTGGTTAGGGCCATACACTTCCACGAAAAAGTTGGCCCTGCCGAGCTTCTTAAGGAGGTTGAATTAGACAAAGTCAAGTTCAAATGTATTACTGCAGGAATCCTTCTTGTGTTACTTTTTGTAATTGGAACTGTGTTCTTGTGTGTGGTTGAGGAACTGGAAGTTTTGGATGCTATCTATTGCGTTTGTTCCACCATTACTACTCTCGGTTACGGGGATAAGAGCTTCTCAACTGCAGCTGGTCGAAGTTTTGCTGTGTTGTGGATAATTTCAAGTACAGTTTGCTTAGCACAATTCTATCTCTACCTTGCTGAACTCTACACTGAAAGAAGGCAGAGATCACTCGTCAGGTGGGTGCTTACTCGAAGATTGACGCCCTCCGATCTTGAAGAAGCAGATCTTGATCACGATAAAGCCGTCAGGTATAGACTAGTTATTCTCATATAAACATATAGTCCCTCTTTTTTCTATAATAATATGAGCATTATCATGTCCTCTAATTGCATTCTTTTTTTTAATATCATGTAATTTTATGTCAGTGCTTCCGAGTTTGTGATATATAAGTTGAAGGAAATGGGGAAGATCAGCCAGGAGGATGTTTCCCTTGTCATGGAAACTTTCAAGAAGCTTGACATTGATCACTCAGGAACTTTGACAGCATCTGATCTATTACCGCCAACACCCCGTCAAGCTTAGCTTTGACAGCATCAAACCGATGAGTGGTACACAACTTAGCACCATTACTTACTGCTCTTGGCAATTGCTATATGAATTTATTAACACACTTAGGGATGAAACACAATTTTGGCTAGTGCATGTAGTTTCCATTGATTCGATCAATAGAGCAAGGTTGCACAGTTCAATTCTTATTCCTGCATGCTCAATATGGTAATCAAAACAACGGCCTTTCCATTTTTATTTAAATTTATTTCATTATAGGTCTCATTGCCAGAATATAGCTGGAAAGATAAGATGAATCCTATCACTTATGTACTTGCACAAAGTACAGAAGAAATAAAAGTCATACTAGTGAACCATACTTCCTTGCAATTATTATTTTCTGAATTTACATTTCTAATTGCATTTGGCATTCACATTCTATGCATTGGTACGATACTGGAAGAGTCTTGTACTGAGTTGAAATTAACTAATCATCTAGGTAGTCTGGGCGGCCAGCAACATAATCAATGATTCCTTGACCTTGCGTTTCACCATGAACTTCGGTTGACAGCTTCGAAACACCACCAAAGGCGATTATCGCCACCAAAAACAGAGTTGTGGAGGCCAGGAGAGGCCAAAAGTAACTCAGAATGGTTAGAATCCGAGGGGCTGCATATAACAGCAAGGAAAAGACTAATGAAACGAAGATTGCAATGCCAAAGTGATATCTGTACTGCAAAAGCTGTGGTGAGATATCCATGGCCTTTCCCTGCCTCATGAAATATAAAGAATCAAACGGTTGTCTCTCTAGAGAAAGAGAGACAGAAATAGAGAGAGATTGTGGTTATATCTGTTTAATTTCTTTAGGCGCTTGTAATTTGCAGAATATGGTTATATCTCTCTTTCATGGAGTTTGTTTGCTTGGTCCTTCTGTCACTTATTTTCTTAGTATGGCATTCTTTCCCCAAAATATCCTTGTTCAACCAAATTTTGGAGATTATCTGCATAAGGAAAACTGGGAAATGAAAACCTGGTGGAAGGGTCCATTTGTCATTAGGCAGAAGCATTATTTTTGACATGGATAGATTGAGAGAGATGCCTTTGTCCATTTATTTGATTGGTCGGTTACTTTTGCCACTTTTCAAATGGGATGAAGATTATTGCTTAGGAAAAGAATGGCATCTCTAGTTGTTCACCTTCGTGGTTATAGGTTTCAGGAAAGAGATGGTCAGATAATAAATAAACAAAGATGGTTTGTGTTGGCTAAGTTGATTCCTCCATCTTTTGCATTATACAAAAATTGATGCAATGAAAAAAAAAGAGAAATATTTCTTGGTTTGGACAGAATTGTATGAACTTCATTTTGTAATGAATAGGTTTTTTCATGGAATCGAAATATGTCATTTGAGTGTTAAAAGGTAGTATACCACACATAAGTTTCGTAAAAAATTAAATTTATATTTCTCTCAATTTTAAGAGAATTAGTGAAAGTTCATTCTCAACAAAAAAAAGAAAAACAAAGAGAGAATTAGTGAAAGTTATGCTAAAGATCATAATTTTTTTTTTTATAGCAACTCCAATGGCATCTCTATTTGCAGCCAAATGAGAAGCCACTCCCCCCAGAACACAGAATCACAACCCCATTTTGTACCACATTGACGCCATCAAGCCATCGTGTTACATGGTCTAAACCTTAAACGGCTAAACCCTAATTCAAGAAAGGTTAGTCAGTACTCAGTAGTGCTAGTGATGATGGACCTTTTTGGAGTCTTTGTTTGGTAGGCCTACAAAAAGAAGCACAGTGTAATACTGGAGGGCCTGATTTATTGCTCCACCAACATTGGACTGCAAACTCACTTAGCCTCTTTATAGCTCGGCCTATTTTGAAATCACTTGATATCTATACTATTATTAAGAAAAGATAGCTTGCTCTTCAAAATTGAAATATTTGACGAATATAACCCTCTAACATTAAAAAACTTTAGAAACTGAAATAATTAATAGGGATAATAATGTCAATTGAAAAAATTAAAAAGAAATTAAATTCTTTAAAATAAAATAAATAGTAGTTATTGTTGTAGAAAACTGCTTTGGTTAAGAAACTATTCACTTCCTTATCCAAAAAAAAACACCCACACACAGAGTGTGGGCACTTGCTAGTATAAACAAAATTAGGATAAAATCTGTATTGGGGCCTCTAGGGTTACACAACAAATCTAAAGATGACATGCTTATGAATGTAGAGGAGTTTTTGAAGATTATCGAGTCAAAGGAATCACAGTTTATTTGCGTTTGACACAAAACACGAAATAACACAACCTATTACTACAAAGTTGTTATTCT
The DNA here is from genome assembly GCF_002994745.2 of Rosa chinensis. Lineage (NCBI taxonomy): Eukaryota > Viridiplantae > Streptophyta > Magnoliopsida > Rosales > Rosaceae > Rosa > Rosa chinensis. Next base: position 379,882 of record NC_037092.1, on the reverse strand, counting down.
AATAATATAAGTTTACGGTGTTTGAAAGTTAAAAACACATAGATTTCAGTATTTGTATGTATAATTTTGTAAGTGAACACAAATAACACTAAAGTTGGAAGAACCTTGGATTTTAAACTTTTGTTCCAAGTTGCAAGCAAATGAACAAGGCCGGAATGATCAGAAAAGAATAAGTTGCTGCTGCCTGCAGGACTCGGTATTTGAAATTTTGAAGGCAGGCAGGGAGTGACCAGGCTAATAAGGCTAAAACTGCAATCATAGTTTTCTAATTGTTTGGGATATCATATCCCGGATATGACCTATTCTATTCTATATTGATCAGGTACTGCCCTCTTTTCTGTTCCTAATGCTGGACATCATTAATCAGAACGAATGCTTTTTAGTGTGTGAAAATAATTAGCAGCAGTAGTTCATAGATAGATATATTAATCTACCTACTCTTCCATCCAACCAATAAGGAGCACAGGACAAACAGAAGACCCCAACGCTTAGCTTGATCCCACTTCATGATATCACTTTCAAAAAACAAAAAATATACGATCTAGAATTCAATTGAAAAATGATTTGACATAATTAAAAGTTAAATCCCCCAATAGAGTTAAGGTTATACTGATCACCCAGTTGACTGTTTCAGCAGTATATATCAGGGTTTGGTCATGACTAATGGTGCTTCTGTATTTTTTGAAAGGGGTTTCTTTCGGTTGTTGAGGAGTATAGGTAGAGTCTTCCCTTTGTCGCCTCACCCAAAAAATACGTACTATTATACTAGCGCCAAGCTTTGGTACATTTCCAAGTGCTGCCAAATGGCTAAGTGTCTGAAGAAGGCAAACAGCTATAGCTGGAGCTTAATTCGTATACATGTTTTCTGATATAAAATCTGAAATACGATCATACTTCAAAGCAAAGATGTGATCATGAGGATCATACTCGATCTGTTCTTTGTACGCAAGTACGTACAAGCCAAAATGTGCATTTGTTATTTTGTTTTTCCAAGCTAGTTTGGTTTGATTAGTCCCTTTCAGCACAATGTCATGAGTCATGACTACCTCATTTTCTTGCCCTAAGTTCAACGTTTTTCTTTGAGTAATTGATTACCCCTAAGTAAACAGAATTGGCAAGATTTAAGCAAGGTTTAGCGCTTAAGCAAACAAATTAGTCCAAAACAAGAGCTTTCCTCAACATATACAGATCATGACAAGCCCTAACCTTATCCTTACTTCTTATTAGTTATTACTGATAATTTTGAAGTAAGAAAACCCAAGTGCCTCTTTTCTTTTCTTCTTTTGATTATAATTAAGGAGAAACTATTTTCCTTTGCATACATAGTTATCATTATTCAAGTTTAAGGTAGAAGAATCTCATAGAACCTGATGCCCATCTGTCACCAGGAGCATGACAACAATTCCAATAAATTTGTTGGATATAATAGAATACTCTGTCTCTATTGGTCAGTGACTTCCATCCTTCAAAGGAATTACAGCGGAAAAGCAACATTTGGCGCTTTTTCGGTATATATAATCTGCAGATAATAAGGTTTCAACAAATGGCACCAACAAATAAACCATTCTGCCCAATAATATGCGAGTCAAATTGTCAATCCTAGAATGGTCCAAACGAAATTATAATCATAGATTAGGTAGTAGAAACAATTACATGCAACAGTCGGATTAGAAAACAATTAGAAATAATACTATATAACTTTCTCCTTCACTGCAGCACTGGAAAGAGTCACCATCATCAATCAGAGAAACCAGAACATGACACTTTAAATTTTTGTTAGGGATTTTTAAAGATAATATTGTTTGTTATTATCATAATCTTTACCAAATAATAAGGTTTAAAATCGATAATTAAAGTGCCATAAATATAAAAAGATATGGTTGAAATTTTTGAAAGTAACCATTACTGTCAATAAAGGAGGGAAGAGAGAAGAGATACACAGAGCTACAAAGAAGCCGGAATGGCCGGCGTCTCTATGATATGATAAGAAACTTGTGCTTGTCAAATTTTGCTTCACAGCAAAATAAGGCACAGTCCATATCCCTCTCTTTACGGTCAATTCCTTAAAACTCACACTCATACCAATACCATCATCAAAATCCTCATTAAAACCCTTGCGAATTGGCATTACATACTCACTTAAATCCTAGATAGAGAGTTTATACTTGTTAATATTCTCTGCATTCTAAAGTAAAACCAAATTAGGGAGATATGGTGGCGGGTCATGAACAACACGTACAACATGCAGCAGCAGGAGGAGGAGGAGGAGAGGACCTCTCTCTAGTCTCCGCAGACCCTGTTGTCTTAGAGCTCAATCGTATGCAGAACCTACTCAAAGGTCTCTCTCTGTCTCTCTGTTAGTTTGAAGCATGCATAGTTGTCTCTGTCATGAAATGGTTTTTTTTTTTTTGTTCAATAGAATATCTAGGACTATGAACATGAACACCTCATAAATAGAATTCCGCAGTTACCTAAAAGGGTTATACGTAGTCATTAAAAAGAAGGTGATGGTGAAGCAGGTGGTATGATTGTTTCTTTCTCCTATACACTAACGAATTCTATTCGTGTCTTGGTTGATTTGATAAAAGTCTCTTAAATCAATGTTTGCAGAAAAGAGCCGCGAGTTGGGGATTGCTCAGGGTGAGATCAAGGCTCTCAGAGCTACTGAAGTTCTAAAGGATAAAGCTGTAGAAGAGGTTCGTACTGAAACAAATATGTGCTTGTCTCACTTAACACATTTGACTTCGGAATTTATGGTATTTCATGAGAAAATGATTAATTGACTCTCTTTTTTCTTCTTCTTGTGTTTTCCAGCTAAGTAATGAAGTAGAGAAGCTGGATGAGAAACATAGGCTCACGCAAAATCTTCTAGAGCATAAGGTGTGTTTTGGTTCTTTTAGACTTTTTGGTATCCTTAATGATAGTGATCAACTTTTGTTACTTAAGATACTCTTTTTGTCCAACTCGGATGAAATGCAGAACCTTGAAATTAAGAAACTAACAGATGAGAAGAGAGATGCATTAGCTGCACAATATGCTGCAGAAGCAACTCTTAGAAGGGTACACACAAATCAAAAGGATGACGAACTTCCTTCTCTTGAATCTGTCATTGCTCCTCTCGAGGCTGAAATCAAAATGTGCAAGAATGAGGTACAAGAACTATAGAAATTTCCATATTTATAAAACTGATGGATTATGAATATGAGGGTCTAAGTAATTCCTTAGCTCATACTCGATGATTTTTCCTCATATTGGCTGTTTTCAGATTGCAGCGCTTCAGGAGGACAATAAGGCTTTGGAACGACTCACCAAGTCGAAAGAGTCGGCTCTTCTTGAGGCAGAAAGGATATTGCGAAGTGCACTAGAAAGAGCTCTAATAGTTGAAGAGGTCCAAAACCACAACTTCGAATTGAGGAGACAAATTGAAATCTACCAGGCATGACTTCACACCACATCTTGTTTCAAGTTAACAAAATCAAAGTAGAGTATTCACTCATCTTGTTTCAATTTTATTACCATATGCAGGAGGAAAACAGAATCCTTGAGAAAACAAATCGTCAAAAGGTTTTAGAGGTTGAAAAGCTTAGCCAAACCATTCAAGAACTTGAGGAGGCCATTTTAGCTGGAGGGGCTGCTGCCAATGCTATTCGTGACTACAAAAGACAGATAGATGAATTACATGTATGTTACGATTTATGGTTATGATTAATTGGCAGGACTTTACAGAACCAGTTTACTGCTTTGAAGATTCTGACAATCTGATAAATTGAGCCAAATGAACCAAGTACTTACCACGTTTTCATACTAATTACTCAGGAAGAGAAGAGGACTCTGGAGAGGGAGCTAGCAAGAGTGAAAGTTTCTGCAAACCGAGTAGCTACTGTTATTGCTAACGAGTGGAAGGATGAAAACGACAAAGTTATGCCTGTTAAACAGTGGCTGGAAGAGAGAAGACTTATGCAGGTATGTCTTGTCCATTCAATTCAGCAACAACTCCCAAGATACACTGCTTTTTATTCATATAGCTTTCAATCCAATTTTAAGCACTTTTATGCATGTGTAGGCAGAGATGCAACGTTTGAGGGAGAAGCTAGCAATCTCGGATAGAACAGCCAAGGCAGAGGCACAACTCAAGGTGAAGTTTTCATACAAATACAAAACTAAAAATCTACGAGTCACTTCTCTGAACATATTTTATTTGTGACCTAACGAAATTACTCAATGTTCTCTGCTAATATATTTACATCAGGAGAAGCTGAAGTTGAGGCTCAAGACTCTAGAAGAAGGGTTAAAGCATGTTTCAAGTTTCTCTGTCAATCCTAATTCATTTTGCCGTTCCCCTAAAACAGAAAAGTCCAGTAACTTCTTAGGATTTCTGACAAGCCCTGGTGGATTAGGAAAGAGATCAACTTCACAGCCAAGAGCCTCCACTCTTAGAAGTTCTCCTCTCCAACAGCCAAATTCAGGCAATGAAACAGCCAATGCTGCTGGAGAGCTAAAAAGATCAAATAGCTTTAAAAAGAGATATGGTTCAGGAGAAAAAATGCTGAGAAAAAGCTTATGGGCTTCTAGAACTAAAGTTGTTGATAGTGGTGAGAAGGAGAACACAGAACAGAATGCAAATACTGATAACAACAAGAATGATGATGAGACAGTTACTGCTGATATAAAAACTAAAGATGGTGCCAATGAAGACTCACCCAACAAGATAAGCATTAACTGTGAAAGTGAAGATGTGGTCTCAGGATTTCTCTATGACAGACTTCAAAAGGAGGTCATCAATCTGAGGAGGCATTGTGAAGTCAAAAAGAGTGATATGAATGCGAAAGAACAAGAAATAAAGGTAGAATTTCAAGTATTCCTCTTTCTCTATTTCTCTCTCTGTCTCTCTAAATGTACTAATGCATAATATGACTTTTCCAGATGCTGATGAAAAAGGTTGATGCACTGACAAAAGCCATGGAAGTGGAGTCTAAGAAAATGAAAAGAGAAGCCGTAGCTAGAGATAAAGAAGCTGCAGCAGGCAAGGTGGATGATAACAAAAAGAACAGAACTATAAACTCATCTAAGAGGTTGTAACTACTTTTCAAAAGCTTCAATACCATTCTTTCCTTCTGTATTTTGCTTCTGTAGCAGCTTCCCTTCCAAATACTAGAATATATGAATGACTTTATGGTTTACTTCAATTGCTGCAGGGTAACAAAAGCATCTTGAAAGTTTGCTTACATGGGATTTTATTGAAGATTGATTTAGTGTTTATGAGCAGTGTGTTCCGATTTTTTTTATGTAAATACAGAAAGAAAAGTATCACCAGTGATAGCTAGCTGAAATAAGATTCTGGATGCAAATGGAAGAGCTTCTCTTGTACATTTTAGATTGATGTGTGTTTTCCTCTGCTTGAAATCTGCACATAAGAAATTCATACATGTATTTTGTTTGACATTATGGATTAATTATATTCTTTAGATTTGAGAATGGTATCAAAGAGTGCTACTTAACAACAGATCATATATAGGGAAACTGATTGGAACCAGAAAGAGGTATTACACTGAGAAAAACCTGTACACCCCTTTGGTATCTAGAAGGCTAGAACCCATATACCCCTCTAGGCCTCTACAGTCATTTGAAATGTAGAATGATCATGGTAAACTGGGGTATGGCACAACAACTATTACAGGGTAAGAAAAAATAACCCCCAGTCCTATCATTCAAAACTTTCGCACCTCTGGAATCATAGCCAAAGAAGGCCTCCATTTGCGAGGCTCTTGTGACCCACGACTCCCAATGTTTAAAGACCGGATCTTCTTTGCGCCATTCAACAACAGCCCCAATTGCTCTCTGGTCACCACAATCCTCACCTTCTGTCTTTTGCCGCTTTGTTGTTCTTGGTGGGCCATTTTTGAAGGAACCGAAGCCTTATTGAGCCATACAAGGTTTGGCACAAGATGGTAAACCTCTCCAGGTTCTAGCTTGGTACCGGGTCGTAATGGTGTATATGGGTTGGCCTTGTGCACCAGCTTGTAACCCGTGTAAGGGCCAGATGTGATTTCTTCGGCTGTTGTCGGCGCACTGAATTCTTCTACTCCTCCATTAAAGACTACTACTTTGATCTTCTCTTGGGGCGGATGGAACGGAACACGTACACAGTTTCCCATGGTAGTTACTAGTGATTGAATATTGATAAGCGATACTGCAAAAGAATTGGGACTCTCATCGTTTTATAGTGTGGCTCTGGCTTTGATCACATTCCACATGGGAAGGCAGTTTGACGTGCAAGCCATGTTTACAAGCTCCTACTTCCGCAACAACAATACTAATACATGGGTTATTTTAGTTCACAAAGTCAACTAGTTGTGTGCGTCTAGAACTATGCAGTCTAAACAAGCATTATGATTATACTAACTACATCAAAGTCAAATGGCCGGTCCGTGCATTGTTCATTGTATATCCCCAACCTCAACGAACAAACTATATCGAAGTCAAATGCCCAGGCATTGTTCATTGTATCCCAGCCTCAACGAACAATGTTAAAAGTCAAAACTCCAATAGAGAACAGAGTCACAGACGCATGGGGTCATCCGCAATTTCCTCATTCATTTCAGTCTAAGCAGTTACCCCCAGATATTGGGACTTCGTTTCATAAACAATCTTATGAGTTATGAGCAATGTGAAAGAAGGTAAATACTCAACCATGGTTTACAGGATCTAATTGATAGTGTCACTCAAAATTACAGCACTATTGTAGGTAAAGTTACCAAGCAGTAGATGCATGAATTCTAAGAACTTCAATAACTCTATATAGGCACCCATGAAAGAAGATTTGATAGTTGAATCTAATAGTACAAAAATGTTCTCTACCAAGAGAGAAAATTCCAGATCATACAAGTAGCGAAATGAGAAGCAGAACATACCTGTTCTCTTCATAACATATCGGTGTAACAAGCTTTCTCAGTAATCTAAACAGCCAAAACCTAAGCAGCAACTACTTGTGGTGACCTTCTAGACTCCAACCATGACGTCACTGCAACCTTGGTAGTCAAAAACCAGCCAACCTTGTCTGGGGCCTCATGGAACGGAGCGTCTACTTCCTTCAAATGTGACTCGAACACACTCGCTAGACCTTTGTCTGAATATTTATGTTTGCCATGTCCTGTATTAATTCCAAGCAGAGGTGGAAGCTCCTCCCCAGATTCCAGCGAACGAGACAAGTCATTAATCCAAACATGTAATGCAGTAAGAGCTGCCCCAAGAGATAGACCCTTGAGGTACAGAGACCACTGGGTTGGAGACCTTGACTGTATATCTGTGTATATCTCAAGTGTAAGGCCCAGGTCTAGAAGCTCACAGGCTCTCTCCAAGAGATCGAGGTTCACACAAAGATCAATCAAGCAATTGCAGTAGGCCTTCTTTACATCGGAACCAACTGAATTAAAAAGTTCTGATGCTTCCTTCCTGAAGTTTTCACTACTGTCTTGCTTCTCTACCAGAAGTCTTACAACATATCCAAGCTTCTCATTACCCCGCTCAATGCAATCAGTCAGCTTAGATAGTTCATCCTTTGGTGTTTGGGTCATCACATTCAGGAGACAACCACAGAAACGCTCATCAGGAGTTATGCCCAATTCTAGTAGTTGATTGAATGACCTGACAACATCATCAGTACGCTTGGCCTTCCCATAGCATTGTATTAGAGATGTCAAAATAAAGATATTAGGCTGGAAACCAGCTTCCACCATCTCATTCAACGTCCTCTCTGCCTCTGAGACTTTCCCGCTACAGGAATATATGGTAATCATGGATGAAAATGTCCAACTATCAGGCTTCCAAGTTTCGGAACTCTTCATGTCTTTGAAAATCTCAATAGCTTGATCAGTGTAGCCAATATCAGCACACATAGACAAAAGGGTGTTGTAGAGAATGACATTCAACTCCATTCCCTTCTCCTTCATCTCCTTGTACACATTCAGAGCATCATCACCATAGCGAGCTCTACCAAAGGCCCGTAGCAGAGATGCATAGGTCACCCAATTTGGGGAAGACCCCTTGCTGATCATCTCTCGGTAAATTTTCTTGGCCTGCCAAGGCCTCTTAGCTCTTCCCATAGCATCCAACAAAGTATTATAAATAACCATGTTCGGCTTCACCCCAATAGCCTTCATTTCCTCGTAAACATTCAAGCACCCATCATAATTCCCCGATTGCCCGTGAATCTTAATCAACGTTGCAAATGTCACTGGATCAATGCGCCACTTCTCTGTCCTAGCGCGGTCATACAAGCTAAAAGCCTTGTCCACATTACCGGCACGCCCATATGCGTCAATCATAGCTGAATAGGTAACATCATCGGGATTACACCCAAAAGTAGGCATCTTCTCAAACCACTCCACAGCCTTATCAGGCAGATAACACATCCTAGCACAGCTAATCATAGTCGAAAATGTAACATTATCAGGTTTAACACCTCTCTCAAGTATCTCATAAAACAGCTTCTCTGCTCTCTCCAAATCCTTACACTTCCTAAAAACTTTCAAGGTCACATTATAGAGAACCACTTCCCTCTTTGGTTTAAACCTCTGCTGAAAGTACTTGAGAACAAGCAACGCATTTTCGGGATTAACCATATTATTGAGAACAACCACAGCATCTTGTTCCAAAACCCTGTCACCTAAACCCTTTAAAATACCGATAACATCACCTTCACTTAGACCAGTAGAGTTCAAGGACTCAGCTGCTTTGACTAGAGAAGCATACCTGGAATCGTAGGATTTCTTCCTGAGCTGTGAAGCTCTGGGGCTGCTGGGATTGACCCAGATATAGCTTTTGGACGAGGACGAGGAATTGCCATCTGGGCTTGGAGGGTTTTCAAGTTTTGGGCTCTGGGTTTCTTGTAAAGAAACATGGTTTATTTGGAGAGAAATTCTGGAGTGAAGTGTAGGGAAGGTGAGATTGAAGGTGTGAATATCAGAGGTACTTGGCCTGAGCTTTCTAGAGGAGGAAGAGAGGGAGTGAGAGAGGGTGTGGCGGTTATGGAAGAGCGAAGAGGGTGTGGAGCTTATCATGTTTCCCTCTTTGTTTTGCTCACCCACTCCGTCTGTGACTATGAGAAGGGAGGAAGGGTCTCGTTTTACTATATTGACCTTGTGAGTGAAAGTAGCGTCCTGTATTCCACTGGGTTAAAAATGTCTATCTACCGTCAAAATATCTAATTGCACCAGGAAAGGAGTCATGGGTTTGAGCCAGCCACAAGTTGGGCCATTGCTCAACTCACCTTAGGCGATATAAATAAGCCATTTGAGGACCAAATAGAACAAAACAACTGGATCGGCCCATTTATGATCCTGCCTTAGAATTTCTATGGCCTGGTTTATGGTGTTTTGGGATTCGACCTAAACCCCTAACTGCCTAAGCAACAACATTTAGAAAATGCATGTCAAACAAGATAAGTTGCAACATACATAAAAAGGCACTAGGAAAATGTAGGCAATGGTTAAGGAGAAAGATTATTCAGAGCACCGCCGTGCACTTGCACCAACATAAATGAATGGTTAGATTGCATTAAATACACTTTTTGTTTATTAAAAATAAAGTTGATAATAAATATCAAGGGTCACTACTAGCAAAACAACAATTACCCACAGATTAAAATCTGTGGGTAATAAGACTTTCTCACACGGATTTCAGTGTGTGATAGCTTTTACCCACGGTACACGCACAGATTGAGTTACCGTGTGGTTTGGAGGGGGGGGTAATACTCATCTCACACGGATTATTTTGTCCGTGTGAAATACTTACGTGGGCCCCACTATAATTCCACAAATATAAATTACCGGAATTAGCTGCAATCCGTGTGAACAACTCTATTTCACACGGATTTCTGTGCCAAATACGTATCTATCTCACACGGATTTCTGTGTCAAATACATACCTATCTCACACGGATTATTTTGTCCGTGTGAATATTAGAAGTGGGCCCCACTATCTTTCCGTAAATATAGATCACCGTAATGGAATGCATCCGTGTGAACAACTCTATTTCACACGGATTTCTGTACCAAATACGTACCAATCTCACACGGATTTCTGTGTCAAATACATACCTATCTCACACGGATTATTTTGTCCGTGTGAATATTAGAAGTGGGCCCCACTATCTTTCCGTAAATATAGATCACCGTAATGGAATGTATCCGTGTGAACTTCTCTATTTCACAGGGATTTCTGTACCAAATACGTACCAATCTCACACGGATTTCTGTGTCAAATACATACCTATCTCACACGGATTTCTGTGTCAAATCCTTTTACCCTAACTCTCACTGATTTCTGTGTGTAAAAGTAACAGCATGTTAAAAAAAAAAATTTCTGCTAATTAATTTGCAACCTAAACATAATAATACTTTTATTTTTTATTCAAAAAAAAAAATACTTTTATTTTTCTACAATTTAAATATATTACAAATATTTACAATAAAATGAACAAATCCACAACTCAATCGAAAATATTCAAACTTTACATTCATAGCAAGATATTTTTTTACATTTCATACCAATGCTAATTAGAATAAAAATTAGTACATGATCATCAACAATGCAAGTACTACTAATTTCATTGTCTGCCCAAGCTGCAACATTCCAAGTGAAATGTGAAAAGTTTGGATGAGAGCTTGACATAACCGAACTTTGTCTTCGATTACCGGTATTCGACTGATGGCAACCAAGACAATGTCATAGAGTAACACGTCTCAAGCAAATTGAAAATCAATATAGGTAGGTAGTTTCTGCAAGACCCACATTTGTGACAGTCCTACGATCATCATATCAAAATTACAAGTCTAACGGATGGTCCGATCTTCACATATCACAAATCGAACTATCAAAATCGATCGAAATTGTAAAATTCACAACTAAATCATACGATATCCAAAATTCACATGCTATATATCAAAATGATCGTATCGACATGTAGAATCTAAAAATGAGCAGAAACTGCTCTTGGGACCCCCGGAACTGGCCGAAAAAGGTCACCGGAGTTAGGGGCAGAGCCGCCGCCGACCACCTCCAATGGTGTTGGGGCCGGGCTGCTCCACTTCGTTTCATCATTTTGAGAAACATTTATAACTAGCACGAAGTCAGAAAATGAGTACAAGTGATCGAAAATTACCAAAACAGTCCGGTTTGGCCGGAAAAACTGCAGTTTCCGATAGCTGCTCCGTTCAACATAAAAACGGTTGCTTCGGGTCCGGTCCTTCTTTCTGCGTGTTCTACTCCTTCATACTAGTTCAACAAACTAAAGAACTCGAGTTTTGGTGGCCGGAGATAGGAGAAATCTCAGTTTGAACCAAAACGGCCGAAAATGGAAACGTGGTTACCGCCGCCGATACAGGCCGTGCCGCCGCTCAAGGCTACCACAGGCAGCTGCACAAGGAAGATACGAAGCTGTAGGATGTGGTTTGGCGTCAAACGGTGGCTGGAGGAGGGAGAACGGAGCCGGAGACTCCATGCTCTGTTTTCAGCTCGGGGAGAGGAGAGAGAGAAATAGGGATCGATATGCTTCAGATTTGGATCAATTTGCTGGTTATAAGCGGAATTTCCACGGATATCCGTGTGAAATACATTTACCCTTGCTACTGATATCCGTGTATATGGCTCAGTAATCCACAGAAATCCGTGTGTAGTACTACTAGGGGAGGAAAATTGAATTTATTCCAAAAAAATGAGCGGGAAAAAAATTTACCACGAAAATCCGTGTGAGCTACATATCTGTTAGTATTTCACACGGATTTCTGTTAGTATTTCTATTTCACACGGATTTCTGTGGCTTTTAAGTACAGTAAATCCGTGTGTGTTGTTATTTTGTGGAAAATTTTCTGGTTTTAAGCAGCATTATGCACGGAAATCTGTGTGTTTATAGTATTTCACACGGAAATCCGTGTGAAATACATTTGCATTTACTACAGATATCCGTGTGAATTTACCTCGGTAACCCAATAGCTATCATCTATTGTTATTTAAATATTTACAACAGCACCCACAGTAATCCGTGGGAATATCCAAATATTGAGCGGGAATAAATTGATTGGCCCGCCCTTGTTTTTTGAAACTAAATAATTGTCATTCAATTGCAATTTGCTGGGTATAAGCGGAATTTCCACGTCAATCCGTGTGAAATACATTTACCTTTGCTACGGATATCCGTGTGTATGTACTTAAGAAATCCACGGAAATCCGTGTGTAATACTACTACGGGAGGGAAATTGAATTTGTTCCAAAAAAGTGAGCGGGAAAAAATTTACCACGAAAATCCGTGTGAGATACATATATATTTACCACTGATTTTCGTGTGTATTTATCTCGGTAATATATAACTGTCATGTTAATTATTGTTTACACTGAATTCTGTCTCTATTCTATTTTTTTCACACGGAATTTAGTAGCTAATTTTTCTTTTCACACAGATATCCGTGTCTACATTTCACACAGATATTCGTGTGTTGCTCATTTCACAGATAATTCTGTATTAAACACTTGTTGTAACGGAATTCTGTAGCTAATAGAGTTTTCCACACAGAATTCTGTAGCGAATGGTTCTTTTCACACAGATATCCGTGTGTGTTACTTATTTCACACAGATGTCTGTACCAAAAACCGGTCAACCCTTTAAACGCTACTACTTCCCTAAGGGGAGCCGACCCTTGAGGAGATAAAATTTCAGAAATTTTTACATTAGTTGATATAGCTTCTACCCATGAGAGCATGAGAGTTTACAGATCAAAAAAATAAGTTACGAGTGAGCGGTTATGAGCATATTAGTTTTATGTAGTCTTTAAAATTTAGGGTTGACCTACTAGATCGAAACCCAAACGACAACGAAAATAGCTAAAATTTTGAATACAACCATTTATTCTTATCATGATAACATCCTACGGTCGATTTTGATAAAGTCTATTTCCTACGCATTGTTGCTTGTGGAAGGTATACTTTTCATTATAACTAATAAACTAGTTATACCACATTAGTAGACATATAAGAATTTTGTGCAATCCAAAAAATAAAAATAAAAAATTGATAAATTTGACATTACTCATCTATTTATAGCGTATTAATAAGTACGGTGTAAAAAAATTAACTCAATCCGCCGTTCTTTCAATATCAAATAAGTGGTTAACTTTATATACACATATACTTTTTCACACGGAATTCTGTAGCTAATTGTTCTTTTCACACGGATATCCGTGTGAATAGGTTTTAGTTTTTACACAGACTTCAGTTACTGTTGTTTATTCACACGGATTTCTGTGTGTAGTCTCCTTTTTCACATGGAATTTTGTAGCTCATTGTTCTTTTCACACGGATTTCTGTGTTAACATTTCACACAGATATCCGTGTGTATTACTCATTTCACACAGATGTCTGTACCAAAAACCGGTCAACCCTTTAAACGCTTCTACTTCCCTAAGGGGAGCCGACCCTTGAGGAGATAAAATTTCAGAAATTTTTACATTAGTTGATATAGCTTCTACCCATGAGAGCATAAGAGTTTACAGATCAAAAAAATAAGTTACGAGTGTGCGGTTATGAGCATATTAGTTTTATGTAGTATTTAAAGTTTAGGGTTGACCTACTAGATCGAAACCCAAACGACGACGAAAATAGCTGAAATTTTGAACACAACCATTTATTCTTATCATGATAACATCCTACGGTCAATTTTGATAAAGTCTATTTCCTACGCATTGTTGCTTATGGAAGGTATACTTTTCATTATAACTAATAAACTAGTTATACCACATTAGTAGACATATAAGAATTTTGTGCAATCCAAAAAATAAAAATAAAAAATTGATAAATTTGACATTACTCATCTATTTATAGCATATTAATAGGTACGGTGTAAAAAAATTAACCCAATCCGCCGTTCTTTCAATATCAAATAAGTGGTTAACTTTATATACACATATACTTTTTCACACGGAATTCTGTAGCTAATTGTTCTTTTCACACGGATATCCGTGTGCATAGGTTTTAGTTTTTACACAGACATCAGTTACTGTTGTTTATTCACACGGATTTCTGTGTGTAGTCTCCTTTTTCACACGGAATTTTGTAGCTCATTGTTCTTTTCACACGGATTTCTGTGTTAACATTTCACACAGATATCCGTGTGTATTACTCATTGCACACAAATGTCTGTACCAAAAACCGGTCAACCCTTTAAACGCTTCTACTTCCCTAAGGGGAGCCGACCCTTGAGGAGATAAAATTTCAAAATTTTTTACATTAGTTGATATAGCTTCTACCCATGAGAGCATAAGAGTTTACAGATCAAAAAAATAAGTTACGAGTGTGCGGTTATGAGTATATTAGTTTTATGTAGTATTTAAAGTTTAGGGTTGACCTACTAGATCGAAACCCAAACGACGACGAAAATAGCTGAAATTTTGAACACAACCATTTATTCTTATCATGATAACATCCTACGGTCGATTTTGATAAAGTCTATTTCCTACGCATTGTTGCTTATGGAAGGTATACTTTTCATTATAACTAATAAACTAGTTATACCACATTAGTAGACATATAAGAATTTTGTGCAATCCAAAAAATAAAAATAAAAAATTGATAAATTTGACATTACTCATCTATTTATAGCGTATTAATAGGTACGGTGTAAAAAAATTAACTCAATCCGCCGTTCTTTCAATATCAAATAAGTGGTTAACTTTATATACACATATACTTTTTCACACGGAATTCTGTAGCTAATTGTTCTTTTCACACAGATATCCGTGTGAATAGGTTTTAGTTTTTCACAGACATCAGTTACTGTTGTTTATTCACACGGATTTCTGTGTGTAGTCTCCTTTTTCACACGGAATTTTGTAGCTCATTGTTCTTTTCACACGGATATCTGTGTCAACATTTTCACACGGAAATCCGTGTGTATTACTCATTTCACACAGAAATCTGTATCAAATACTTATTATAACGGAAATCTGTCCCTCCGTAATTCACATAACAAACAAAATTAATGATCCCGAAATAAACTAATTTCGGATTTTCACACAGAAATCAGTGTGAATTGATCTGCACACAGATATCCGTGTAAAAATATTTTATCATTTACACAGACATCTGTTACTATTGTTTATTCACACGGATTTCCGTCGATATTGTTATTGTATAAATCACTGTAGGGCTCAATTATGTTCTTTTCACACAGATATCTGTATCAAATGCTTATTGTAACGGAAATCCGTCCCTCCATAATTCACATAAAAAAAAAATTAATTATTTCGAAATAAACTAATTTATAATACGTACAGAAATCAGTGTGAATTGATTTTCACACTGATATCCGTGTGAAAATGTTTTAGTTTGTACACAGATATATGTGACTGTTGTTTATGCACACGGATTTCCGTTGATATTGTTATTGTATAAATTATTGTGGGCCCGATTATGCTCATTTCACACGGATTTCTGTTAGTATTTCTATTTCACACGGATTTCTGTGGCTTTTAACTACAGTAAATCCGTGTGTATTGTTATTTTGCTAGTAGTGGGTTGAGATTATTTTATAAGGGTTGGGTCACTTACACCGTCGGTGCATAGAATAATTTCCAAATCGACACATAAATGTTCTCGCTACATCTTGGCGAACAAAAAATTGGATTGGAGTATGTGGCGCAACTAAATGTTTTATGGCTCTATATAAACACAGAGAATATAATGAAGTAAGTAGTAATCCATCAAATCTATGGTTACTTTCCTCTTGATTGGAGGATTACACTACTATTTTTTACCCACATATTTAAATCTGTGTGAAATAAGGCTATTTCCCACGGATTTCAGTGTGTAATGGGCTTTACCTACCGTGCAAGCACGGATTGTTTTTTGGTTGCCTTCGGAGGGGGCGCTAATACTTTATTCACAAGGTTTTGGGAGTCCGTGTGAATATTTATTGTGGGCCCCACTATCGATCAACATGCATAATTAAATTTAGATCAATTTGTGTGAGTTCAAAATAATATTTTAATATTTTAATCAGTGTGAAATATCTTACTAACTCACACAGATTTCAATGTAAGAGACTGAAAAAAATTCAAAATCAATTAATGGTGACGGTAGTCGTAGAATGAGTGATTGTGTTCAACTCTTGCATCCACCATTCACCGCCTCACCCACGGCACATGCTGCCTTCTTGATCGCGTCCTTCTTCACTCTCTCTGGTAAAACTAATGATCTCTTTATTCCCTTAAGCAATTGTCATGCCCTGACTCGAGCTATTCTTATAATCTCGTGTTAAGGTGTGAATCACATCTTAATTATATAACTAAAATCTCTATAATCAAAATGTGACAAAAAAAATAAATAAATAAATAAATCGTGAACTAACAACTAGATAACAAAATCTTAAAATTCCAGCGGAAGCATATATTACATTATCTTTATCACATAGTACACTAGTACTCATTTTTTATTCCAAACAAACATAAAGAAAACACAAGTTTCACAACCGATTTGACATTATATACATATCGGAACTTCTTGCTAGTATCTTGATTCCATGCCTGCAAAATCTGTTAAGGGGGTGAGCTCAACTAGCGGCTCAATAGGGACATAAAACTTCCTCATGGATAATTGACCAAAGATAATACCATCATATATTTCAATTATAACATGCATATCAAACAATGATGCAATCCAACTCCATTTATATACATGTTAATTCATATACCAGAATACGCAAGCCTACACGTCTCATCCCGTGTACTTTACAGTTTTGCAACTGTGACTTGAATATCCAAACATATAAATTAATCCCCTGACTCATTCAAATCTCCCAAAACCCCTTTTGCTAGTCATCTTATCCGAAACATTGATCTCCAAGCCCAAATCACCCAAATATATCGACAATTATACCGCCGATATTCTAAACCTAAATGTGCACACGGGCTCGCCTGAGCTTGATCCCTACAATGTTCAGACTCAACTACACAAAATATAATTCCCACAATCACCAAACAACCATAATTTCCCCCCAACTTCTTTACAATTGATGAATAACCACCTCCATGAAACATGCATAGTTACATCGATCAAGGTACATTCAGTACATGTAATTCAAATATTATTAAATAAATCATTCAAAAATAATATTAACAAGAATAACATATACACGAAGCACATAAATCAACATCCAATCATAAAACGTTTCCCCGAGATCCCCCTACCTTATTTCCGATAATCGTGGACAATACAATATAAAATCAAGCCTCCTAGGTCGTCAAAAATAATAGTTTCACCAAATCTGAATTTTCTTTCCACCAATAGAAAGAGCTTGTCAAGACGAATTCGTAGGCGAAAACAGATCCTAAATCGGACTTATGGTTCAAAAGTTTATACCAAAAACAAATCCTAGAGAGAGAAAATAGAAAGAGAGAAATGTAGGAGAGAGAAACTCCGAAAATTGTGGGGGGAAAATAGTTGAAGCTGGGTAGCCTATTTATAGGGTCAGGTAAACCGACATAATGGGTCATAAATCTGATTTTGGTCCATAAATGAATGACACTTGTCATGGCATTACTAATTTTCCAACGCTTGTATGCCACATGTCCATATTTGATCAATTGCATTATCACTATCTGCCACATGTCAAACATCTTATATACATGTTCCCACTTGCAACACGTAGGGCTGCTGTCCTTGGTCACCAAGTAATGCATACGAACCAATAATAATGCGACATGTGTCCAAACTAATGTAATTTCTACTCAAACTTAAAAAAAATCAATAAAAATAGCTGGAGAATCCGAAAAAATCACCGAAAATTGCTACGAACTCGTGAAAATGTCTACTTTATTCTTATGTAACTAAAAATAAAATTTGACCTACTAAACAAAAATTTCAAATATTTTTCAAGAGCTTTAAAACTAGTAAAATTGGATAAATTTTTTTTTTTTCTCAATAATAACTTTCCAGGTTGTCACAGCAATCCATTTGCAACCTCTAAACTACCAGCCTTACAATACCCATCAATCAAATAAGTAAAAGCAAACAAATTCAGCGACACCTTAACCTTCACCATATCACCACAGACTGAATACCCAAATCCAAATCCCCCGTCTTGCAAAACAGATCTATAAATGTACTATTCGGTTCAAAACTCTTCCACATCAAACCTATATACACAAACACTTCTCTCTCCTCATCTTAACCTTACAAAACCCACTCAACAATGTATTGAAAAATGAAAGTAACCAAATCAGATCTACACAAACACTTCAAATTGCGCTTACCTGTCGCCATGTCTCTTATGGTAGTCTGCCTGGACCCAATCTTCGCACAGAATCTCCACTGCCAAAGAAACTGCTATCGGACGACAAGATTCGCACCGACATCGATGCTTAAGAACCAATGACTATGGAAGAACAAAATATATTTAGTCGAGTTGACAGGTACCTCATGAAATGGATGTTGTCAGACTTAGATAAAGAAAATGTTGTTGAAGACTATGTGATTGTACTCAAGGTGGATTCAAATGAAGATGAATTGGCTGAAGATGATTCAGATGATGAAGAGCTTGGACTTTGTGACTTTTGTTCATTTTGGATAAGGCGACAAAGTGAGAGAGAGAGAGAGAGAGAGAGAGAGATGATGACGGAGTAAATGCAGTAGTTTAATGGATCAAATTACTACAGAAATCTTTGTGAAATGAATTTTCAATTGTTTAATGGATCAAATTGCTACAAACATCCGTATGTGTGTCTTTCTCTCACACAAATGTATGTATCTTTATCTCATACAAATATGTGTAATGCTCATTTCATATTGATATTTGTGTCAAAAAGTTTTAGCTACTGAAGACAGTCACTATATAATTCATATAGCATAAAAAAAAACAATTTTTTAATAGACTAATATTTGTTATATACAGAACTATGTGTGAATTAGGGTTCACACGGACCACCGTGTGAGTAAATCATAAAGTATTTTAGTTTTCACATAGAAGTCTGTCTCTGATGTTGGTTCACTAGGACTTTTGTGGTTATTATTATTCCATAAACTCTTGCGGGCCCTCCTATACTTATCTCACACGGTTATTTGTACATATTGCCAATTCACGCAGATATTAGTGGCTTTATAAAATCGGTGTGAGATGCCTATTTTGCTAGAAGTGTTAGTATGGTATGATCGGCTGATTTACTTTTATGAACCTATAACCTATAGCACGATCTATAGTACCCGGAGGTTAGGTCCGTCCTATCATTTCCAACTGATAATATTTTAGGTATGGCTAACTTTTCCGCCCTAAAATAAAAAAGAAATTAAACGTCCTAGGAATGGAATTTACTGGTTGACACGCATATCAAAGTTGCTTCTCTAGTAAAAAGGCAGTTGGTACTACCAACCATTATTATACTCATATATAGTCTTTTATAGAAAAGAAGTTTGAAAAACAAACTCCGATCCAGATTTTCAATAGAAAATGTAGTTGCGTTGGACTTCTCCTACTTCTTTGTCGGCAATATAAACGAGTGTAATCGGAGCAGCATTTAATATTTTAACCAAGTTTGTAGGCTTGGGGAGTGTTCTTTCATGTGAATGAACAACCACACAGAGTTGACCAAATATTCACAGATCATCCCATGGAGACGTGATCGATGGACAAATAATTGAAGAGCATATATGCATGTGCACAGGACAAAATATGCAAATAATTTTTGGAAACTTTTATTTCATTAATTGAATAAAAATGGTAACAACTTCATCTTGTAGCTCTATAATTAATGGATGGCTGGATAATCTAATCTGATCTGATCGTGACCTGTCCACCACCATCACGTACCAACCATACTTTATTATTTACTTTCGTTCTATC